>NW_027590185.1:507500-817000 GCF_964213995.1 Mustelus asterias
CAGTGTGAATCACTGTGTGTGTGTGCAGTGGGTCTTTTTCCGGCTGGAGGTCTGTGACCAGTGTTGTTCCGCAGGGCTCTGTACTGGGATCTCTGCTATTTGTGATATGTATCAATGATTTGGAAGAAGGTGTAACTGGTGTTATCAGCAAGTTTGCGGATGACACGAAGATGGCTGGACTGGCGGATTGTGGTGAACATTGTCAGGCAATAGAGCAGGATATAGATAGGCTTGAAAATTGGGTGGAGAGGTGCCAGATGGAATTTAATCCAGATAAATGCGAAGTGATGCATTTTGGAAGAAATAATGTAGGGGAGTTGTACAATAAATGGCAGAGCCATCAAGTGTATAGAAACACAGAGGTGTGCAAGTCCACAAATCCTTGAAGGTGGCAACCCAGGTGGAGAAGGTGATGAAGAAGGCATATTGTATGCTTGCCTTTATAGGACGGGGTATAGAGTATAAAAGCTGGAGTCTGATGATGCTGCTGTATAGAACGCTGGTTCGGCCATATTTGGAGTACTGCATCCAGTTCTGGTTGCCGCACTACCAGATGGACGTGGAGGCTTTAGAGAGAGTGCAGAGAAGGTTTACCAGGCTGTTGCCTGGTATGGAGGGTCTTAGCTATGAGGAGAGAGTGGGTAAACTGGAATTGTTCTCCCTGAAAAGACGAAGAATGAGGGGAGATCTAATAGAGATGTACAAGATTATGAAGGGGATAGATAGGGTGAACGGTGGGTAGCTTTTTCCCAGATCAGAAGTGACGATCACGAGGGGTCACGGGCTCACGGTGAGAGGAGCGAATTATAACTCAGATATTCGAGGGATGTTTTTTACACAGAGGGTGGTGGGGGCCTGGAATGCGCTGCCAAGTAGCGTGGTGGAGGCAGACGCTGGCATCGTTTAAGACTTACTTGGATAGTCACATGAGCAGCCTGGGAATGGAGGAATGCAAACGATTGGTCCAGGTGGACCAATGAGCGGCACAGGCTTGGAGGGCCGAAGGGCCTGTTTCCTGTACTGTTCTTTGTTCTTTTGTGTGTGTGTGTCAGTGTGTAACACTATGTGTGTGTGTGTGTGTGTGGGTCAGTGTGCATCACTGTGTGTGTGTGTGTGTGTGTCAGTGTGTATAACTGTGCGTGTGTGTGTGTCAGTGTGTATCACTGTGTGTGTGTGGGTCAGTGTGTATCACTGTGTGTTTGTGTCAGTGTGTATCAATGTGTGTGTGTGTGTGTGTGTGTGTATCTTTGTGGGTCTATATATATATTACGCATATATAATCTATATCAGTGCGCGTGTGTTGTCCCATATCTGTATATTTCCCAATCTTCTGAGGGGTTAAACTCCCTCTTGACGCTGAGTGAAACCCTTTTAAAAACATGGCAGCATCTGTCAGGAGCTTTGAGCTTTAACAAAGGGTCACCTGGACTCGAAACGTCAGCTCTTTCATCTCCTTACAGATGCTGCCAGACATGCTGAGATTTTCAGGCGTTTCCTCTGTTGGTTTCAGATTCCAGCATCCCCAGTAATTTGCTTTGATCCTTTTAAAAACATAATCCATCACCGCATAGAGATATCACGGACACTGATTCACACAAAGTGAGAGAGAGAGACAGAGAGAGTGACAGAAAGAGATACAGAGTGAGAGAGGCAGAAATTCACCACAACCCCCTCCTCGGAATTAGAGTGATGAAAGGCTGAACTTCGAAAACTGAATTGGAAAGGCGTCTGTGCACTCTACTTAATAATTAGGTTCATTGCTCTGTCTCACACTCCTGTTATTTTGGATGAACATCCAAATTGGAATATCCCGAGGGTAAGGGGATTGGATGGGGACGAGTTCGTTAGGTGTGTTCAGGAGGGTTTCCTGACACAGCATGTGGACAAGCCTACAAGAGGAGAGCCTGTACTTGATCTGATACTGACCAATGAACCTGGACAGGTGTCAGATCTCTCAGTGGGAGAGCATCTTGGGGATAGCGATCATAACTCTATCTCCTTTAGGCTTGCATTGGAAAAAGAGAGGATCAGGCAAGCTAGGAAAGTGTTTATATGGAGTAAGGGGAAATATGAAGACATTAGACAGCAAATTAGAGGATATAAATTGGAAGGAGGTATTCTCGGGGAAATGTACTGAAGAGAGGTGGCAGTTTTTCAAGGAATGTCTGTCTTGGGTTCTACAGGACAACGTTCCAAGCAGACAGGGAGGTGTTGGTCGATTAAAGGAACCGTGGTGCACGAAAGCTGTGCGGGGCATAGTCGAGAAGAAAACGAAAGCGTACAAAAGCCTCAGAGAGCTTGGCGAAGATAGGGATTTAGAAGAGTATGCGGCTTGTAGGAAGATACTAAAGAAGGAAATTCGGAGAGCCAGAAAGGGTCACGAGAAGACCGTGGCAGGTAGGATTAAGGAGAACCCTAAGGCATTCTATAAATATGTGAAGAGTAAAGGGATGAGACGTGACGGAATCGGGCCTATAAAAGGTGAAGGCGGGAAAGTCTTTACGGAACCAGTAGAAATGGCAGAGGTGCTCAATGAGTATTTTGCCTCGGTTTTCACAGAGGAGAAGGACCTGGGTGGATCTACTGCGGGCGTGCAGTTGACTGAAAGGATTGAGTATTTGGACTTTAAGAAAGAGGTTGTGCTGGAATCTTTGAATGGCATCAAGATAGATAAGTCGCTGGGTCCGGATGGGATGTACCCCAGGTTACTGTGGGAGGCGAGGGAGGAGATTGCAGAGCCTCTGGCGATGATCCTGGCGTCGTCGATGGAGACGAGAGAGGTGCCGGAAGATTGGAGGATTGCGGATCTGGTTCTTATTTTCAAGAAGGGGAATAGGGATAGCCCAGGTAATTGCCGACCGGTGAGTCTAACCTCAGTGGTTGGTAAACTGATGGAGAAGATCCTGAGGGAAGGGATATATGAGCATTTAGAAAAGTTTGGTATGCTCAAGAATACTCAGCATGGCTTTGTCAAGGGTAGATCGTGCCTTACGAGACTGGTGGAGTTCTTAGAAAATGTGACAAAACACATTGACGAAGGGATGGCGGTAGATGCGGTTTATATGAATTTTAGCAAGGCGTTCGATAAGGTCCCCCATGCAAGGCTTCTAGAAAAAGTGAGAGGGCATGGGATCCAAGGGGCTGCTGCCCGGTGGATCCAGAACTGGCTTGCCCAAAGGAGGCAGAGAGTGGGTATAGATGGGTCTTTTTCTAAATGGAGGTCGGTCACTAGGGGTGTGCCCCAGGGATCTGTTCTGGGACCCTTGCTGTTTGTCATTTTCATAAATGACCTGGATGGAGAAGCGGAGGGATGGGTTGGTAAGTTTGCCGACAACACGAAGATTGGTGGGGTTGTGGATAGTCTGGAGGGATGTCAGAAGTTACAGAGTGTCATAGATAGGATGCAACACTGGGTGGAGAAGTGGCAGATGGACTTCAACCCAGATAAATGCGTAGTATGAAGGGAAAGACACTTAGTACTGTAGAGGATCAGAAGGACCTTGGCGTCCGGGTCCATCGGACTCTAAAATCGGCCCCGCAGGTGGAGGAGGTGGTTAAGAGGGAGTATGATTACCGCAGTAACAGCTTCCTCCCCCCGATCCCCCCCCCAATCTTCTTCAATCCAACTCTCAGCGCCCCATCCACCGCCCTCCCCCGCCCCCCCCCCCGCTCCCCCGCTCAATCTTTTAGGCACCCACCGCCAAAGACCTCTGAGCCCAAACTCCCCAGAATCCCTCTGAGCCCACCCACAATCCTTCTAAACCCCTGCCCTCAATCTCCCCTAATTCCCCCCGAAATTCCTCTTTCCCCCACCTGATTCCCTGTCCCTCTGCCCAATCTCCTTTAATCCGACTCTATGCACCCCCGCCCCCCGGCTGTCCGCTAAGTCTCTCTTACACCCACCGCCAATCCGACTCTATAAGCCCCCTGAATCTTCCAAGGTCCTGCCCCAATTCCTAAGCCCCCGCCTCCAAAGGCTCCCTCGGCCCCCCTGCCAAACCCAAGCCCCCCTAATGCCTGCACCCAATCCTTCCTAAGCCCTCCCCGCCCCCGAATCCCTCTGAGTCACCCCCCCCTCTCCGAATCTCTCTCCACACCCCAATTCTAACCCTGATGCAAGGCCCCACCCTAAATCCCTCTATGAATTCCCCCCTCCCAAATCCCTATAAATCCGCCCCGCCCTCAATCCCTTTCCCTCCACCCCGACTCGCCCCCCGCCCTGTTTACACCCTCTCTAACTCTGTACCCCTTCCAGACCCTCTCCAGATTCTAAGCCCCTGAGCTTCCTCCAGAATCCCCCCTGAATGTCTCCCTTGATCGCCCCCCCCACCCTCGCCACATCCATCTGCCCCCGAATCCTGCTCCCTCTCCAATCCCATCCCCTTCAATCTGTCTGAGCCCCAAACCAAGTACCTTAACCCCCTTAAGTCCACCCCGATCCCTCCTGTATCCCTCAGACCCCCAGAAATCTAACTCTAAGCCCCACTTCCCAAATTCCTCTCTGAATTGCCACTGATTCCCTCCCTCTCAGCCCAGCTGTTGAATCTTTAAATCCCAAAGTATCCCTGAGACCGTCCCTTAACTCCCCCTGAATCCCGCTAATTTCCCACCACAATCCCTCTTCGCCACGTATCCCACCCCCTCCCCCTGCACTGCCCAAACCCTCTTGAATCCCCCTCGAAATCCCTCTCAGCCCCGTACCCCCCCTCAACTGCCCAAACCCTCTTCAATCCCCCTCCAAATCCCTCTCAGCCCCTGTGCCCCCCCCTGCACAAACCCTCTTCAATCCCCCGCCTAATCCCTCTCAGCCCGGTACCGCCCCCCCCCCCCCCCCCCACACCCACTGCCCAAACCCTCTTCAATTCTCCTCCAAATCTGTCTCAGCCCAGGACCCCCCCCCCCTCCGCCCCATTGCCCAAACCCTCTTCAATCCCCCTCCAAATCCCTCTCAGCCACGTATCCGCCCCCCCCCCCACGGCCCAAACCCTCTTCAATCGCCCTCCAAATCCCTCTCAGCCCCGTACCCAAACCCCACTCCCCAAAACCAAATCCTCTTTAATCCCCCTCCAAATCCCTCTCAGCACCGTACTGTTAATCTTGAAATACTCCTTGTCAGGCTTGACTTCGACAAAAATCGATTCCACTCCAGGTAACTAGTAAACTTCATTATTCCCTTTAACGACGTTGGGTCAGCCTTCCGTAATGGTGCGGGTTACGGAAGTCTGCAGCCATCAGGGGAGACTGAACACAGTTCTCGCGCTTTTTACAGTTTAAATACTGTTTCAAAACCGGCGCCAAAAACATCACGTGACCGCACCAACCGCACATTCAAATACTAGAACCGGCGCCAAAACACCGCGATTTGAGCAACACTCTGCATATTTACATCCACATTCCGCCCTTTTATCACTCTGTGATAACCACTAACATCGTCGTGGCTCGTTCTGATGGGGTCTGATGTTGCAGATGTATAGAACGTTGGTTCGGCCGCATCTGGAATACTGCGTCCAGTTCTGGTCGCCACACTACCAGAAGGACGTGGAGGCTTTGGAGAGAGTACAGAGGAGGTTTACCAGGATGTTACCTGGTATGGAGGGGCTTAGTTATGAGGAGAGATTGGGTAAACTGGGGTTGTTCTCCCTGGAAAGACGGAGGATGAGGGGAGACTTAATAGAGTTGTATAAAATTATGAAAGGCATAGATAGGGTGAACGGTGGGAAGCTTTTCCCCAGGTCGGTGGTGACGTTCACGAGGGGTCATAGGTTCAAGGTGAAGGGGGGGAGGTTTAACACAGATATCAGACGGACATATTTTACACAGAGGGTGGTGGGGGCCTGGAATGCGCTGCCAGGCAAGGTGGTGGAGGCGGACACACTGGGAACGTTTAAGACTTATCTAGACAGCCATATGAACGGAGTGGGAATGGAGGGATACAAAAGAATGGTCTAGTTTGGACCAGGGAGCGGCGCGGGCTTGGAGGGCCGAAGGGCCTGTTCCTGTGCTGTATTGTTCTTTGTTCGTTCTATTCAGCTTACATTTGTATTTTCATCAAGTCCAATATTACTTTATCTCCCTCATCCTCTGCATCCAATTCTGCCTCCACTTATCGTCGGGCTTCCTCCTGGACCTCGTCGTCCAGTATGAGTTTGTATTCCGCGTCCTCCTCCTCACTCGTGGCGACCATCATCAGTTGAGTCGGTCGTGATCCTATCGAATCCAAGGTCGTCATCACCCGTGTGATGAGACACTTTACAATACCAATTCCAATACTTACATAAAGAATTAAGAGCATGGCATATTACCCCATATTCTATAACCAACCAAGCCATCCTGACAGTTCCCATTCCCCCAATCCCTTGCCCTCTCTAATAGACCCTAGTTGCTGGTCAATTTGGTTCAGGTAATTAGTGAGATTAGTAGTGACCTTATCTAGTCCCAGTCTGCAGTTATCCTTCGCTATGGCACACATGCCTCCTTGTCGAGCCAGCAGGTAATCCAAGGCATATTTATTCTGCTGGGCCGACAGCCTGAGTTTCTCTAATTGGACGGTGATGACCCACAGGGCTCCTCTTGTAGCGTTCCCCAAGGCAGTAAAACCGCAAGCAATGTAATTACGATTATCTGCAGCCATTCGCCCTGGGACGGCTCCAAAGGAAAAGAAACTTGCCGCTCCATAGCCAGCAGCCTGACCAGGAGTGAGGGTAGTTATTTCCTTGCAGTCAGCGCAAAAGTCCTCCGATAGCTCCCGCTCTGGCCTTCTATGGTGATGACGTGAGGGCCCCCAATGCCTCGTACAAAGAACCATGCTGGGAAGTATGGTCCCTATTGCCACCGCCTGGGGGTAAGGGTAGGACAAATAATTGGTGGCTGTACCATTGAAAAAGAAGAAATACCCTGTTTCAGTGTACACGTCATGTCGCGTTGGCTCGAACCCGGTGATAGGTATCATCGGTTCCCAAAAACAGGGATCTGGAACCTGTACAGGATGGTACCATCCGTCTTCCTTCTGCATTAATCTGTACTATCGTAGAGTCCCTACCGTAAGCATGAAGGTGGGTGCCATTCATATGGCCACAAATTAGATTTTCACCTTTTCCCAAAGCGATGCAGGTCGAATTCCAACACTTACAGATTACCTCATCTCTCTGGACTTCGTACCACATTTATGCTGATGGCAATGCTTGCTCAGGCAGGGGTGATCCTGGCACATATAAACTGTGGAGCATCCACAAAGGGCGGCACGGTAGCACAGTGGTTAGCACTGCTGCTTCACAGCTCCAGGGTCCCGGGTTCGATTCCCGGCTCGGGTCACTGTCTGTGTGGAGTTTGCACATTCTCCTCGTGTCTGCGTGGGTTTCCTCCGGGTGCTCCGGTTTCCTTCCACAGTCCAAAGATGTGCGGGTTAGGTTGATTGGCCAGGTTAAAAATTGCCCCTTAGAGTCCAGGGATGCGTAGGTTAGAGGGATTAGTGGGTAAATATGTGGGGGTAGGGCCTGGGTGGGATTGTGGTCGGTGCAGACTCGATGGGCCGAATGGCCTCCTTCTGCACTGTAGGGTTTCTATGATTTCTATGATTTCATCCCCAACCCCTCCCTGTAAAGCAGTTCTCAGAGCTTTGATTATCCTCAGGAACCACTGTCCCATCGGCCTGTTGTTCCCACCAGAGGGAAATTTTCCACCAGTCATTAGTCCCTTGCCTAACCTTGGACTCAAGAGGAGGATGGTAGCAATCCGCGGTTGGAGCACGGGCGGGGTCGTACCGAAAATGTATCCGGTCCTCCCTCGGGAGAGTTGCACCTTGATCTGCACATTCGAAGGATCGTCCCTCTCAATACCAAGAGGGAGTAATTGTGAACAGGGAATTTACATCTTTGGGGAAAGGATAGCATGCTACCGTAGAAGCTCCATGGATGGTGTGATGGGCTTGTACAAACCAGTTTCCCAGAGGGTGCTCTTGCCCTTTAATTGGGGATGGATTGTCCAGTCTCTCTAATAACCCTTCAACCTGAAATACACTACCCCCAGTGCTCCTTCATCTCCGACTGTGGACGTCTCTTCCAGGAACAGGGGTCCGATTAGGCTGACTGATTTCATATTCCCCTGCACAGAACATGGACAGCACAGAACATCAAGCTGATGAGCTCCAAGAGTATTTTTGTCAATTTCATGTTTGTTCGTCCTTACTTCACCACAACCTGAAGAGGGCAAAAACATAACGACAAGCATAACAACCACAGAGTAAAGAGCATGTCACCCGGTACCACCTCTCATACCAATCATCCGTAAAATCCTCCTCATTGCCATCCTCAATTCCCACCCTTTTTGGGATCGGCTTGCTCGACCAATTTGCAGTGGTGGAGGTGGACCCAAGCATCGCGTCCCGCCACCTTAGCTGCTGTAGCGGTGGTTAACAAAACCTGGAATGGGCCCTCCCACCGCGGCTCTAAATGCTTGCGAGTCCAATTTTTGACAAGGACAAATGAGCCTGGTTTTATTTTACTGGGAGTGGATAAGGTAGGTGGTTTACCGTAAGCTGCCTGGACTTGAGAATGAAGATGACGCAAAGAGAGGGTAAGGGAGAGAATATATGAGGTCATTTCATCCGTCATATGATGGAAATGAACGGTTGTCTTTGACCCATCATCCCAAGGGGTCCGCAGGGTTCGACCGTACAAGAAATCCGCGGGCGAGAGACGGGGTGGTCCTGCAGGGTTGGTTCGTATTTGAAATAAAGCTACAGGGAGTAGTCTGACCCAAGACAGACATGAAGTTTCTACAAGTTTAGCCAGCTTGGTTTTGAGCGTTTGATTAGACCGTTCGACTACACCAGCAGCCTGGGGATGGTGAGCACAATGGAGTAGTTGGCGAATATTCAGCTGGGCGCACAGTTCCTTATTGACCGATGCAATAAAATGTAGGCCATTGTCAGAACTCAGGCAGGTCGGGACGCCAAATCGAGGCACAATTTCGCGCAGTAATATACTGACGACAGTTGTCGCTTTGTTATCCGATGTAGGATACGCTTCAATCCACTTACTAAAGACATCCACGATTACATAAGACATATTTATATCCCTGACATCTCTGCAACTCAATGAAGTCCATCTGCAGGGTCTCAAAGGGGCCTGCCGGCAGGCGAGTCTTACCCAGATCACAGGGCGCACTCTTGCCCGGATTATGCTGTTGGCATATCAAACAGCGGAGGCTTTGACTTTGTGCCATGTCCTGTAGGCGAGGATGCCACCAGGAAGTGAGGAGTAAATCACTAAGAGACGTTGCACTACAGTGAGTTGCAAAGTGTACACAATCATTTACCCAGAGAGCCAAAGTATCGGACGTACAGGTTTGGTTAGCAGGGGTGATGCAGACTCCGGATTCTGGGTCCACCATACAGCCCAGTGCATTCCACAAATCTTTGTCGCGAGGCGAGGCTTCTTGCTGCGAACTCAGAACATCATCGATAGTTGGCATGGGTTTATCAAAGGCAGCGCCAACTGCTTCCAGACTTTTCCCCTCCCTCATCATTCGGAGCACAATCATCTGACAAGTTTTAGAAACCAATTTGGCCGCCTCATCTGCCCTATGGTTACCTAAAGTGACAGGGTCTTTTCCGGTGATATGGGCGGCGCACTTAATCACTGCAATGCATGCAAGCAGAATAAGGGCCTGTAGTAAGTCAGACACCAGTTGTTCGTGTGAAATAGGGGCGCCAGATGATGTAAGGAAGCCTCTACTCCTTCAACGTTGACCAAAGTCATGGACAACTCCAAAAGCATTCTGGGAGTCCGTGTAGATGTTAACATTCAAACTCCGACCCAGGACACAAGCTCTGATAAGAGCAAACAGTTCAGCTTGCTGAGTCAAAAAAGGGGTCTCAAAAGCTGCTGACTCCAAAATAACCCCCTGGTCATTCACAATAGTGTACCCCGAGAGCCGATAACCTCTCTCATCAATGGAAGCACTGCCATCGGTGAACATGATGAGATTGGGGTTCGTCAGGGGAATTTCAGAGAGATCGGGGCGCACGGTGGTGTCTTCCCTGAGAAGGAGGGAACAGTCATGTGGAGGGGAATCAGCGACCCAGGGAGGGTGGGTCAGGAAATTGGCTGGATTAATAACAGTGCAACACTCAAAGGTAAATTGAGGATTATTATGAAAATAATCTCATATCAGTTCTGTCTGGCCACAGTCAGATGTTGTGTCTGTAACTGGTCCAACAGTGCTGCCACCGCGTGAGTGGTATATATGACGATGGGCTGTTGTAAAGTCAGATTTGCAGCCGCCTTCAAACTGAGGTAAATAGCCGCAAGGATTTGGGTGCAGTCTGGATATCCGAGCGCTACAGGGTCCAGTCTGGAGGAAAAATAGGCAACAGGTCAGTGTCGGTCACCATGAAGTTCAGGTATATTGTTGGCCGTTGTGGGAAAAGGCAAACAAGAACTGACTATTCGGATGTAATGGGATGGAGAAAAAGGCATGCTGAAGATCAATGACAGCGAACAACCGAGCATTAGCTGGAATGGAGGCTAGGATATGGGCTGGGTTGGGCACCAACGCATGTAAAGGCTGGACGATAGAATTAATGGCTCGTAAATCCTGGACGAGGCGATATTCATTTGGCTTTCCTGGTTTAGGGACTGCAAGGATTGTATTACATGGGGACTGATATGGTAATAGAATCCCTTGATGTAAATGGCTATCGATCAGTCGAGTGATACTCGGAACGGCTTGCGCCTTTAAGGGATATTGCCGGATTGACGGAAAAGTCACAGTCGGTTGCACCAAGATCTCGATGGGTTCAATATCCGTAAATCCAACCTGCACAGAGTCCATCGCTCATACAGAGGGGTTAGTATATTCTATAATGTCCTTTCCTTCATGTCAATGGAGGACCGCGCACAGGTCCCCAGGGAGCTCTTGTTTGTCCGTTCTGCACGGGTCAGCTAATTCCACCGCTCTGTGCACCATGGGGCCCAGATCTTTGGCCTGATTGGGTGGGGTGACGGATCTGGTAATAAGCGGGGCCACTCCAGACGGCTGTTTCCACAATTGGAGAGGGACATTGACATAGTTAGCTTCACCCTCCGGTCCCTGAACCCAGGCACGGGTCTCAATGGACCATGATGTACCTTCAAAATCCTTGAAAAACTCTGCCAAATCATGATTCTGGCCACTGCGATCGCATGCAAGGGTCACATGGCACGTGGCACCCACCAGAACTAAGGTCCACCACTGGGGAACTGATGTGGCGGAACACGTTCGAGGAGATTGTGACTTGTCAATTTGGATACCAGCCTCTGAATAGCGGAGTCGAAGTTGAAAGGCACACAACATATCTCTCCCCATTAGGTTGCAATCGATTGCAGTGGTGATAACAAATTGATGATCCACGGTTTCGCTCTGATAGGACACCGGGACCTTTTCTGACACCGCATATTGCAGAACTTGATCCTGGAGTCCGGAAAGCTTTTGGGTTTGGTTCGATTGGGGTAACTTCAAGGTGGCTTGTGCGGAGGACATAGCTGCCCGAGTGTCTACCAGAAACGGATACCAGTGATTATAGAGCTTCAACATCAATAAACGTTCTTGGTCGGTTTGGGACTCCGTCAGTAACAGCAGACGTTGTCAGAAGGGATTCTGCTGGGAAAATGGAGTGTCGGGTCCGCGTCTATCACCTCCCCTCGTCTGCTTTCTGCTGGGGCACTCCTTGCTGTAATGTCCCAGATGACCACAGTTAAAACAGCCATCAGATCTGGCATTATTCCGGCCCCGTGGGGTTTTCCCATGTCCTCGATGCAGGTTATAAGGTGGGTAATGAGTATATGGCGGGCCATAGAAGGCAGCTTGGATGCGTTCTATATCCATATCCCTGCTGGCCTACCCACCCTGGATAATAAAAGTGAGTATCCATTTGATAATGGACCTGATCAGGGTCTCCTCTGATAGGAGGCTGCCGCGGTTCCTCTTTCATTACATATTCAGTTTTTTTCAGGTTTGACCTCAGCCTGAGGTTCCTCTTTCAGGCCTTGAGGTTCCCCGCTAGTGACCCCTTGTGAGTTTGGCCAGGAGGCTTTGACAGCACGGGACATCTACACGGGGGAGCTGTCTGCCCAATCAATGTTATTGGTCTTTATGGCTGTCGCCACCATGGAAGGAAGACAATGCATAAGGATTGAGCAGCACTGCGGCTAAGGGTTCCCCTCCATATAACTCTTGTCTCCTGACTGAGTTTCATAGATTTCGTGGAACCTTTATAGGAACTCTTCTGCCCCTTCACTCTTCCGGGGTTTCAATTCCAATATCTTGGACAAATCAACAGGCTTCTGCAAAGTGCGACTGACCGCCTGAAGTATCAAATCGATGCGTCCTTGCCCCGTATTATTAATCGGTAATCGATCGTCATGAATGCGGACTGGGTGGTCGTCCGTGCTTACATGGCCGAGGGATCGGGTGCACTCCAATGGGGTCAGCACCTGATGAACCAATGCCCACAGGTCTCTTGACTCAGCGCCATAAACCTAGATAGTGGTGTGAAGTAAGTCTGCAAATTTTCGCGGGGTCTTATGCCGATCAGGTGCGCCGCCTATTATGGCCATCAATTCATTAGGCTTGCATAGAACATAGAATATTACAGCGCAGTACAGGCCCTTCGGCCCTCGATGTTGCGCCGACCAGTGGTACCAATCTAAAGCCCCTCTAATCTACGCTATTCCAATATCATCCATATGTTTATCCAATTACCACTTGAACGCTCTCAACGTTGACGAGTCCACAACTGCTGCAGGCAGGGCATTCCACGCCCTTACTACTCTCTGAGTAAACAACCTACCTCTAACATCTGTCCTATATCTCTCACCCCTCAATATAAAGCTATGTCCCCTCGTGCTAGCCAACACCATCCGAGGAAAAAGGCTCTCACTATCCACCCTATCTAATCCTCTGATCATCTTGTATGCCTCTATTAAGTCACCTCTTAACCTTCTTCTTTCTAACGAAAACAACCTCAAGCCCCTCAGCCTTTCCTCATACGATTTTCCCACCATACCAGACAACATCCTGGTATATCTCCTCTGCACCCTTTCCAACACTTCCACATCTTTCCTATAATACAGCGACCAGAACTGTACGCAATACTCCAAATGCGGCCGCACCAGAGTTTTGTACAGTTGCAGCATGACCTCCTGGCTCCGAAACTCAGTCCTTCTACCAATAAAAGCTAACACACCGTACGCCTTCTTAACAACCCTATCAACCTAGGTGCCAACTTTCAGGGATCTATGCACATGGACACCCAGATCCCTCTATTCATCCACACTACCAAGTATGTTACCATTAGCCCAGTACTCTGTATTCCTGTTACTCCTTCCAAAGTGAATCACCTCACACTTTTCCGCATTAAACTCCATTTGCCACCTCCCAGCCCAGCTCTACAGCTTATCTATGTCCCTCTGTAACCTGACACTTCCCTCCGCACTGTCTACAACTCCACCGACTTTAGTGTCATCCGCAAATTTACTAATCCATCCTTCCACGCCCTCATCCAAGTCATTAATAAAAATGACAAACAGCAGTGACCCCAAAACAGATCCTTGCAGTTACACCACTAGTAACTGAACTCCAGGATGAATATTTCCCATCAACCACCACCCTCTGTTTTCTTACAGCTAGCCAATTCCTGATCCAAACCACTAAATCACCCTCAATCCCATGTGTCCGTATTTTCTGCAAAAGCTTACCATGGGGAACCTTATCAAACTCTTTGCTGAAATCCATATACACCACGTCAACCGCTTTACCCTCATCCACCTCTTTGGTCACCTTCTCGAAGAACTCGATAAGGTTTGTGAGGCACGACCTACCCTTCACAAAACCGTACTGACTATCCCTAATCAAATTATTCCTTTCTAGGTGATTATAAATCCTATCTCTTATAATCCTTTCCAATACCTTGCCCACAACAGAAGTAAGGCTCACCGGTCTATAATTACCAGGGTTGTCCCTACTCCCCTTCTTGAACAAGGGGACAACATTTGCTATCCTCTAGTCTTCTGGCACTGTTCCTGTCGACAATGACGACACAAAGATCAAAGCCAAAGGCTCTGCAATCTCCTCTCTAGCCTCCCAGAGAATCCTAGGATAAATCCCATCCCGCCCAGGGGACTTATCCATTTTTACCCTTTCCAGAATTGCTAACACCTCCTCCTTATGAACATGAATACCATCCAGTCCAACAGCCTGCATCTCAGTACTCCCCTCAACAACACTGTCCCTCTCCAGTGTGAATACCGACGAAAAATGTTCATTTAGTGCCTCTCATATCACTTCAGACTCCACGCACAACTTCCCACTCCTGCCTTGACTGGCCCTAATCTTACCCGAGTCACTCTTTTACTCCTGACATACCTATAGGAAGCTTTAGGGTTTTCCTTGATCCTACCTGCCAAAGACTTCTCATGTCCCCTCATGGCTCTTCTTAACTCTTTCTTTAGGTCCTTCCTGGCTAACTTGTAACTCTCAAGTGCCCTAACTGAGTCTTCACGTCTCATCTTAACATAAGTTTCCTTCTTCCTCTTCACAAGAGATTCAACCTCCTTAGTAAACCACGGTTCCCTCACACGTCTGCTTCCTCCCTGCCTGACAGGTACATATTTATCAGGGACGCGTAATAGCTGTTCCTTGAACAACCAAATAGTTCCCCATTTTAAAACAAACTGTTGTATTCACTCAATACCCCGGTAAATTCAATTTGAGCTCTAACAGTTCTATCACCACCGCACCAGTTCCTGGTGACCCTCGCCGATCAATGGCGACCCTCAGTGAATTACGGTTCTGGCCAATTATTCACTGACTAATTAATTTGTTACCTCACCGTTTTCACAGTGACCCAAACAACACCCGACCTGGAGTTGCACAAGCTGATGAAATCACAGGCTATTCCATCGGGTCGGCTGGCGACAAGAAACGAAAGCTCAACAAACACCAGAATGACAGGGCAGTGGGAAACCAAGTGGTTGTATCAACAGTACTCACGCACTTGGGTGGCCAATTCCTCAGTCCCGGACTCGGTGCTGCTCACTCTAACGCCGTTTTCTGTCGTCTGCCGACCGTTGGAATCCCACTCCTGACACCAAATGATAATCTCAATTTACAATCTATCAGGCTTGGTTCGACAACAAATCGATTCAACTCCAGGTGTTTAATCAACCTCTTTATTCATTTAGTTCATTATGTTACGACGTCGGGTCAGCCTTCCTTTATGATGCAGGCTAACAAAGCCTGCAGTCCTCAGGGGAGACTGAACACACTTCTTTGTTTTGGTACAATACAAATACTTTTTTTTCTAACGCATGCAAGCGACCCGATAGTCTACCAGCTATAGCTCCAATATACTCGTTACCAATCAGAGGATAATAATACCTCGTGCACTCCTTGTGCTGACCTTCACTGGCCAGTCACATTCTGTGCACATATGCTGCAACACAGAACACTTGTGTGATAACAAGTGATCGCAGCTGCATTCAGCTTATCTGAGCAGGCAGTTGTCTGAAGAACAAGGCCATACCATCACATGACCTCAACCAACCGCCAGGTGCCAGGCAATAGTTTATACTCACTTATACTATAATACTGTAAGCATTAGATTATTAATAGTTTCTACAATCAAGGAAGACATCACTATCCAAGCATCACTACACATATATCCACATCCACACTTTCATCCATTCCTTTATTTCCTTGAGACTTGACTGGACAGCCTCCCACATTCAACCCACGATAAATTTGAATCTGTCCAAATTCCTGTACTCACTGACCTACACAGGCTCTGGTTCAAGAGAAAATCAATTTAAAATGTGTATTCTTAATTACAAATCCCTTCAAAACACACTTCATTCAGGTCCTGATGAATTGAGTGAATCCGTCAGGTTCCAATCTGATGTTTGGTTTGGTTTTTAACACTGATCTGCTAATAGCCTGTGAAAAAAAGAAGTTAACATCGTCAGTCCAAGACAGAAATTGAGAAGAGACATACATATCTCTTGGTGTGAGTTTTGTGTGTGTAAATGTTCCCCTTCTAATCCACTGTAAAAAGAGTTTCCAAACGTCACCAGTGAGAGTCAATATTTTTTTATTTATCAAAGAGTTCAGAAATACAAAATACATCACACTTTCAAATTGCAAACCAGAATACCATATTAATCCACAATAATAAATTATAGAGGTAACACCCGATATAACACAATATCAATAATAAACATGTCATTTTTAATACAATAACACAAACAACACAGCACAGTAACAACCAGCTGGTATGCATTGCGAGTATCCACAACCGGCCTTCCAAGGTTGCAAACAACTCATAACAACTATAAACCAGCAAGCTATAATATGGACACAATACCGATAGCGAACACACATGGTCCTTTAACCAATAGCAAACAACTCCCTTACTATAAGAAAGGAGTTCATTGCAAGTTATCTACAACTTTCCAGGGCTTTGCCCTCCATATTTTCCTCTTCCGAGGGTTTCACCTCCGGGGCACTGCTCTCGGGATTGCACGTTCCGAGTCTGCACCTTCCAGGGGTTATACCGTGAAATAATAAATCAACAAACTTATATAAACGCGATACAGCAAATGATATACCCCTCTTAACACAATCACAAACATTTCTTGTTATATAAAATGATCATTCTGAGATATCTGCAACCCTCCAGAGTTTCACTCTTCGGAGTTTCACCTGTCGGATTAGCTTGCCTCTAAACATGGGGTTACTCTGTCCAGGAGTTACTTTATCCGAGGGGTACACCATCCGGGCAACAGACAAACCACAATGATGAATCATAAAACAACAACTAGTATTAACACAATCCCAACATGATATACCCTCCTTGATGCAGTAACAAATAACTCTATTGCATTACAAATGAAGATTATGAATCATCTGCAACCCTCCAGGTCCTAACCTTCTGGGTTTTCCCCTTCAGGAGTAGCAACCCTCGGGAGGTACTCTGTCCGAGGGTTAAACCTTACTGTCCGGGGGTTACACCGTATGGATTTTCGGCTGGGGTGGGGTGGTGGGGGGTGGGGGGGGGGGGAGGTGGGGGGGGGAGCTCCAGGGATCTCTGTCCGGCCACAACCTTCGGGCTTTTCCCAGGGGCGGGGGGTGTGGGGGGGGGGAGGGGCGGGGGGCCGGGCTGGTGCGCCTTCTGGGGTTGCTCTTTCTGGGGCTTCACCTTCCTGAATTTTGCCTTGCTGGAGGTTACATCCTCTGGGGTTACTCTATCCGGGGAATGGGGGGGGGGGCGGGGGCATACAATAACAAACAATACCTTTTGCAACAATAGAGTCCATTATAATTAATAATCGAGTCCATTGTCAGTTACAATAGAGTCCATTGTAAGATGCAATCGAGTCCCTTGTAAGTTATCTTGCAGCAATCCGGGGACTTCACCTGAGGGGGCTTTCGACTTTAGGGTTACGCAAGAGTTGCACCATTCCAGGCTTGAACCTTCCTGCCTTCCATTTTCCTGGTGCACCTTCTTGGTTATGTCTTCCAGAGTTGCACCATCCTGGGTTACACCTTCTTGGACACACGAGTCTCAATTGAAGCTTCACCTGTCACACAAGTCCCAGCTGGGATAGAAGTTCTTGCACGAGTCCCAAACAAGACAGGGGAAGATACCAGCAGCCTGTGGCACCATGCCTGCTTCTGCTGTAGAGCAGGGTCGGGCAAAGTAGTAGCAATCAGGGAGTCGCTAGTTAGAGGCACAGACAGGCATTTCTATGCGATTCGAAACTACAGGATAGTGTGTTGCCTCCCTGGGGCCACGGTCAAGGAAGTCTCTGAGCAGTTGCAGGACATTCTGAAGGGGGAGGGTGAGCAGCCAGAGGTCATAGTACATATTGGCACCATCAACATAGCAGGAAAAGTTGAGGTCCTGAAAAGTGAATACAGAGAGTTAGGTAGATGGCTAAATTGCAGGATGTCGAAGATAGTAATTTGTGGACTACTGCCAGTGCCACATGCTCGTGAGAGTAGGAATAGGGAGATTAGGCAGATGAAATGCCTGGCTTGAGAGCTGTCGCAGGGGGGAGTTTTTTTTAGATTTGTGGATCGTTGGGATCTCGTCTGGGGAAGGAATGACGTGTTCAAGACGGATGGCTTACCCTGAACTGGAGGGGAACTAATATACTGGCAGGGAGATTTGCGAGAGCCACTCGGGAAGGTTTAAACTAGATTGGCAGGGCATGGGCCCAAAAACAGGAGGGAGACAGAAGAGAAGGTTGAGGACAGCACAGAGTTAAAGAGAGCACATTAAATAGTAAGGGCAGTGTCTGTAATCCTAGTACCAGAAAGGTAAGGCAAAAGCAAGACAGAGAACAAGGGAAGTCCAGATTAAACTGCATTAATTTCAATGCAAGAAGCCTGACAGGCAAGGCAGATGAACTCAGGGCATTGATGGGTACATGGACTGGGATGTTATAGCTAAGACTGAAACATAGCCAAGGGAGGGACAAAACTGGCAGATCAATATTCCAGGGTACAGGTGCTATGGGAAAGGTGAGAGAGGAGGGGGAGTTGCACTTTTGATTAGGGAAAACATCATGGCAGTACTGAGAGGGGATACATCCGAGGATTCACCCATTGAGTCTGTATGGGTAGAACTGAGAAATAAGATATGGTTGTACCATAGGCCCCAAATAGTCAGCAGGAAATCGTGAAGCAAATATGTAAGCAGATTACAGATAGCTCCAAGAGAAATAGCGTGGTAATAATAGGGGAATTTAACTTTCCAAACATTGACTGGAACAGCCATAGTATTAGAGGCTTGGATGGAGAGAAATTTGTTGAGTGTATTCAGGAGGAATATCTCATTCGGTATGTGGATGTCTTGACTAGAGAGGGGGCAAAACTTGACCTACTCTTGGGAAATAAGGAAGGGCAGGTGACAGAAGTGTTCGTGAGGGATCACTTTGGGACCACTGACCATAATTCCATTAGGTTGAAGATAGCTATGGAGAATGATAGGAATAGCCGAAAAGTTAAAATTCTAAACTGGGGCAAGGCCAATTTTGATGGTATCAGGCAGTTAATTGTGGAAGTCTGTGGGAAGGCAAAGGGACGTGTGGTAAGTGGGAGACTTTCAAAAGTGTGTTAACCAGTGTACAGGGTAAGCACATTACTCTTAGAGTGAAGGGCAAGGCTGGTAAAAGTAGGGAATCCTGGATGATTCGGGACATTGAGGCCCTGGTCAAGCAGAAGAAGGAGGCACATGACATAGATAGGCAGCTGGGATCAAGTGGATCCCTGGGTATAGGAGTAGAGTTGAAGAGATAAATTAGGAGGGCAAAAAGGGGAATGAGATTGCTTTGGCAGATAAGGCAAAGGACAATCCAAAGAGCGTCCACAAATACATAAAGGGCAGAAGAGTAACCAGAGAGAGAGCAAACGTTTAAAACTTAAAGCTTATTTCTTCGTGTCATAAGTAGGCTTACATTAACACTGCAATAAAGTTAATGTGAAAATCCCCTCGTCGCCACACTCCAGCACCTGATCAGGTACACTGAGGGAGAATTCAGCATGGCTAATGCACCTAACAGCACATCTTTCGAAGTGTGGGAGGAAACTGGAGCATCCAGAGGAAACCCACGCAGACACGGGAAAACGTGCAGACTCCACACAAGCAGTGACCCAAAACGGGAATTAAACCCAGGTCCATGGAGCCGTGAGACAGCAGTGTTAAATACTCTGCTACCGAGCCACTTAGGGGTAAATAAAGTCATCCACAAGAGTTGGGTGAGATCCTAAATGAATATTTCTCATCAGTGTTCATTGTTGAGAAAAGCATGGATGTTACGGAACTTGAGGAAATGAATAGTAATATCTTGAGTGCTGTACATATTACGAGAAGGAGGTTCTGGAAGTCTTAAAATGCATCAAGGTAGATAAATATTCAGACCTGGTGAAGTGTATCCCAGGACACTGTGGGAGGCTAGGGAGGAAATTGCGGATCCCCCAGCAGAGATTGTTGAAACATCGACAGCTACGGGTGAGGTGCCTGAAGACTGGAGGGTGGCAAATGTTAAAAAAGAGCTGCAGGGAAAAGGCTGGCAACTACAGGCCGGTGAGCCTAACATCTGTAGTTGTCAGAAGGGAAACTGACCAATAAGATCTACTGGAAATTAGAGAGGAAAGGACTGATTAGGGACATTTCAGCATGGCTTTGTGAGTGGAAAATCATGTCTCAAAAATTTAATTGGGTATTTTGATCGGGTAACCAAGAAGGTAGATGAGGGCAGTGGAGTCGACGTTGTCTACATGGACTTTAGCAAGGCCTTGGACAAGGTATCGCAGAGTCGGTTGTTATATAAGGTTAAGTGTCACGGGATCCAGAGTGAGGTAGCCAAACAAATACAAAATTGTGTTGATGAAAGAAGCCAGAGTGTGGTTGTACGGGGTTGTTTTTCAAACTGAAGGCCTGTGACCAGCGGTGTGCCTCAGGGATCGGTGATGGGTCCACTGTTATTTGTCATTCAGATTAACGATTTGGATGAGAATTCAGGAGGCATGGTTAGTACGTTAACAGATTGGTGGCAGAGTGGACAGTAAAGAAGTTTATCGAGGATTGCAACGGGAGAACATGCCCCTGTCTACATCAATGGGGACGAAATAGAAAAGGGAGAGAGATTCAAGTTTTTAGGTGTCCAGATCACCAACAACCTGTCCTGGACCCCCCCCCCCCCCCCCCCCCCCTCCATGCCAACGCTATATTTAAGAAAGCACACCAATGCCTCCACTTTCGCAGAAGACTAAGGAAATTTGGCATGTCAGCTATGACTCTCACAAACTTTTACAGATGCACCACAGAAAGCATTCTTCCTGGTTGTATCACAGCTTGGTATGGCTCTTGCTCTGCCCAAGACTGCAAGGAACTACAAAAGGGTCGTGAATGTCGCCCAATCCATCACGCAAACGACCCTCCCGTCCATTGACTCTGGCGACACTTCCCGCTGCCTCGGGAAAAGCAGCCAGCATAATTAAGGACCCCCACATGCACCCTGGACATTCTCTCTTCCACTTCTTCCGTCAGGAAAAAGATACAAAAGTCTGAGGTCATGTACCAACCGACTCAAGAACAGCTTCTTCCCTGCTGCCGTCAGACTTTAGAATGGACTTACCTCGCATTAAGTTGATCTTTCTCCCACCCTAGCTGTGACTGTAACACTACATTCTGCACTCTCTCCTTTCCTTCTCTATGAACGGTATGCTTTGTCTGTATAGCGCGCAAGAAACAATACTTTTCACTGTATCCCAATACACATGACAATAATAAATCAAATCAAAACAAATCAGAACATTAAGCTTGGCCATGGGGGACCTTCAGATGGTCAAGGACTTCGTAGTCAGTGCTAAAGACCTCTCCGAAGATCAGAGGCAGTGAGGCAAAATTCATCTGGACAAATGTGAAGTAATGCATTTTGGAAGGTCTAATACAGATAGGAAATATACAGTAAGTAGCAGAACCCTTAAGAGTATCGATAGGCAGAGGAATCTGGGTGTACAGGTACACAGGTCACTGAAAGTGGCAACGCAGGTGGAGAAGGTAGTCAAGAAGGCATACGGCATGCTTGCCTTCATTGGCTGGGGCATTGAGTTTAAAAATTGGCAAGTCATGTTGCAGCTTTATAGAAACTTAGTTAGGCCGCGCTTGGAATATAGTGTTCAATTCTGGTCGCCACACTACCACATGGATGTGGAGGCTTTGGAGAGGGTATAGAAAAGATTTGCCAGGATGTTGCCTGGTATGAAAGGCATTCGCTATGAGGAGAGGTTGGAGAAACTTGGTTTGTTCTGACTGGAACGACGGAGGTTGAGGGGCGACCTGATTGAAGTCTACAAGATTATGAGGGGCATGGACAGAATGGATAGTCAGAAGCTTTTTCCCAGGGTGGACGGGTCAATTACTAGGGGGCACAGGTTTAAGGTGCGAGGGGCAAGGTTTAAAGGAGATGTATAAGGCAGACATTTTTAGACAGAGGGTGGTGGATGCCTGGAACTCATTGCTGGGGGAGGTAGTGGAAGCGGAAACGGTAGAAACTTTTAAGTGGCCTCTTGACAAATACATGAATAGCATGGGAAAGAGGGATACAGTCCCCGGAAGGGTAGGGGGTTTTAGTTCAGTCAGGCAGCATGGTCGGTGCAGGTATGGAGGGCCGAAGGGCCTGTACCTGTGCTGCAATTTCCTTTGTTCATTACAACTATATCTTTCCGATATTGAAGGTACTCGTTCTCATTAGTGTAGACCTGATTTCATTTCACATTAGCCTGTCTTTCCAATACATGACAGATACCTCAGCCAATTGCAAAACACTGCTTCACTCAATGACCATTCATCTGCTAACCCAAAGCCCGCAGGGTACGTTGTTGCATGAGGTTAAATCTCACAGGATCCAGGGTGAGGTAGCAAAATGAATACAAAATTGGCTTTTTGACAGAAGCCAGAAGGTGGCTGTAGAGGATAGTTTTTCAAACTGGAGGCCCGTGACCAGCGGTGTGCCTCAGGGATCAGTGCTGGGCCCACTGTCAATTGTCATTCATGTTAATGATTTGGATGAGAATATAGGAGGCATGAACAAAGAACACAGAACAGTACAGCACAGGAAACAGGCCGTTCGGCCCTCCAAGCCTGTGCAGCTCATTGGTCCAACTGGACCATTCATTTATATCCCTCCATTCCCCGACTGCTCATGTGACTATCCAGGTAAGTCTTAAACGTTCCCAGCGTGTCTGCCTCCACCACCCGACTTGGCAGCGCATTCCAGGCCCCACCACTCTCTGTGTAAAAAACGTCCCTCTGATATCTGAGTTATACCTCGCCCCTCTCACCTTGAGCCCGTGACCCCTATGATCGTCACCTCCGACCTGGGAAAAAGATTCCCACTGTTCACCCTATCTATACCCTGCATAATCTTGTACACCTCTATTGGGTCTCCCCTCATTCTCCGTCTTTCCAGGGAGAACAAGCCCAGTTTACCCAATCTCTCCTCATAGCTAAGACCCTCCATACGAGGCAACATCCTGGTTACCCTTCTCTGCGCTCTCTCTAAAGCCTCCATGTCCTTCTGGTAGTGCGGTGACCAGAACTGGATGCAGTACTCCAAATGTGGCCTCACCAGCGTTCTGCACAGCTGCAACATCAGACTCCAGCTTTTATACTCTATACCCCATCATATAAAGGCAAGCATACCAGATGCCTTCTTCACCACCTTCTCCACCTGTGCTGCCACCTTCAAGGATTTATGGACTTACACACCTCGGTCCCTCTGTGTTTCTATACTCTTGATGGCTCTGCCATTTATTGTATAACTCCCCCCTACATTAGTTCTTCCAAAATGCATCACTTCACATTTATCTGGATTAAATTCCATCTGCCATTTCTCCGCCCAATTTTCCAGCCTATCTATATCCTGCTGCATTGTCCGACAATGTTCATCGCTATCCGCAAGTCCGGTCATCTTCGTGTCATCTGCAAACTTGCTGATAACATCAGTTACACCTTCTTCCAAATCATTTATATATATATATATCACAAATAGCAGAGGTCCCTGTACAGAGCCCTGCGGAACACCACTGGTCACAGACCTCCAGCCGGAAAAAAACCCTTCGACTGCTACCCTCTGTCTCCTGTGGCCAAGCCAGTTCTCTACCCATCTAGCCATCTCTCCTTGTATCCCATGAGCCTTAACCTTCTTAACCAACCTGCCATGAGGGACTTGTCAAATGCCTTACTGAAATCCATATTGAAGACATCCATGGCCATTCCTTCATCAAACATTTATGTCATTTCCTCAAAAAACGCCACCAAATTAGTAAGGCACGACCTCCCTCTTACAACACCATGCTGTCTGTCACTAATGAGATTGTTCCGTTCTAAATGCGCATACATCCTGTCTCTATGAATCCTCTCCAACAACTTCCCTACCACGGACGTCAAGTTCACTGGCCTATAATAACCCGGGTTATCCCTGCAACCCTTCTTAAACAACGGGTCCACATTCACTATCCTCCAATCCTCAGGGACCTCACCTGTGTCCAATGAAGAGACAAAGATTTCCGTCAGAGGCCCAGCAATTACATCTCTTGTCTCCCTGACCAGTCTAAGATAGATGCCATCAGGCCCTGGGGTTTTGTCAGTTTTAATGTTACCTACGAAACCTAGCACTTCCTCCCTTGTAATGGAGATTCTCTCCAACGGGTCAACACCTCCCTCTGAGTCACTCCTAGTCAACAAGTCCCTCTCCTTTGTGAATACCGATGCAAAGTATTCATTTAGGATATCCCCTATTCCCTTGGGTACTAAGCATAATTCCCCCTCCTTTGTCCCTGAGAGGTCCGACTTTTTCCTGACAGTTCTTTTGTTCCTAACATATGAATAAAATGCCTTAGGATTCTCCAGAATCCTGTCTGCCAAGAACATTTTGTGACATATTTTTGCCCTTCTCACTCCCCGTTTGAGTTCTTTCCTACTCTCTCTGTATTCCTCCAGAGCTGCATCTGTTTTCAGTTGCCTGGACCGAACGTACGCCTCTCTTTTCTTTTTGATCAGATCCTCAATTTCCCTGGTTTCCACGGCTCTCGAATCCTACCTTTCCTATCCTTCCTTTTTACAGGCACATGCCTGTCCTGCAGCCTTATCAACCGTTCCTTAAAAAACTTCCACATGGAAGACGTGGACTTACCCCCGAACAGCCTCTCCCAATCAACGGCCACCAATTGCTGCCTAATCTGGCGAGAGTTAGCCTTCCCCCAGTTTAGCACCCTACCCTTAGGGCAACACACGTCCTTGTCCATTACTATCCTAAAATTAATAGAGTTGTGGTCACTATTTGCCACATGTTCCCCGACCGAAACTTTGACGACCTGACCGGGCTCATTTCCCAGAACTAGATCCAGTATAGCCCCCTCTCCAGTTGGGCTATCTACATACTGTTCCAAAGAACCTTCCAGTACGCATTTTAAATGCATGGTTAGTAGGTTTGCAGATGACACCAGGATTGGTGGCACAGTGGACAGTGAAGAAGGTTATCTCCAATTGCAACGGGATCTTGATCAATTGGGCCAGTGGGTTGACGAATGGTAGATGGAGTTTAATTTAGGTAAATGCAAGATGATGCATTTTGGTCGATCGAACCAGGGCAGGACTTACTCAAGTAATGGTAGTGCATTGGGGAGAGTTACAGAATAAAGGGATCTAGGGGTACAGGTTCATAGCTCCTTGAAAGTGGAGTCACAGGTGGACAGAGTGGTGAAGAAGGCATTCGGCATGCTTAGTTTTATTGGTCAGAAAATCGAATACAGGTATTGGGACATCTTGTTGAAGTTGTACAAGACATTGGTAAGGTCACACTTGGAACACTGTGTGCAAATCTGGTCACCCTATTATAGAAAGGATATTATTAAACTAGAAACAGTGCAGAAAAGATTTACTGGGATGTTACCGGGACTTGATGGTTTGAGTTAAAAGGAGAGGCTGCAGAGACTGGGACTTTTTTCTCTGGAGCGTAGGAGACTGAGGGGGTGATCTTAGAGAGATCTATAAAATAATGAGGGGCACAGATCAGCCAGATAGTCAACATCTTTTCCCAATGTTAGGGGAGTCTAAAACCAGAGGGCATAGGTTTAAGGTGAGAGGGGAGACATAGAAAAGTGTCCAGAGGAGCAAGTTTTTCACACAGAGGGTGGTGAGTGTCTGGAATGAGCTGCCAGAGGAAGGAGGAGAGGCGGGTACAATTTTGTCTTTTAAAAAGCTGAGAGAATGTACATGGGTACGATGGGTATAGAGGGAAAATGCGGGCAATTGGGACTAGCTTAGTGGATAAAAGAAAGAGGCGGCATGGACAAGCTGGGCCGAATGGCCTTTTTCCATGCTGTAAATCTTTATGACTCCATATACACCCCGTGAAATGGATAACATCTTCTTTGCTAGGCTTCTCTCAGGATGCCATTACCCGAATAGCTTTGACAGAGGCACTTTGCCAAGACAATGGACTGTGTCAGTCCAGGGATCTTCTGTATCCCTCCCCTCTCACCTTAAACCTATGCTCTCTAATTCTCGACTCCCCGAGAGTCTAAAACTAGAAGGGCACCGTACAGTCGGAGGGTTAGCGCTGAGGGATTATCGCTTACCTAGATAGGCATCCTTCATGTCAGTGTGTGACTTGGAGACATTCAGGAAAGGTGATGAGTCTCCACTTAACTCGATGATCCCACCGGACCAATCGAATGAACCCAACGAACAAACCACAATGGCGTCCTGTGGGAAGCAATGAGAAAGGAGATGGATATCACAGTGCGGCGCTCCCTCAGCACTGAGCGTCCCACAGTGCGGCGCTCCCTCAGCACTGAGCCTCCAACAGTGTGGCGCACCCTCAGCACTGACCCTCCTACAGTGCGGCACTCCCTCAGCACTGATCGTCCCACAGTGCGGCGCTCCCTCAGCACTGACCCTCCAACAGTGCGGCGATCCCTCAGCGCTGACCTTCTCACAGTGCGGCGCCCCCTCAGCACTGAACCTCCCAAAGTGCGGCGCTCCCTCAGCACTGACCGTCCCGCAGTGAGGCGCTCCTTCAGCACTGACCCTTCCACATTATTACGTTCCCTCAGCACTGACCCTCCCAAACTGCTGCAGTCCCTCAGCACTGACCCTCCCACAGTGCGGCGCTCCCTCAGCACTGACCCTCCCAAAGTGCAGCGCTCCCTCAGCACTGATCCTCCCACAGTGCGGTGCTCCCTCAGCACTGACCATCCCACAGTGCGGCGCTCCCTCAGCACTGACCCTCCCACAGTCTGGCGCTCCCTCAGCACTGAGCGTCCCACAGTGCGGTGCTCCCTCAGCACTGAGCCTCCAACAGTGCGGCGCACCCTCAACACTGACCCTCCTACAGTACGGCGCTCCCTCAGCTCTGATCGTCCCAGAGTGCGGCGCTCCTTCAGCACTGACCCTCCTACAGTGCAGCGCTCCCTCAGCACTGACCCTCCCACAGTGCGGCGCTCCCTCAGCACTGAACCTCCCACAGTGCGGCGCTCCCTCAGCACTGACCCTCCCACAGGGTGGCGCTCACTCAGCATTGACCATCCCACAGTGCAGCGCTCCCTCAGCACTGAACCTCCCTCAGTGCGGTGCTCCCTGAGCACTGACCCTCCCACAGTGAGGCGCTCCCTCAGCACTGACCCTTCCACAATGTGGCTCTCCCTCAGCACTGACCCTCCCACAGTGCGGCGCTCCCTCAGCACTGACCCACCAACAGTGCGGCACTCCCTCAGCACTGACCCTCACACAGTGTGGTGCTACCTCAGCGCTGAACCTCCCAAAGTTTGGCACACCCTCAGCACTGACGCTGCCACAGTGCGGCGCTCCCTCAACACTGACCCTCCCATAGAGCGGCGTTCCCTCAGAACTGACCCTCTCACAGTGCGGCGCTCCCTCAGCACTGACCCTCCCACAGTGTGGGGTTCCCTCAGCACCGACCCTCCCACAGTGCAGCGCTCCCTCAGCACCGACCCTCCCACAGTGCGGCACTCTCTCAGCACCGAGCCTCCCACAGTGTGGCGCTCCCTCGGCACCGTCCCTCCCACTGTGCGGCACTCCCTCAACACTGTCCCTTCCACTTTGCGGCGCTCCCTCAGCACTGACCCTCCCACAACGTGGCTCTCCCTCAGCACCGACCCTCCCACAGTGCAGCACTCCCTCAACACTGACCCTCCCACAGTGCGGCGTTCCCTCAGCACCGACCCTCCCACAGTGCGGCGTTCCCTCAGCACTGACCCACCCACAGTGCAGCGCTCCCTCAGCACTGACCCTCCCACAGTGAGGCGCTCCCTCAGCACTGACCCTCCCACAGTGTGGGGTTCCCTCAGCACCGACCCTCCCACATGGCAGCGCTCCTTCAGCACTGACCCTCCCACAGTGCGGCACTCCCTCAGCACCGAGCCTCCCACAGTGCGGTGCTACCTCAGCGCTGAACTTCCCAAAGTTTGGCACACCCTCAGCACTGACGCTGCCACAGTGCGGCGCTCCCTCAACACTGACCCTCCCATAGAGCGGCGTTCCCTCAGCACTGACCCTCCCACAGTGCGGCGCTCCCTCAGCACTGACCCTCCCACAGTGTGGGGCTCCCTCAGCACCGACCCCCCCACAGTGCAGCGCTCCCTCAGCACCGACCCTCCCACTGTGCGGCACTCCCTCAGCACTGACCCTGCCACAGTGCGGCGCTACCTCAGCAGTGACCGTCCCACAGTGCGGCGTTCCCTCAGCACCGACCCTCCCACACTGCGGCGCTTCCTCAGCACTGACCCTCCCACAGTGTGGCGTTCCCTGAGCACTGACCTTCCCAATGTGCAGCGCTACCTCAGCACTGACCCTCCCACAATGTGGCTCTCCCTCAGCACTGACCCTCCCACAGTGCGGTGCTCCCTCAGCCCTGACCCTCCCACAGTGCGGCGCTCCCTCAACATTGACCCTCCCACACTGCTGCACTCCCTCAGCACTGACCCTCTAACAGTGCGGCACTCCCTCAGCACTGACCCTCCCACAGTGTGGTGCTACCTCAGCGCTGAACCTCCCAAAGTTTGGCACTCCCTCAGCACTGACGCTGCCACAGTGCGGCGCTCCTTCAACACTGACCCTCCCATAGAGCGGCGTTCCCTCAGCACTGACCCTCCCACAGTGCGGCGCTCCCTCAGCACTGACCCTCCCACAGTGTGGGGCTCCCTCAGCACCGACCCCCCCACAGTGCAGCGCTCCCTCAGCACCGACCCTCCCACTGTGCGGCACTCCCTCAGCACTGACCCTGCCACAGTGCGGCGCTACCTCAGCAGTGACCGTCCCACAGTGCGGCGTTCCCTCAGCACCGACCCTCCCACACTGCGGCCCTTCCTCAGCACTGACCCTCCCACAGTGTGGCGTTCCCTGAGCACTGACCTTCCCAATGTGCAGCGCTACCTCAGCACTGACCCTCCCACAATGTGGCTCTCCCTCAGCACTGACCCTCCCACAGTGCGGTGCTCCCTCAGCCCTGACCCTCCCACAGTGCGGCGCTCCCTCAACATTGACCCTCCCACACTGCTGCACTCCCTCAGCACTGACCCTCTAACAGTGCGGCACTCCCTCAGCACTGACCCTCCCACAGTGTGGTGCTACCTCAGCGCTGAACCTCCCAAAGTTTGGTACTCCCTCAGCACTGACGCTGCCACAGTGCGGCGCTCCTTCAACACTGACCCTCCCATAGAGCGGCGTTCCCTCAGCACTGACCCTCCCACAGTGCGGCGCTCCCTCAGCACTGACCCTCCCACTGTGTGGGGCTCCCTCAGCACCGACCCCCCCACAGTGCAGCGCTCCCTCAGCACCGACCCTCCCACAGTGCGGCACTCTCTCAGCACCGAGCCTGCCACAGTGCGGCGCTCCCTCAGCACAGACCCTCCAACAGTGCGGCGATCCCTCAGCGCTGACCTTCTCATAGTGCGGCGCCTCCTCAGCACTGAACCTCCCAAAGTGCGGCGCTCCCTCAGCACTGACCGTCCCGCAGTGAGGCGCGCCTTCAGCACTGACCCTTCCACATTGTTACGTTCCCTCAGCACTGACCCTCCCAAACTGCTGCAGTCCCTCAGTACTGACCCTCCCACAGTGCGGCGCTCCCTCAGCACTGACCCTCCCAAAGTGCAGCGCTCCCTCAGCACTGATCCTCCCACAGTGCGGTGCTCCCTCAGCACTGACCATCCCACAGTGCGGCGCTCCCTCAACACTGACCCTCCCACAATGTGGCTCTCCCTCAGCACTGACCCTCCCACAGTGCGGTGCTCCCTCAGCCCTGACCCTCCCACAGTGCGGCGCTCCCTCAACATTGACCCTCCCACACTGCTGCACTCCCTCAGCACTGACCCTCTAACAGTGCGGCACTCCCTCAGCACTGACCCTCCCACAGTGTGGTGCGACCTCAGCGCTGAACCTCCCAAAGTTTGGTACTCCCTCAGCACTGACGCTGCCACAGTGCGGCGCTCCTTCAACACTGACCCTCCCATAGAGCGGCGTTCCCTCAGCACTGACCCTCCCACAGTGCGGCGCTCCCTCAGCACTGACCCTCCCACAGTGTGGGGCTCCCTCAGCACCGACCCCCCACAGTGCAGCGCTCCCTCAGCACCGACCCCCCACAGTGCAGCGCTCCCTCAGCACAGACCCTCCAACAGTGCGGCGATCCCTCAGCGCTGACCTTCTCATAGTGCGGCGCCTCCTCAGCACTGAACCTCCCAAAGTGCGGCGCTCCCTCAGCACTGACCGTCCCGCAGTGAGGCGCTCCTTCAGCACTGACCCTTCCACATTGTTACGTTCCCTCAGCACTGACCCTCCCAAACTGCTGCAGTCCCTCAGTACTGACCCTCCCACAGTGCGGCGCTCCCTCAGCACTGACCCTCCCAAAGTGCAGCGCTCCCTCAGCATTGATCCTCCCACAGTGCGGTGCTCCCTCAGCACTGACCATCCCACAGTGCGGCGCTCCCTCAGCACTGACCCTCCCACAGTCTGGCGCTCCCTCAGCACTGAGCGTCCCACAGTGCGGTGCTCCCTCAGCACTGAGCCTCCAACAGTGCGGCGCACCCTCAACACTGACCCTCCAACAGTACGGCGCTCCCTCAGCTCTGATCGTCCCAGAGTGCGGCGCTCCTTCAGCGCTGACCCTCCCACAGTGTGGCGCTCCCTCAGCACTGACCATCCCATAGTGCGGCGCTCCCTCAGCACTGACCCTCCTACAGTGCAGCGCTCCCTCAGCACTGACCCTCCCACAGGGTGGCGCTCCCTCAGCATTGACCATCCCACAGTGCAGCGCTCCCTCAGCACTGAACCTCCCTCAGTGCGGCGCTCCCTCAGCACTGACCCTCCCACAGTGTGGGGTTCCCTCAGCACCGACCCTCCCACAGTGCAGCGCTCCCTCAGCACCGACCTTCCCACAGTGCGGCACTCTCTCAGCACCGAGCCTCCCACAGTGTGGCGCTCCCTCGGCACGGTCCCTCCCACCTTGCGGCGCTCCCTCAGCACTGACCCTCCCACAACGTAGCTCTCCCTCAGCACCGACCCTCCCACAGTGCAGCACTCCCTCAACACTGACCCTCCCACAGTGCGGCGTTGCCTCAGCACCGACCCTCCCACAGTTCGGCGTTCCCTCAGCACTGACCCTCCCACAGTGCAGCGCTCCCTCAGCACTGACCCTCCCACAGTGTGGGGTTCCCTCAGCACCGACCCTCCCACATGGCAGCGCTCCTTCAGCACTGACCCTCCCACAGTGCGGCACTCCCTCAGCACCGAGCCTCCCACAGTGCGGTGCTCCCTCGGCAACGTCCCTCCCACTGTGCGGCACTCCCTCAGCACTGACCCTGCCACAGTGCGGCGCTCCCTCAGCAGTGACCGTCCCACAGTGCGGCGTTCCCTCAGCACCGACCCTCCCACACTGCGGCCCTTCCTCAGCACTGACCCTCCCACAGTGTGGCGTTCCCTGAGCACTGACCTTCCCACTGTGCAGCGCTACCTCAGCACTGACCCTCCCACAATGTGGCTCTCCCTCAGCACTGACCCTCCCACAGTGCGGTGCTCCCTCAGCCCTGACCATCCCACAGTGCGGCGCTCCCTCAAGATTGACCCTCCCACACTGCTGCACTCCCTCAGCACTGACCCTCCAACAGTGCGGCACTCCCTCAGCACTGACTCTCCCACAGTGTGGTGCTACCTCAGCGCTGAACCTCCCAAAGTTTGGCACTCCCTCAGCACTGACGCTGCCACAGTGCGGCGATCCTTCAACACTGACCCTCCCATAGAGCGGCGTTCCCTCAGCACTGACCCTCCCACAGTGCGGCGCTCCCTCAGCACTGACCCTCCCACAGTGTGGGGTTCCCTCAGCACCGACCCTCCCACAGTGCAGCGCTCCTTCAGCACCGACCCTCCCACAGTGCGGCACTCTCTCAGCACCGAGCCTCCCACAGTGTGGCGCTCCCTCAGCACTGACCCTCCAACAGTGCGGCGATCCCTCAGCGCTGACCTTCTCACAGTGCGGCGCCCCCTCAGCACTGAACCTCCCAAAGTGCGGCGCTCCCTGAGCACTGACCGTCCCGCAGTGAGGCGCTCCTTCAGCACTGACCCTTCCACATTGTTACGTTCCCTCAGCACTGACCCTCCCAAACTGCTGCAGTCCCTCAGTACTGACCCTCCCAAAGTGCAGCGCTCCCTCAGCACTGCTCCTCCCACAGTGCGGCGCTCCCTCAGCACTAAACCTCCAACAGTGCGGCACTCCCTCAGCACTGACCCTCCCACAGTGTGGTGCTACCTCAGCGCTGAACCTCCCAAAGTTTGGCACACCCTCAGCACTGACGCTGCCACAGTGCGGCGCTCCCTCAACACTGACCCTCCCATAGAGCGGCGTTCCCTCAGAACTGACCCTCCCACAGTGCGGCGCTCCCTCAGCACTGACCCTCCCACAGTGTGGGGTTCCCTCAGCACCGACCCTCCCACAGTGCAGCGCTCCCTCAGCACCGACCCTCCCACAGTGCGGCACTCTCTCAGCACCGAGCCTCCCACAGTGTGGCGCTCCCTCGGCACCGTCCCGCCCACTGTGCGGCACTCCCTCAACACTGTCCCTTCCACTTTGCGGCGCTCCCTCAGCACTGACCCTCCCACAACGTGGCTCTCCCTCAGCACCGACCCTCCCACAGTGCAGCACTCCCTCAACACTGACCCTCCCACAGTGCGGCGTTCCCACAGCACCGACCCTCCCACAGTGCGGCGTTCCCTCAGCACTGACCCTCCCACAGTGCAGCGCTCCCTCAGCACTGACCCTCCCACAGTGCGGCGCTCCCTCAGCACTGACCCTCCCACAGTGTGGGGTTCCCTCAGCACCGACCCTCCCACATGGCAGCGCTCCTTCAGCACTGACCCTCCCACAGTGCGGTGCTCCCTCGGCAACGTCCCTCCCACTGTGCGGCACTCCCTCAGCACTGACCCTGCCACATTGCGGCGCTACCTCAGCAGTGACCGTCCCACAGTGCGGCGTTCCCTCAGCACCGACCCTCCCACACTGCGGCCCTTCCTCAGCACTGACCCTCCCACAGTGTGGCGTTCCCTGAGCACTGACCTTCCCACTGTGCAGCGCTACCTCAGCACTGACCCTCCCACAATGTGGCTCTCCCTCAGCACTGACCCTCCCACAGTGCGGTGCTCCCTCAGCCCTGACCCTCCCACAGTGCGGCGCTCCCTCAACATTGACCCTCCCACACTGCTGCACTCCCTCAGCACTGACCCTCCAACAGTGCGGCACTCCCTCAGCACTGACCCTCCCACAGTGTGGTGCTACCTCAGCGCTGAACCTCCCAAAGTTTGGCACTCCCTCAGCACTGACGCTGCCACAGTGCGGCGCTCCTTCAACACTGACCCTCCCATAGAGCGGCGTTCCCTCAGCACTGACCCTCCCACAGTGCGGCGCTCCCTCAGCACTTTCCCTCCCACAGTGTGGGGTTCCCTCAGCACCGACCCTCCCACAGTGCAGCGCTCCCTCAACACCGACCCTCCCACAGTGCGGCACTCTCTCAGCACCGAGCCTCCCACAGTGCGACACTCTCTCAGCACCGAGCCTCCCACAGTGCGGCGCTCCCTCGGCACCGTCCCTCCCACTGAGCGGCACTCCCTCAGCACTGTCCCTTCCAATTTGCGGCGCTCCCTCAGCACTGACCCTCCCACAACGTGGCTCTCCCTCAGCACCGACCCCCCCACAGTGCAGCACTCCCTCAACACTGACCCTCCCACAGTGCGGCGTTCCCTCAGCACCGACCCTCCCACAGTGCGGCGTTCCCTCAGCACTGACCCTCCCACAGTGCGGCGCTCCCTCAGCACTGGCCCTCCCACAGTGCGGCGCTCCCTCAGCACTGACCCTCCCACAGTGTGGGGTTCCCTCAGCACCGACCCTCCCACATGGCAGCGCTCCTTCAGCACTGACCCTCCCACAGTGCGGCACTCCCTCAGCACCGAGCCTCCCACAGTGCGGTGCTCCCTCGGAAACGTCCCTCCCACTGTGCGGCACTCCCTCAGCACTGACTCTGCCACAGTGCGGCGCTCCCTCAGCAGTGACCGTCCCACAGTGCGGCGTTCCCTCAGCACCGACCCTCCCACAGTGCGGCCCTTCCTCAGCACTGACCCTCCCACAGTGTGGCGTTCCCTGAGCATTGACCTTCCCGCTGTGCGGCGCTCCCTCAGCACTGACCCTCCCACAATGTGGCTCTCCCTCAGCACTGACCCTCCCACAGTTCGGTGCTCCCTCAGCACTGACCCTCCCACAGGGTGGCGCTCCCTCAGCATTGACCATCCCACAGTGCAGCGCTCCCTCAGCACTGAACCTCCCTCAGTGCGGCGCTCCCTCAGCACTGACCCTCCCACAGTGAGGCGCTCCCTCAGCACTGATCCTTCCACAATGTGGCTCTCCCTCAGCACTGACCCTCCCACAGTGCGGCGCTCCCTCAGCACTGACCCTCCAACAGTGCGGCACTCCCTGAGCACTGACCCTCCCACAGTGTGGTGCTACCTCAGCGCTGAACCTCCCAAAGTTTGGCACACCCTCAGCACTGACGCTGCCACAGTGCGGCGCTCCCTCAACACTGACCCTCCCACAGAGCGGCGTTCCCTCAGAACTGACCCTCTCACAGTGCGGCGCTCCCTCAGCACTGACCCTCCCACAGTGTGGGGTTCCCTCAGCACCGACCCTCCCACAGTGCAGCGCTCCCTCAGCACCGACCCTCCCACAGTGCGGCACTCTCTCAGCACCGAGCCTCCCACAGTGTGGCGCTCCCTCGGCACGGTCCCTCCCACTTTGCGGCGCTCCCTCAGCACTGACCCTCCCACAACGTAGCTCTCCCTCAGCACCGACCCTCCCACAGTGCAGCACTCCCTCAACACTGACCCTCCCACAGTGCGGCGTTGCCTCAGCACCGACCCTCCCACAGTTCGGCGTTCCCTCAGCACTGACCCTCCCACAGTGCAGCGCTCCCTCAGCACTGACCCTCCCACAGTGTGGGGTTCCCTCAGCACCGACCCTCCCACATGGCAGCGCTCCTTCAGCACTGACCCTCCCACAGTGCGGCACTCCCTCAGCACCGAGCCTCCCACAGTGCGGTGCTCCCTCGGCAACGTCCCTCCCACTGTGCGGCACTACCTCAGCACTGACCCTGCCACAGTGCGGCGCTCCCTCAGCAGTGACCGTCCCACAGTGCGGCGTTCCCTCAGCACCGACCCTCCCACACTGCGGCCCTTCCTCAGCACTGACCCTCCCACAGTGTGGCGTTCCCTGAGCACTGACCTTCCCACTGTGCAGCGCTACCTCAGCACTGACCCTCCCACAATGTGGCTCTCCCTCAGCACTGACCCTCCCACAGTGCGGTGCTCCCTCAGCCCTGACCCTCCCACAGTGCGGCGCTCCCTCAAGATTGACCCTCCCACACTGCTGCACTCCCTCAGCACTGACCCTCCAACAGTGCGGCACTCCCTCAGCACTGACTCTCCCACAGTGTGGTGCAACCTCAGCGCTGAACCTCCCAAAGTTTGGCACTCCCTCAGCACTGACGCTGCCACAGTGCGGCGCTCCTTCAACACTGACCCTCCCATAGAGCGGCGTTCCCTCAGCACTGACCCTCCCACAGTGCGGCGCTCCCTCAGCACTGACCCTCCCACAGTGTGGGGTTCCCTCAGCACCGACCCTCCCACAGTGCAGCGCTCCTTCAGCACCGACCCTCCCACAGTGCGGCACTCTCTCAGCACCGAGCCTCCCACAGTGTGGCGCTCCCTCAGCACTGACCCTCCAACAGTGCGGCGATCCCTCAGCGCTGACCTTCTCACAGTGCGGCGCCCCCTCAGCACTGAACCTCCCAAAGTGCGGCGCTCCCTGAGCACTGACCGTCCCGCAGTGAGGCGCTCCTTCAGCACTGACCCTTCCACATTGTTACGTTCCCTCAGCACTGACCCTCCCAAACTGCTGCAGTCCCTCAGTACTGACCCTCCCACAGTGCGGCGCTCCCTCAGCACTGACCCTCCCAAAGTGCAGCGCTCCCTCAGCACTGCTCCTCCCACAGTGCGGCGCTCCCTCAGCACTAAACCTCCAACAGTGCGGCACTCCCTCAGCACTGACCCTCCCACAGTGTGGTGCTACCTCAGCGCTGAACCTCCCAAAGTTTGGCACACCCTCAGCACTGACGCTGCCACAGTGCGGCGCTCCCTCAACACTGACCCTCCCATAGAGCGGCGTTCCCTCAGAACTGACCCTCCCACAGTGCGGCGCTCCCTCAGCACTGACCCTCCCACAGTGTGGGGTTCCCTCAGCACCGACCCTCCCACAGTGCAGCGCTCCCTCAGCACCGACCCTCCCACAGTGCGGCACTCTCTCAGCACCGAGCCTCCCACAGTGTGGCGCTCCCTCGGCACCGTCCCTCCCACTGTGCGGCACTCCCTCAACACTGTCCCTTCCACTTTGCGGCGCTCCCTCAGCACTGACCCTCCCACAACGTGGCTCTCCCTCAGCACCGACCCTCCCACAGTGCAGCACTCCCTCAACACTGACCCTCCCACAGTGCGGCGTTCCCACAGCACCGACCCTCCCACAGTGCGGCGTTCCCTCAGCACTGACCCTCCCACAGTGCAGCGCTCCCTCAGCACTGACCCTCCCACAGTGCGGCGCTCCCTCAGCACTGACCCTCCCACAGTGTGGGGTTCCCTCAGCACCGACCCTCCCACATGGCAGCGCTCCTTCAGCACTGACCCTCCCACAGTGCGGTGCTCCCTCGGCAACGTCCCTCCCACTGTGCGGCACTCCCTCAGCACTGACCCTGCCACATTGCGGCGCTACCTCAGCAGTGACCGTCCCACAGTGCGGCGTTCCCTCAGCACCGACCCTCCCACACTGCGGCCCTTCCTCAGCACTGACCCTCCCACAGTGTGGCGTTCCCTGAGCACTGACCTTCCCACTGTGCAGCGCTACCTCAGCACTGACCCTCCCACAATGTGGCTCTCCCTCAGCACTGACCCTCCCACAGTTCGGTGCTCCCTCAGCCCTGACCCTCCCACAGTGCGGCGCTCCCTCAACATTGACCCTCCCACACTGCTGCACTCCCTCAGCACTGACCCTCCAACAGTGCGGCACTCCCTCAGCACTGACCCTCCCACAGTGTGGTGCTACCTCAGCGCTGAACCTCCCAAAGTTTGGCACTCCCTCAGCACTGACGCTGCCACAGTGCGGCGCTCCTTCAACACTGACCCTCCCATAGAGCGGCGTTCCCTCAGCACTGACCCTCCCACAGTGCGGCGCTCCCTCAGCACTGTCCCTCCCACAGTGTGGGGTTCCCTCAGCACCGACCCTCCCACAGTGCAGCGCTCCCTCAGCACCGACCCTCCCACAGTGCGGCACTCTCTCAGCACCGAGCCTCCCACAGTGCGACACTCTCTCAGCACCGAGCCTCCCACAGTGCGGCGCTCCCTCGGCACCGTCCCTCCCACTGAGCGGCACTCCCTCAGCACTGTCCCTTCCAATTTGCGGCGCTCCCTCAGCACTGACCCTCCCACAACGTGGCTCTCCCTCAGCACCGACCCTCCCACAGTGCAGCACTCCCTCAACACTGACCCTCCCACAGTGCGGCGTTCCCTCAGCACCGACCCTCCCACAGTGCGGCGTTCCCTCAGCACTGACCCATCCACAGTGCGGTGCTCCCTCAGCACTGACCCTCCCACAGTGCGGCGCTCCCTCAGCACTGACCCTCCCACAGTGTGGGGTTCCCTCAGCACCGACCCTCCCACATGGCAGCGCTCCTTCAGCACTGACCCTCCCACAGTGCGGCACTCCCTCAGCACCGAGCCTCCCACAGTGCGGTGCTCCCTCGGAAACGTCCCTCCCACTGTGCGGCACTCCCTCAGCACTGACCCTGCCACAGTGCGGCGCTCCCTCAGCAGTGACCGTCCCACAGTGCGGCGTTCCCTCAGCGCCGACCCTCCCACAGTGCGGCCCTTCCTCAGCACTGACCCTCCCACAGTGTGGCGTTCCCTGAGCATTGACCTTCCCGCTGTGCGGCGCTCCCTCAGCACTGACCCTCCCACAATGTGGCTCTCCCTCAGCACTGACCCTCCCACAGTTCGGTGCTCCCTCAGCACTGACCCTCCCACAGTGCGGTGCTCCCTCAGCACTGACCCTCCCACAGTGTGGGGTTCCCTCAGCACCGACCCTCCCACAGTGCAGCGCTCCCTCAGCACCGACCCTCCCACAGTGCGGCACTCTCTCAGCACCGACCCTCCCACAGTGCGGCGCTCCCTCGGCACCGTCCCTCCCACTGAGCGGCACTCCCTCAGCACTGTCCCTTCTTCTTTGCGGCGCTCCCTCAGCACTGACCCTCCCACAACGTGGCTCTCCCTCAGCACCGACCCCCCCACAGTGCAGCACTCCCTCAACACTGACCCTCCCACAGTGCGGCGTTCCCTCAGCACCGACCCTCCCACAGTGCGGCGTTCCCTCAGCACTGACCCTCCCACAGTGCGGCGCTCCCTCAGCACTGACCCTCCCACAGTGCGGCGCTCCCTCAGCACTGACCCTCCCACAGTGTGGGGTTCCCTCAGCACCGACCCTCCCACATGGCAGCGCTCCTTCAGCACTGACCCTCCCACAGTGCGGCACTCCCTCAGCACCGAGCCTCCCACAGTGCGGTGCTCCCTCGGAAACGTCCCTCCCACTGTGCGGCACTCCCTCAGCACTGACTCTGCCACAGTGCGGCGCTCCCTCAGCAGTGACCGTCCCACAGTGCGGCGTTCCCTCAGCACCGACCCTCCCACAGTGCGGCCCTTCCTCAGCACTGACCCTCCCACAGTGTGGCGTTCCCTGAGCAGTGACCTTCCCGCTGTGCGGCGCTCCCTCAGCACTGACCCTCCCACAATGTGGCTCTCCCTCAGCACTGACCCTCCCACAGTTCGGTGCTCCCTCAGCACTGACCCTCCCACAGTGCGGTGCTCCCTCAGCACTGACCCTCCCACAGTGCGGTGCTCCCTCAGCACTGACCCGTCCACAGTGCGGTGTCCCTCAGCACTGACCCTGCCACAGTGCGGCGTTCCCTCAGCACTGATCCTCACGCACTTAGATATAAGAACAATGTTTATAAATTTGCGATAGAGTCTATCTGGGAGTGTTTGGGGTAGGTGTCTAGAAATTAACCAACTCAAAGCCTGAGTTGCCGAGGGGCAATGGTCCAAGGGAAAATTTTCTGGCAAGGTCTTCAGGAATCCCCAATCTTAGGACGAAGACTTGACTTCACAAATCGGGGAAGGTTTACGATCGCAGCCGGTGTAACTCCCGAAACAATACTCAATGCCGAGATTTGCGAGTTAACAGAAACACAGTCAGTAACACAGGGTGCTGGGGGGAGAGAGGTTACTGAGTGATTGTGTGAGGGAGCTGGATTAACATCAGTAGAGATACAGTCAGTAACAGAGGGTGCTTGGGGAAAGGGATTACTGAGTGACAGTGTGAGGGAACTGGATTAACATCAGTAGAGCTACAGTCAGTGCAGTCGGGAATGGGTTAATGAACTTTGTCACACTTAAGCATTAAGACCCAAACTCTGTGATTTTGTTGAGAACACTGCAGAGTCCATGTTTTTGTCAGAGTTCGGTGTTTTTCATGTCTGTGCCAGATAAAAGGAACAGCTATTCCTCTGTCTCCATTTGTTTTCAAGAAATGCGATTAACCCAGCTCGAAATAAGCTAAACAGTCTCCATTTTCATGTACCTTTGTTTAACACGATGAAGTTGACATGTATGCCGTCTGTCTTTGTATAACCATAGATTCATATATATATATATTCATCGTATGTTATTCATCTTATCCTGATATGAAGTATTATACAAACCTGTATGTAGATTAGTTAATTTGTTTGTGCAAAACCTGTGATGTTGTTTCAAGGATATAAATGACGAACAATCATGGCCTTGGAGATCGAACAAACTACGCAGAGGAAGATACTGCTAATACAACAAGATCTCACCATGAACAATGACAGACATCTTAGAGAATTGCAATGTAATGAGGGCGGGGCCCGGGACATATATAAACTCTGTTCTTACTTGTGTTCGATGAGAAGGCTGGGGGTCCACTGTTAGGAACCTCACTTCTCCCACAATTGTGAAAATAAACACTGCATTTTGAACCACTAATAGTGTCAGAGGTTTTTCCCTACAACAATTGGGGGCTCGTCCGGGATAATCTGCTTACGGTCCGGTTGAATGGCCACGACCGGGACACCGGAATAGATTATCGAACTCTAAATAGAGTGCGTCAAAATGCAATGCGTAATCATCTGTGATAAGAGTGTGTGATGTTCTGACGTGAGTGAGATAGAGACTGTCTGAGTGATCGCCGGAGTTTGAAGGAAAAGCCTTCATGTGTAAGAGTTAGAAGGAAAGGCCTTCTAAGGAGAAGCCGGCTTAAAAAAAATAGTATAAGCGGTGGTATGGAGGGATCTGATCAACCCTTCCAGGTATCAGCGGACTCCAATAAGAGCGACCTGGGAGGGGGAGAGCGAGAAGGGAGAATAAGTCACTCCAGGTGGTGAGTATAAACTTATCAGTGTTATGGCGGGACAAAGACAGTGGGGACCCCCTGGGTCCCTGATAAATGAATTTATGATTAAGAGGGACAGACTCATAAAACAGATGATAAAAGGGGGATGGGATTTAGACCATCCACTAGACCAACAACGAAAATGGTTGGAAAAGGAAAAGAAAAACAAAACTAAGAAAATTGGAGTTCTCTTAGTTCATCAATTGGCTGGATTAATTGAACAGGTTTCAGTCTCGGGTAAGAAATGGGCTGATGTCAAAGAAAAAATTAAAATGTTAATCAACAAAGGGTTGAAAGAGCCTCCGAATTTGGGGAGCGACTCTTTAGAATATACCAAGAATGTTGGGGAGTACCCGAAGCTGCCCGAACAGATAGAGCCTTTTTACAAGCATTTAAAGACTGGCTGTCGCCAGCTCACCAAAAAATCCTTAAAATGGGGGTTCTCAATACCCAGACTTATGATGAATTAGTGGAATGGGCATCTGGAATTAGAGATGGACCAGATGAGAAACCATACCTACAAATAAAACAGGAAAACGTTCCTGCAAACAGTAGAGAAGATAAACCAAGGGGTGCGTGCCATAATTGTAGGAAACTGGGTCACTTTGTCAGGCACTGTAGGGCTCCAAAGTGGGATAATGCACGTAGAAGAGGGTATGTGTATGTGATAATGAGGGAAACCCTAAACTTGGGTAATGTTGAAGTGAGGTTGTGAGGCGTATGAGAAAGACAAAAGAGATAGACCAGAACGAGAGAGACTGCAATGGAAAGACAAGACCGAGAAAAAGATTAGAACAGCAAGCCAAACAAAGGAAAGATAACAAACCGGAGATAATAGGCTTGCCAATGTTGTTCCAAAATCCCGATACGAATGAACAGGAGTGGTGGAATTGACCCAGTGTCGATAATCACCAGACGGCACTATACTCAGTCCTGAAACACTTACACGAACAGGGACTAAAGGCAAGCCCCAGGAAGGCCCAAATAGGGAAAGCGCAGGTATTATATTTGGGACACCTGATATCCCAGGGGACAAAAGAAATGCCATTCGACAGAAAAACAGCCATACAGCAAATGCCAAGACCACTAACCGTCCGAGGGGTAAGGAAGGTTTTGGGGTTGTTTAATTACAGCCGCAACTTTATACCAGAATTCGCAAGGCTAGCCGAACCAATACAAAGGCTAGTAAAAGGGGGGAAACCCGCTCTAGAAGTCATAGAATGGGGATCAGAACAGGAAAGGGCATATAGTAAACTAAAAGTAGAACTAATGAAGGCTCCAGAACTTGGACTGCCTGACGCTAGTAAAGATTTTCATATCTATTGTAATAACGAGGGGGGGGGGGGGGTTATTCGGCAGTAGTCACACAGGTCCATGGGGACAAACAGCGACCCGTGGGTTATTATTCCACAGCGGAGGGCCCCGTAGTAACTGGGTTACCCAGATATATAGCCGCACTAGATTGCGCGGCATGGGTAAAGGTCAGCGAGCCCATCATAATGACGGGGAATATTGTTTTACACACCAAACATACCTTGGTGGAAATGCTGAACACAGGAAAATTGCGGTCTGTCTCAAACATGAGAAGGGCGAAGTGGGAGGCAGTACTTCTCCCACCCACCAAGTCCATCTCCATTGTACGAGACATGGGAATGAACCCCGCAGAAGGAATGTTAGGTGAAGGGTCTCCCCACTCATGTGGGGACGTAGACGAAGAGGTAGAGGAGAGTAGAATAAAAGATGTGCCCCTGGAGGCACCAGATTTGGTCCTGTTTGTGGATGGATCATGGAAATATGCAGATGTAGGCCCATTACGGGACAGGATTAGACGATATGTATCAGAGTTAAGCCCCCAAATGGAAAGGCCCCTATGAAGTTATTATCAGTGGAGACACCTGTGCCTGCATAGATATGCAAGGTAGGGGTGTCTGGAAGCATTGGACTCAGTTAAAGGAATACACCATTTACCGCAACAAAACAGTTAAAAGGGAATAAAGGTTAAAAGAAAACAAACAGGTTGTAAGTTTCTCTCACTCGAGGGAGAGAGAGAGAGGGAGATGTAAGATATAATTGCGATCGAGAGCCTCATGTGATGGAATGGGGTATGGCAGATCAATGCGAGTTTAATAAATTACGTTCCCCAGTAAATTTTACGATAATGCATCGGACAGAGATTTGGGGAATGTGGGAATAATAGCATTAGATTACATCTGAAGAGTCGTAAGGAGAGTTAACCATTTCAGCACACAGTAGATTCGATCTTGCATCTGCCTCTGTAAAGATAATTATTTTAGGAGGGATATTTAAAAGTGATAAAATAAATGGATTATTTGGATCAGGCTTTTGTTAAATTTGAAAATGTATTTTTGATAGAACTGAAGTTGAACAGATAAATAGAAAGAATTATTCCTGCGTATTTGAAATGATGATTAATCACTTGTTTATGTTCCTCTGAGTTATAAGACTTGCAGTAATTTTAAGATATAGTCAAAATTAAACAGAGAAGGGAGTTACATAAGGTAGAATGGGAGTGTGTGTGTCATACTGGGAATTATTGTACTGCCATAATGCATTCTAATTAAAATGTGTTACGTGGATCAACCGTGAAACTGTATTAAATGACAGAGGGGCTAAACGGGAGTGCCTGCCTATAATACCAAATTGACAAATCAATATAATTAGAGATGAGGGAAATAATTCAGTGGAATAATGAGATAAGGAAATGCTGGGGAAGTATTTGTTACAAACGGTTAAAGATTAAAGTGATAAGATTTCTTGAATTTACTTCTGTTTTGAGTTGAATTACAGCTTGGAAGGCAGCAGCATAAAAGCGACTGTTAATCAACAGTCATTTTAAGTATTCTTAAATGTTTTACTCCCATCCCAGTTTAAGATGTTAAGTCTGAATAAATGTTGGAAGCTTCCATGTGTATCTGTGTGTTTAACAACGTGATTGCGTGAATGTTTTGTTGTTGTTCGTTTTAATGTTGAGAAAGGAGTTAGACCTTGGAAGGACCATGTGCTCTTTCCTTGTCTTGAAGTTGAAATTATAAGAGTGTAGTTGAGAAGTTAAAAAAAATAATAAGTAATTTTGTGAAAAATAGAAAAGCAGGAACAAAAGAATGAGGTGAATATACGGTCTATGAGTCAGTTTAAAGTCTATCAAATCAATGAATCGTAGTTCCGATTATCCCAAGTTACAGCAGGAGATTAAATCAGTTAAAACCTCAGTTGTTAATACAAATAAAGACGTTGTCCTTGAGTATTTTTAATTTGCATTTGATGCCAACCATTGAACACCATGAATTATTGGAACTTGTGTTGCCAATTAGTTACCGATATGAAATTCAAGACTTGTGTGATGTTCCGATAACATGCAACAAATTACATCATTTAAATCATCCAACATTGATGATAGTTCTGATAGGGTAGCTAGTTAAAATTATATACTGCTGTTGGAATTGTTCTATCCATTGTTCAAGATTTTCCAAATCTAAGAACACTGCAAAGCTTAGAACCTAGCCAGGTTGGAAGCAAACCAAAACATTTCTAATCAAGTAACTCTTGTTATTGTTATATGTATTGTGCTTGTTATCGTTCTTTAAATGAAGGAATTCTGATCTGGAGCTAAGTTTAAAAATGGAAACAGATTAATTTAAAAATTAAATTAAGAGGGTTTTGAGATACCCGATATAATATATATTGTGTATTGATAAAAACATAAGTCTGGGAAAAAAAAGGCTAGTTATTCCAAACATGTAACCATTCTTTGCCATAATTTGTAATAGCTTGCACAATTAATATTAACATGACAGGAAGTGAAACCGGATTACTTGAGAGAGAGAAAAAGAGTTGGAGACTGGTTTTGCAGCCAGACTCAAAAATCTTGCAGCATTCGACTGCACACAACAAACGGCTTATTCGGTTATCTGTGTTTTTAAAGAGCTGTGTATGGCAGCATACAATTGGCATCTATGACCACGAAACACTGGTGTTTACCTTGTGAGACAATCTGTCTATAGAAGGATCATTTCTGCTTAAACATTGCACTTTTAAATATGGACAAGCAAATGATCAAATTAGATATAATGTAAAAATACATCATATAACGATCAGAGTTGTATGGTATGTGATCTAAATGAGAAAAGCGATGTCTTTTGATAAAATGTCCGGCTGCAGCCAGTGCAAAGTGTTGTGTGATTCGCACTAAGCCAACTGAAGGGTCTGTTTATTTCTTCAGAATAAACTCGACTGATCTGAAGTAAATATGCCTTTCTTTAAGCATTGCTTTCGAAATAACGGTTATTTTAAAAGGAGAGAGAGAGAGACCAACCAAAAACCAGCGCTGAGATTAAAAAAAAACATCTGTTTCTAAAGCATAACTAAATTAGATATTATTATTACGTACAAGCAGTCTCCAGCTACATCAACAACTTGGCCATGAGAAAGTTTGTTTACCTTACATTGTACTATCAGAGAATGCAGCTAGGTTTCTAAATTTGACTCAGAATTCCAAGCTGCCGAGGCCAAATTAGCTTAAATTAACTTAAAACATAGCACAATTAATTACATTGGGCAAAAATACTTTGCACTGGCGAAAGCCATACAGATATCGGAAAAAAATGTGGATGAAGGTATTGCCCACCATACTAAATGAGATTAAGGGTTGCTACAAACCAAACAACCGAATTAACCCCTTATGAGCTCATGACAGGACGGACGATGCAATTGCCAAAAAGCATCATAACAGGTGGGACCGATGTAGGTCCACTAAAAGATAAAATCAAGAGATATGTTTTGGAACTAAGCACCCAACTAAAAGGGATGCATAAATCGGTAAAAGACAATCAAGAAATAAGAGATGCAGAGAGAGCTTGAAATGCTCCCTGACAGTCCCAACAGTGGGATGTCCTAGTAAAAATATTACCTAACAAATCAGGGCTTGTACAAAAATGAAATGAGCCGTATGAAGTTATAATTAGTGGAGATATCTGTGCCTGTATATACTCAGTTGAATATGCTGAAATTAATTGGAAAAACATATGATATACTCCACTTACAGATACAAGCAAACAACGAGTGACCTCCAAGCAAGCTGAATGGGCACGCAGAAACTTTGCGCGTGGGCGATATAGCCTTTGGACCATTGTATAACGGACGCGCGGGATATTAGTAAGTGATAAGATGCTTCTCATGCTGATACTCACACCCTGGCCCTGTTAGCCATAGCGGAAAAGTATAAATTGAATTATGAGTTAGGGGTGAAGCACAGTGATCATCTCTGTAATGATGACTCTGTCTATTGTATGAACACCTTTGTGTATATGTCTTATCTGTATGCATCACAATCGAATCTGAGCAAGTGCTGGGTCTGTTCACACATTCCCATGCACGGAGGAAAGGGAGGAATTCCCTTATTTCCTATTCCTTTATCAGCTCCAGAAGTAATTGAATGGGTTTTAAATAAGGAATGGAACCCAGAAAAGGACAAGGCAACTGACATTTAAAACCCCATCGGGTACCACTATGCAGGGTATCAGCAACAGTGATGTTGTTTCAAGGCTAGGGGACGGAGGGTGCACTTTATCGTCCTTTAAGAAGAATTACCAGCCCGGCTACGACAGATCAGGATCCCCACCCTACTTTGCTGTGAAAAATAAACAGAGAGGATCTATCTGCCTGACAAGGAATGGAACCATACCTGTTGGCCGCAGCTACTGTATACAGCAGATTGATATCACTGATGACGCTGAGGCCATGATACAGGTCACAATCCAGTGCCCCATAGCCACTGTCCCGGTTAGCCTCTCCTCCGCTTATGTAAGCGAGATGACTGCATATAATGGTACCTATTTTGTCTGTGGAAACAATGCCTATCCGTGGCTTCCCTGGAATTGGACAGGATCGTGTTATTTGGCATGTGTGGTGCCTTATATTCACCATTACACTGACTTATGGGACCACCCCGAAATACACCTGCTTCGGGCTAAGCGAGCCATTAGTGAGACAGAACGATTCTTCATGATAGCCTACCCATTTTTTGGGACGGCAAAGGCAGCACAGGAACTTATACGGATGGCCTCAACCCTAGAGAAAGTTACAAATAAGTCTAAGGATGGGTTCGAGGAGGTGAGCACGGCCATCACTGAAATGTCAGCAGAGGTCGTAGCTATTCGGACTGTGGCGTTAGAGAACTGATTGGAACGCGATTATGTGCTAGCCTCCCAAGGTGGAACATGTGCCATAGTTGGCTCGAAATGCTGTACCGTATATTCCCGAAGCTTTGGAGAATATAACTCGCTTAGCAGATCATATTAAACAAGTAGCAAAAGCAATACAGGAGGAAGGGAACCAATATCATGATTATAACCCTCCGGGCTGGCTGGGGCAATGGTTCGGGTTGTGGGGTCCATACCTGATGCATGGATTGATTGTATCAATTGTAATTGTAATTACTTGCTGTGTTTGTATGGCATTATTGAACGCCTGTTGCAAAACAGTAACAGCGCGAATTATGACAGTCGCAAGTGTACAGGTGGAGGGGGCAGACCTCCCAACTAAGGAGCTAGGCCCATTCCCCGATAACATGTGGTTCTGAGTTGGTCATAAATGCCATGTTTGGACCTGGCATCCGACCAAAAGGGGGGAGTGCGGTCGGGAATGGGTTAATGAACTTTGTCACACTTAAGCATTAAGACCCAAACTCTGTGATTTTGTTGAGAACACTGCAGAGTCCATGTTTTTGTCAGAGTTCGGTGTTTTTCATGTCTGTGCCAGATAAAAGGAACAGCTATTCCTCTGTCTCCATTTGTTATCAAGAAATGCGATTAACCCAGCTCGAAATAAGCTAAACAGTCTCCATTTTCATGCACCTTTGTTTACCACGATGAAGTTGACATGTATGCCTTCTGTCTTTGTATAACCATAGATTCATAAATATATATATATATATATATATATATATATATATATATTCATCATATGTTATTCATCTTGTCCTGATATAAAGTATTTTACAAACCTGTATGTAGATTAGTTAATTTGTTTGTGCAAAACCTGTGATGTTGTTTCAAGGATATAAATGACGAACAATCATGGCCTTGGAGATCGAAGGAACTACGTAGAGGAAGATACTGCTAATACAACAAGATCTCACCATGAACAATGACAGACATCTTAGAGAATTGCAATGTAATGAGGGCGGGGCCCGGGACATATATAAACTCTGTTCTTACTTGTGTTCGATGAGAAGGCTGAGGGTCCACTGTTAGGAACCTCACTTCTCCCACAATTGTGAAAATAAACACTGCATTTTGAACCACTAATAGTGTCAGAGGTTTTTTACCTACAACAGTCAGTAACACAGGGTGCTGGGGGAAAGGGATTACTGAGTGACAGTGTGAGGGAACTGGATTAACATCAGCAGAGATACAGTCAGTAGCACAGGATGCTGGGGGAAAGGGATTACAGAGTGACAGTTTGAGGGAACTGGATTAACGTCTGTAGAGACATAGTGAGTGACAGAGCGCGCTGGGGTGAGAGTGGTTACTGAGTGACAGAGCGCGCTGGGGTGAGAGTGGTTACTGAGTGACAGTGTGAGGGAGCTGGATTAATATCAGTACAGATACAGTCAGTAGCACAGGGCGTTGGGGCGAGAGGGGATACTGAGTGACAATTTGAGGGAGCTGGAATAACATCAGTACAGATACAGTCAACAACACAGAGCGCTCGGGGAAAGGGGTTACTGAGTGACAGTATGAGGGAGTTGGAATAAGATCAGTAGAGTTACAGTCAGTAACAAAGGGTTCTGGGGGGAGAGGGGTGACTGAGTGACAGTGTGAGGGAGCTGGATTAACATCAGTACAGATACAGGCAGTATCACAGGGTGCTGGGGGAGAGGGGTTACTGAGTGACAAGGTGAGGGAGCTGAACTAACATCAGTACAGATAGTCAGTAACACAGGGTGCTGGGGGAGAGGAGTTACTGAGTGACAAGGTGAGGGAGCTGAACTAACATCAGTACAGATAGTCAGTAACACAGGGTGCTGGGGGAGAGGGGTTACTGAGTGACAATGTGAGGGTGCAAGATTAACTTCAGTACAGATAGTCAGTAACACAGGGTGCTGGGGGAGCGGGGTTACTGAGTGACAATGTGAGGGTGCAAGGTTAACTTCAGTAGAGATACAGTCAATAGCAAAGGGTGCTGGGGGGAGGGATTACTGAGTGCCAGTGTGATAGAACTGCATTAATATCGGCAGAGATACAGTCAGTAACACAGGGTGCTGGGGGAGACGGGTTACTGAGTTACAGTGTGAGGGAGCTGGATTAACATCAGTAGAGATACAGTCAGTAACACAGGGTGCTGGGGGAGAGGGGTTACTGAGTGACAGTGTGAGGGAACTGGATTAACATCAGTAGAGCTACAGTCAGTAACACAGGGTGCTGGGGGAAAGGGATTACTGAGTGACAGTGTGAGGGAACTGGATTAACATCAGCAGAGATACAGTCAGTAGCACAGGGTGCTGGGGGAAAGGGATTACAGATTGACAGTGTGAGGGAACTGGACTAACGTCTGTAGAGGCATAGTGAGTGACAGAGCGCGCTGGGGTGAGAGTGGTTACTGAGTGACAGTGTGAGGGAGCTGGATTAATATCAGTACAGATACAGTCAGTAGCACAGGGCGCTGGGGCGAGAGGGGATACTGAGTGACAATTTGAGGGAGCTGGATTAACATCAGTACAGATACAGTCAACAACACAGAGCGCTCGGGGAAAGGGGTTATTGAGTGACAGTATGAGGGAGTTGGAATAACATCAGTAGAGATACAGTCAGTCACACAGGGTTCTGGGGGGAGAGGGGTGACTGAGTGACAGTGTGAGGGAGCTGGATTAACATCAGTACAGATACAGGCAGTATCACAGGGTGCTGGGGGAGAGGGCTTACAGAGTGACAAGGTGAGGGAGCTGAACTAACATCAGTGCAGATAGTCATTAACACAGGGTGCTTGGGGAGAGGGGTTACTGAGTGACAATGTGAGGGGGCAAGATTAACTTCAGTAGAGATACAGTCAATAGCAAAGGGTGCTGGGGGGAGGGATTACTGAGTGCCAGTGTGATGGAACTGCATTAATATCGGCAGAGATACAGTCAGTAACACAGGGTGCTGGGGGAAACGGGTTACTGAGTTACAGTGTGAGGGAGCTGGATTAACATCAGCAGAGATACAGTCATTAACACTGGGTGCTGGGGGAGTGGGGTTACTGAGTCACATTCTGAGGGTGCTAGATTAACATCAGGAGAGATAGTTCGTAACACAGGGTGCTGGAGGAGAGGGGTCACTGAGTGACAGTGTGAGGGGGCAAGATTAACTTCAGTAGAGATACAATCAATAACACAGGGTGCTGGGGAAAGGGATTACTAAGTGACAGTGTGAGGGAGCTGGATTAACATCTTTAGAGATACAGTCAGTACCACAGTGTGCTGGGGGGGGATAAGGGTTACTGACTGACAGTGCGAGGGAGCAGGATTAACATCAGTACAGATACAGTCAGTAACACAAGGCGCTGGGGGGAGAGGGGATACTGAGTGACAATTTGAGGGAGCTGGATAAACATCGATAGAGCGACTGTCAGTAACACAGGGTGCTTGGGGAGAGGAGTTGCTGAGTGACAGTGTGGGGGAACTGGATTAACATCAGTAGAGATACAGTCAGGAACACAGGTTGCCTGGGGAAAGGGGTTACTGAGTGACAGTGTGAGGGAACTTGATTAACAGCAGTACAGATACAGTCAGGAACACAGGGTGCTGGGGGAGAGTGGTTACTGAGTGACATTGTGATGGAACTGGATTAACATCAGTACAGATACAGTCAGTCACACAGGGTGCTGGGGGAGAGGGTTCACAGAGTGACAAGGTGAGGGAGCCGAATAAACATCAGTACAGATACAGTCAGTAACAGAGGGTGCTGGGTGGATAGGCGTTACTGAGTGATAGACTATGGGAACTTGATTAACATCAGTACAGATACAGTCAGAATCACAGGGGCTGGGGAGAGGGTGACAGAGTGAGGGAGCAGGATTAACATCAGCAGGGATGCAGTCAGTAACACAGGTTACCTGGGGAGAGCGGTGACTGAGTGACAGTGCGAGGGAGCTGGATTAACAGCAGTACAGATACAGTCAGTAACACAGGTTGCTGGGGGAGAGGGGTTACTGAGTGACATTGTGAGGGAACTGGATTCACATCAGTAGAGACATATTCAGTAACAGTGTGCGCTGGGGGGAGAGGGGTTACTGAGTGACAGTGTGAGGGAGCTTGAATAACATTCGTAGTGATACAGGCAGTAACAGTGTGCTGGGGGAGAGGGATTACTGAGTGACAGGGTGATGGAACTGCATTAATATCAGCAGAGATAAAGTCAGTAACACAGGGTGCTGGGGGGAGATGGGTTACTGACTGACAGTGTGAGGGAGCTGGATTAACATCAGTAGCAATACAGTCAGTAACACAGGGTGCTGGGGGAGTGAAGGGTTACTGAGTGACAGTGTGAGGGAGCTGGATTAACATCAGAAAAGATACAGTCAGTTACACAGGGTTCCAGGGGAGAGTGATAAACTAAGGGAGCTGGATTAACATCAGTGGAGATAGAGCCCGAAACACAGGGTGCAGAGGGAGAGGGGTTACTCATTGACAGTGTGAGGGAGCTGGATTAACATCAGTACAGATACAGTCACTAACACAGGGTGCTGGGGGGGGGGGGGGGGGAGGGTGGGAGAGGGGTTACTGAGTGACAGTGTGAGGGAACTGGATCAACATCAGTGCAGATACAGTCAGTAACACAGGGTGCTGGGGGAAAGGAGTTACTGAGAGACAGTGTGAGGGAACTGGGTCAACATCAGTAGAGATACAGTCAGTGACACAGGGTGCTGGGGGAGAGGGGTTACTCGGTGACGGTGTGAGGGAGCTGGCTTAACATCAGTACAGATATCGTCAGTAACCCAGGGTGCTGGGGGTGATGGGTTACTGAGTGACAGTGTGAGGGAGCTGGTTTAACATCAGTACAAATATCGTCAGTAACCCAGGGTGCTGGGGGTGACGGGTTACTGAGTGACAGTGTGAGGGAGCTGGATTAACATCAGGAGAGATACAGTCAGAAACACAGGGTGCTGGTGGAAGGGGGGGGGGGTCACTGAGTGACTGTGTGCGTGAGCTCGATTAACATCAGTCGAAATACGGTAAGTAACCGAGAGTGCTGGAGGAGAGGGGTTACTGAGTGACAGTTTGAAGGTGCTGGATTAACATCAGTAGAGCTACTGGCCGTAACACAGGGTGCTTGGGGAGAGGGGTTTCTGAGTGAAGGTGTGAGAGAGCTGGATTAACATCAGTAGAGCTACTGGCCGTAACACAGGGTGCTGGGGAAGAGGGGTTACTTGGTGACAGTGTGAGGGAGCTGGATTAACATCAATGCAGATAAAGTCAGTAACACAGTGTGTTGGGGAAAGGGTTTACTTAATGACAGTGAGAGGGAGCTGGATTAACATCAGTAGAGATACAGTCAGTAACACAGGGTGCTGGGTGGTCAGGGGTTACTGAGTGACAGTGCGAGCTAGCTGGATTAACATCAGTACAGATACAGTCAGTAACACAGACTGCTGCGGGGGACAGGGGTTACTGAGTGACAGTGCTAGGGAGCTGGATTAACATCAGTACAGATACAGTCAGTAACACAGGGCTCTGGGGGGGGGGGGGGGAGAGAGGATACTGAGTGACAATTTGAGGGAGCTGGAATAACATCATTGGAGATACAGTCAGTAACACAGGGAGCTGGGGGGAGAGGGATAACTGAGTGACAGTGTGAGGGAGCTGGATTAACAACTGTAACGATACAGCCAGTAACACAGGGCTCTGGGGGAGAGGGGCTACTGAGTGACAGGGGCTACTGAGTGACAGGGTGAGGGAGCTCGATTAACATCAGTACTGATACAGTCAGTAACACGGGGTGCTGGTGACAGAGGGATTACTGAGTGACAGTGTGAGGGAGCTGGATTAACATCAGTAGATGTACAGTCAGTATCATAGGGTGCTGGGGGGAGAGGGGTTACTGAGTGATAGTGTGAGGGAGTTGGATTAACATCAGTAGATATACAGTCAATAACACAGGATGCTGGGGGGAGAGGGGTGACTGAGTGACAGCGTGAGGGAGCTGGATTAACATCAGTACAGATACAGTCATTAACACAGGGTGCCGGGGGAGAGGGGTTACTGATTGACAGTGTGAGGGATCTGGTTTAACATCAGTACGGACGCAGTCAGTAACACAGGGTGCTGGGGGGAGAGGGGTTACTAAGTGAAAGTGTGAGGGAGCCGAATTAACACTGGTTCAGATACAGTCAGTCACACAGGGTGCTGGGAGAGAGTAGTTACAGAGTGACAAGGTGAGGGAGCTGTATTAACACCAGTACGGATACAGTCTGTATCTATAAGTATAGCAATTCCTGGATTCTGTTCGCCGTGTCAATAGCAAGCTGGCAGCGGATGCCAGTGCCATCCTGGAAGGAATTATCTTCTAACATCTCCTGTGGCACAGTGGCATTGTGGTTAGCATGGCTGCCTCACAGCGCCAGGGATCCGGGTTCGATTCCCAGCCTCGGGTCACTGCTGATGCGGAGTCTGCACATTCTTCCCGTGTCTGTGTGGGTTTCCTCCAGGGGTTCCGCTTTCCTCCCACAGATAAAGATTTGTCGGTTAGGTGGATTGGCCATGCTAAATTGTCCCATGGTGTCCGAAGATGTGCAGGTTAGGTGGATTGGCCATGTTAAATTGGTACACACCCGCCTTCACCGCAATGTGCGTGGAGAGAGGGTGAAGCACAGGTTAAAGTGATGTGTATTGTCTCCAGACAGTACAGTTAGTGAGATTTTGCCAGGCCAGGCATGTCGTGGGGGTTACAGATAGTGTGACATGAACCCAAGATCCCGGTTTAGGCCGTCCTCATGTGTGCGGAACTTGACTATCAGTCTCTGCTCAGCGACTCTGCGTTGTCGTGTGTGGTGAACACAGTAAGAGTTTTAACAACACCAGGTTAAAGTCCAACAGGTTTATTTGGTAGCAAAAGCCATACTGTTGTGGCTTTTGCTACCAAATAAACCTGGTGTTGTTAAAATTCTTACTGTGTGTGGTGAAGGCAGCCTTGTAGAACGCTTCCCCGAAGACTCGCATTCCAACCATTATTCTGTAAGTTGAATTTGTGTCTCTGTATGCCCTGTTTGTGAACAGAACTCCCACTTACCTGATGAAGGAGCAGCGCTCCGAAAGCTAGTGTCTTGTGCTGCCAAATAAACCTGTTGGGCTTTTACCTGGTGTTGTGAGACTTCTCACTGGAATCATCAGCGAGTCAGCCTGAGGCTGTGGCCCCGCCCACCATCTAACCCGTCACAATGCCCGGCTGATTGACGGCGGCTCATGACCATAGGAGGAGAGGGGACGTGCCTGGAGGACCGAGCGGGAGAGGCTGGTCCTCCAACCAATCGGAGTGAATGAGGGGTGGGGCTGGGAGTGGAGCATGCGCAGTGTGCGGGATGGCAATGGGTGATCTGATGTCCTGTCGGTCAATGAGTGGAATGGCGGCTCGGAGGGATCGATGGATCCGGCGGGTGGGCGGAGAGGATTCATAACCAGGTGCTGTAAAGCGGAAACTCAGAGAATGAAATCCCCGGTTCCCCGTTTGTACCCAGCGGAGACCAGTATTGTTCCCCGTTTCTGCCCCGAGTTCACCGCCGCCATGTTTCCAGCGGGGCTGTGCGTCTGCGCCACCGCTATCTTTGTGAGGGGCAATGTGGGGAGAGCGCATGCCCAGTACCATCTTTGGGTTTGACCAAAGGGCAGAGGTTAAAGGTGAGTGTTTCAGAAGGGATGTGGGGACAGAATGTTGAGCAGACTGTGTTGAAAATCTGGAACTCGCTGCCTGAGGGGCTGCTAGAGCCAGGGACTCTCTCATTTAAGAAGCCTCTGGACAAACACATCAATACACAAGGTATAGTCGGTGATAGTGCAACAGCAAGTAAATTGATTGGCATCAATTGGTATTGAGGGGGCGAGTTGTCGGGGGAAGTGGGGCAAGGGGTTGCGGGGAGGGGTTGAAGGGTGTCAGAGGTTCTGGTGAGGGGTTGCGGGGGGCAGGGGATGAGGGGTGGCGGGGGAGGTAGGTTTGCGGACGACGCAAAGGTTGGTGGATTTGCAGATAGCGATGAGGACCATCAGAGGATACAGCAGGATATAGATCAGTCCAAGACTTGGGCAGAGAGCTGGCAGATGGAGCTTAATCCGGACAAATGTGCGGTAATGCATTTTGGAAGGTCTAATACAGATAGGAAATATACAGTAAATGGCAAAACCCTTAAGAGTGTTCGTCGGCAGAGGGATCTGGGTGTACAGGTACACAGGTCACTGAAAGTGGCAAGCAGGTGGAGAAGGTAGTCAAGAAGGCATACGGCATGCTTACCTTCATCGGCCGGGGCATTGAGTTTAAAAATTGGCAAGTCATGTTGTAGCTTTATCGAACCTTCGTGAGGCCGCACTTGGAATATAGTGTTCAGTTCTGTTCACCACACTACCAGAAGGATGTCGAGACTTTGGAGAGGGTACAGAAAATATTTACCAGGATGTTGTCTGGTATGGAAATCAACCTCTTGCCATTCATTTGTTTATTTATTTCTATGATTCAGGAATCCCAGTGGGTTGTGGCTGAGGCTTTTTGCCAAAGAGTGGGAGCTGAGAACAGAGCTCACACTGGAGGCTGTGTCTTTTTTCACTGCACAACCCTCCCCCCCACCTCCACCCTTTTCTTTGCTATCAATTTCTTGTGTTCCCTCGCACTCTTTCCTGTCCCCATCACTCTCTCTTTCTCCCTGTCACTCTCATTCCCTCGCACTCTCAATTTCTCTCTCCACCGCTTTATCCTCCCCCTGCTTCACTAATGCCCTTCAGAGAAGGAAATCTGCCGTCCTTACCTGCACTGGTCTGCATGCCATTCCGGAGCCACAGCAACATGTCTGACTCTTAACTGTCCTCCGACATTGCATAGCAAGCCATTTTGTTCAACACAGTGGGCGGCACGGTGGCACGGTGGTTAACACTGCTGCCTCACAGCGACACGGTAGCACAGTGGTTAACACTGATGCGTCACAGCGACACGGTAGCACAGTGGTTAACACTGCTGCCTCACAGCGACACAGTAGCACAGTTACACTGCTGCCTCACGGTGACACGGTGGCACAGTGGTTAACACTGCTGCCTCACAGCGACACCGTGGCACAGTGGTTAACACTGCTGCCTCACAGTGATACGGTGACACAGTGGTTAACACTGCTGCCTCACAGCGCCAGTGAATTGTGTTCAGTTCCCGGCTTTGGTCACTGTCTGTGTGGAGTTTTCACGTTCTCTCCGTGTCTGCAGGGGTTTCCTCCAGGTGCAACGTATAATGTGACCTCAGTATTGTAATTTTGGAATTGTGCAATCACCCTGTGCATACAAAGATCACCAAAATAGTGGGAATTTTAAAATTCAGTGCAGGCTTTCTCATAGTGGATCTCTCTCTCTCTCTCTGTTTCTGCACAATTGCTGTAATGTCGAAACTGATAGCAGGCATATAAATTGCAAATATTTTTTATTGAGTAAATGTTTACAGACATCGACACAGAGAGAGAATGAGGCAGAGAAAGAGAATGCGACAGACAGAGATAGAATAAGAGAGAGTGATTGAGACTGACAGAGAATGAGATTGAGAGAGAGCATGGGAAAAAGAGACTGCGACACGATCCCAACACGACCCTCAGAATTAAAATGGAGGGTATATCCCTCATTGAAGCCCCCCCTACTAACAGCCTCAGTTTAACCCACCACTTCCAGCTGTTTTCACATCCCCCTCATTTCTCCTCTTCCTCTCTCTCTCTCTCCACCTGTTTCTGCTGCATTTGTTGTCATGTTGGAAGGTGTGAAGAAACCACATTTCCACCACTGTTTTCACAATCTCCCTCTTTGTCACCTTTCCTTCATTTCCTTCAATCACAAAGACACATAAAGAGATGAAGAGAGAGAGAGCAAGTGAGGAAAACCCTGAACAATATCCCAAAAGAAGAATTAAAGAGGGTGCTACAGTTTTTATTTCATCATTCATCCCATCCAATTTAGCACAGACACTGGTTGGGAATGAAGCAAATGGAAGAGGCATCCTGAGGACCCAATGAGATTAGGGCTTGAATTGAGGCCGAGTCACAGAGGCTGCATTAAACCTTGGGGCAAAGAGCAGGAATCGTTCCACTCCAGTGAAACACAACAATCCTAAAAGCTGGAGTGACAGAGGCACTGATATTAAAGCCCTGTCCCGACCCCCTGCCCCTGGCAATTCTCCAATTCACACCACCTCTTCTAAAAATACAACCAGGACTCTGGAATTGGGAACAAGTCATTGCCAAGGCCGGGGATTTTTAATTTCATCCCTCCCTCCTTCCCAAGTGTTTTACAGTCACTGAGCCAGTTCCATTTTAAATTCGCGTGCTTACAAGTTGGAGTTCAGGAAAGGCAGCTGGTTATTGATGCACAGCCAGGTCCCATGGGCAACAATTTGACGATATCCGGATGGGACAAAGGGGAGAAATTTAATGCTCCCAGCCTCATGCCTGGTGTAATCCTCCCACCCAGCCACTGAATGCCATGTATATTCCGAGTCTGAATAGACAACATCTCAGTCACATAAAGAGATAAATTCCCCTCTTTAAACTGGGAACAAGCTGTGTCCATTCCTCGGGGAGACTTTTTAAAAATTAGCCTCCAACCATTTATTTATCTGTATATATAGTTGTTTATTTCAGTAACTCAGGAATCCCAGAGGGCTGTGACTGAGGCGTTTCTCCAGAGACAGGGAGCTGGGCACTGACCCCACACTGGACACCCCCCAGATCCTGTGTCTCATCCCACCACCTCTCTTCAACCCACTCCTCTGTTTTGCTGTCAATGTCTGTATTTCCCTCACCCCCGCCCTAGATTTGTTTGTTCTGTAACTCTCCCCAATGCCCTCCCATTAACTCAGTAAATCTTGCCCTGATTCCATCGACCAAAATGCGTCACCTCACATTTATCTAAATTAAACTCCATCTGCCATTTGTCAGCCCGTGGCCCAATTGATCAAGAACCTGTTGCAATCTGAGATAACCTTCTTCACTGTCCACCGTGCCACCAATCTTGGTGTCATCTGCAAACTTACGAACCATGCCTCTTACATTCTCATCCAAATCAATGTAACACGGGACATGGAGAATTCAGACAGTGATATAGATAATGCTGGTATTTAGCATCACGCTTCAACACCGCGACCTTTCCCTGACCTGAAATAGATGCTCTATTCAGAAATTATTTAACACTAGTGTATTTCTGGAGGAACAGACGGGCGGTGCGCAGTGAAACTTTCTGCTGTTGAGGGCAGCCTAGGGTCAGAAAGATTGAAGGAACTTACAAGGTCAATCCTATTTTTGATGTGAGTGGGGTGAGAGAGAGTGTGTTGAGGTGAAGGGGAATTTTGAGGTGAGAGGGTGAGTGTTGAGGTGAGGGGTGTTGCTGTGGACGGTGAGAGTTGAAGTGAGAGCCGGTGTGCTGAGGTGAGAGGGAGTGTGTTGATGTGAGCGGGAGCTTTCAGATGAGAGGGGAACAACATGGTGTTATATCAATACACACTGATCCAACAAACACTCCCAGGATATTTGCAGCAGGGATTCAGTGCAAAGTCGATCTGTCCCCTCACGCTGCCAGCCAGAGTGCGGAGGGCACGGTGACAGCCCTGAAACACGGAGCAAACATCATTTGTAACATCCCATCAAACACTCCAATATTAGCTACAGAGGTCCAGTGTTAGGGTAATGCCCTTCAACCCCACCCCATCTTAACTGTGTGACCAGGCTGCCCCGTGGCTGGTAAAGTGAAGGTTCAACTCCGAGGATTAGTTCGGCAACCTTCAGGCTCGACATCCCGCAAGCTTGCAGCCATCAAACATTTACAAGGATAAGCTGCCTCTACACTGTCCCATCAAACACCCTCATTGTAGATGCAGCACAGGCCGAGATACACAAAATATCTCCCTCTACACTGTCCAAACATGAATCCCCATTGCAGGTATAGCAGAGGGTGAGATGCAGTGTATACAGGTGAGAGGGGGAGAGTGTTGAGGTGAGAGGTGGGAGAGTTGAGCTGAAAGTGGGAGTGTGGAGGTGAGAGGGGAATTCTGTGGTGTGCGGGGATGTGTTCAGTTGAGGGGTGTCACAGTAACATACTGGTTGGCACTGCTGCCTCATGGAGCCAAAGACCCGGGTTCGATTCCAGCTTCGGTTCACCGTCTGTGTGAAGTTGGCATGTTCTCCCCTGTCTGCGAGGCTTTCCTGTGTGTGCTTTGGTTTCCTCCCACAGTGCAAAGATGTGGGAGTTAGTTTGATTGGCCATGCTAAATTGAGGCGTGAATGGCAACTTTGAGGAGAGGGGCAATGTACAGGAAAGGGTTAGATACAGAGTAAATTTCCCTCTCCAATGTCCCCATCAAACACTCCCGGGACGTGTACAGCACGGGGATAGACACAGAGTAAATTTCCCTCTACAATCTCTCCATCCAGCACTCCCAGAGCAGCTACAGCGGGGGTAGATGCATACAAAACTTCCCTCTACATTGTCATCATCAAACACTCCCAGGATAGGGACAGTACGAGGTTAGGTGCAGAGTAAATCTCCCTCTATACTGTCCACATCAAACTCTCCCAAGACAGGTACAGCACGGGGTCAGATGCAGAGTTAAGCTCCCTCTGTGCCCATCAAACACTCCCAGGAAAGCTACAGTACATGGACAGATGGAGAATAAAGTTTATTTTACAGCACCCACATAGAAATAGGGGAAGTATTCGGCGATTGCTCCTCCAGTCTATTAGATAATGTCTGATTCGATGTCTCTCTCTCTCCCCTTAACGCTGTAAATATTGTCCCTTCAACTTCCCATTCAATTTCCTGTTGAAACCCCTGATGGAATTTGCTACCACCTCAGGGTCAGACAGTACATTCCAGATTCCACTCAGCACTACATTACAAAGGTTTCTTCATGTTGCTTCTGTCTCCATGCACATTGAATCAGCATCCTCTGGCTGAGAGGAGGAGTGTGCAGCTGAGGGGAGACGTGCTGCAGTGAGAGGGGCGAGTTGAGGTGAGAGAGAGTGTTGACGTGGGGAGAGGGTTAAAGTGACGGGGAGTGTTTTGAGGTGAGGACGTTAAGTGTTGAGGTGAGGGGGTAGTGTTGATTTGAGAGAGGGAGTGTGTTGTCTTGACGGGGTCGTTTTGAGGTGAAAGTGTGTTATTGGGAGGGGAAGGGATGTGTTGAGGTGAGAGGTTTAATGTTAAACTGAGTGGAGCGTTGTGTTGAGGGGAAGAACAAGGAGTTGTATCACTCTACACTCGTCCACCAGACATTCCCAGGGTATTTGCAGCAGTGGTTCGATGCAAAGTGAATCTGCCTCTTTGGTGAACCAACCAAAGTGAGGTTGAGATTTCCAGAAACCTCCCTCCACACTGTTTCACCAAGAACTCCAGTGAAGGTGTAGCAAGTGTGAGATGCACAAAAAATGTCCACATACACTGTCCAAACACTAATGACCTGTGCAGGAGCAGCACAGGGTAAGGTACAAGAACATCTCTCTACACTGTCCCATCAGGAACTCGAGCGCAGGTGTACAGAGATACATATAGTTCTGAGCTCCGGATATATTTAACAGACTGGAGGAGCGGCAAATCGCCGAATACTTCTCTTATTTCTATATGGGTGCTGCAAAAGAAACTTTATTCTCCATCTGTCCATGCACTGTAGCGTTCCTGGAAGTTTTTGACAGTATTGGAACAATGAGATGACCCGATCCAACACAAGAACACTTTGCAATATCTCCCAGTAACAGTGAGTCTGTGTGTCAGCGTTAACCAAGCGGGATGACATTCCCGGAGGTGCTGACATCTCACACAGAGTGAAAACCAGAATTCAGTTGGTGGGGATTGCCTTGTTAAATACAACTGGGGATTTATTGAGGGAATTTGTGAAAATGCATGTGGAGATCTTATACAATCTAATTGAAAAACATTTTGAAATCCGTTTCTCCAACTGACTGTACAAAACAGGAGAGCCACATTTATAGAGATCTCAAGGTGAATAACATTAGTTCCAGTCACTGAACACCAGCTGTAACGTTTTAATGCATATCATTTTATACATGTTTCACATGCAGTGAATATATTTATTTTAATTCCGGTCTCTGAGCAGTCAGATATTGATACAGATAATTCTGATATTTAGCACCATGCTCCCACACTGCCACCTCTGCTTGACCTGAAATAGATGCTCTGTTCCGCAATTATTTAAACCAAGTGCATTCGTGGAGGATACAACTTACATTCTGCATTCAAACTTTATGTTGTTCATATCAGCCCAGGATCAGAATGATTGAAGGAGCTGAAGGTTTTTGAGACAGTTTGTGTAACGCTGCTGCTGTGTTGCCTTTATTCATTTTGTAATGTGGGGGTCGCAGGGAATCAGTAGTGACAATAAGAGTGAGGTCAGTGATGTATCTGTTTGTCAGTTGGTAATAAGAATGAAGTCGGTGATACACCTGGAAGGTAAAGGCAGTAGGGATGAGGTTAGCCATGCACCTGGATGTGTATTGACAATAAGAGCAATTCAGTAATGTATCTGTGCAGGTTGTGAAAGGAGAGTGCGGTCACTGCTTTTCCTAAATACCTGGTTCCAATAAGAATCAGGTTATTTCTGCAGATGCAGGGACAGGTGTAGCATAGAGGAAACAAAAGATAAAACTCCATCCACAATTTCCCCAGCAAACACACCCAGGACAGGGACAACGGGCGGATGTTTGAGTTGTGTGGAGTCGGGGGGGGGGGGGGGGGCGGGGAGGTGGGGAGGGGGGATCCTGCAGAATAAATGTAACGCTACACTGTCCTTATACATCTCTCCAGGAGGAGGTACAGACCAATTGGACACAGAATAATGCCTCTGCACTCTTCCATCAACCTTTACTGCGCAGAGACAATATTAGGTTTCTTCACGTTCCCAAAAGGTACAACGCGGGGTTAGATACAGAGTAAAACTCCTTCGACACTGACCCCCATCAAACACTCCCAGGACGGATACAGCACGGGGTTAGATACAGAGTAAAGCTCCCTCTACACTGTCCCCATCTAACAGTCCCAGGTCGGGTCCAGCATGTGGTTAGATACATTCTAAAGCTCCTCATGCACTATCTCAACCACATGCTGCCAGGACCAGTAAGGTACATGTATAGATAGAGTCATGGAGGTTTACTGCATGGAAACAGGGCCTTCGGCCCAACTTGTCCATGCCGCCCTTTTTTTTAAACCCCAAAACTTATCCCAATTGCCTATGATGCGATTAGGCAAGAATTAGGGGGCATAAGTTGGGAACAGAAACTGTCAGAGAAAGGAACTGATGAAACGTGGAACTTTTTCAAGGAACAAATACTGGATGTCCTTGATAGGTATGTCCCTGTCCGGCAGGGATGAAATGGCTGAGTGAGGGAACCATGGTTCACGAAAGAGATGACATGTTGTGAAAAGGAAGAGGGAAGCTTATGTAGGGATGAGGAAACAAGGTTCAGATGGCTCGATTGAGGGTTACAAGTTAGCAAGGAATGAGCTGAAAAAGGGGCTGAGGAGAGCTAGGAGGGGACACGAGAAGTCCTTGGCGGGTCGGATCAAGGAAAACCCCAAGGCTTTTTACTCTTATGTGAGGAATAAAAGAATGACCAGGGTGAGGTTAGGCCGGTCAAGGACAGTAGTGGGAACTTGTGTATGGAGTCAGTAGAGATAGGCGAGGTGATGAATGAATACTTTTCTTCAGTGTTCACCAAGGAGAGGGGCCATGTTTTTGAGGAAGAGAAGGTGTTACAGGATAATAGGCTGGAGGAAATAGATGTTCGGAGGGAGGATTTCCTGGCAGTTTTGAATAAACTGAAGGTCGATAAGTCCCCTGGGCCTGATGAAATGTATCCTAGGATTCTTTGGGAGGCAAGGGATGAGATTGCAGAGCCTTTGGTTTTGATCTTTGGGTCCTCGCTGTCCACGGGGATGGTGCCAGAGGACTGGAGAATGGCGAATGTTGTTCCTCTGTTTAAGAAAGGGAATAGAAATGACCCTGGTAATTATACACCGGTTAGTCTTACTTTGGTGGTTGGTAAATTGATGGAAAAGGTCCTTAGGGGTGGGATTTACGACCATTTAGAAAGATGCGGATTAATCCGGGATAGTCAGCACGGATTCATGAAGGGCAAGTCGTGCCTCACAAATTTGATAGAATTTTTTGAGGAGGTAACTAATTGCGTTGATGAAGGTAGGGCAGTTGATGTCATATACATGGATTTTAGTAAGGCGTTTGATAAGGTCCCCCATGGTCGGCTTATGATGAAAGTGAGGAGGTGTGGGATAGAGGGAAAGTTGGCCGATTGGATCGGTAACTGGCTGTCTGATCGAAGACAGAGGGTGGTGGTCGATGGAAAATCTTCGGATTGGAGGCAGGTTGCCAGCGGAGTGCCGCAGGGATCAGTGCTTGGTCCTCTGCTCTTTGTGATTTTTATTCATGACTTAGAGGAGGGGGCTGAAGGGTGGATCAGTAAATTTGCTGATGACACCAAGATTGGTGGAGTAGTGGATGAGGTGGAGGGCTCTTGTAGGCTGCAAAGAGGCATAGATAGGATGCAAAGCTGGGCTGAAAAATGGCAAATGGAGTTTAACCCTGATAAATGTGAGGTGATTCATTTTGGTAGGACTAATTTAAATGTGGATTAGAGGGTCAAAGGTAGGGTTCTGAAGACTGTGGCGGAACAGAGAGATCTTGGGGTCCATATCCACAGATTTCTAAAGGTTGCCACTCAAGTGGATAGAGCTGTGAAGAAGGCCTATAGTGTGTTAGCTTTTATTAACAGGGGGTTGGAGTTTAAGAGCCGTGGGGTTATGCTGCAACTGTACAGGACCTTGGTGAGACCACATTTGGAATATTGTGTGCAGTTCTGGTCACCTCACTGTAAGAAGGATGTGGAAGCGCTGGAAAGAGTGCAGAGGAGATTTACCAGGATGCTGCCTGGTTTGGAGGGTAGGTCTTATGAGGAAAGGTTAAGGGAGTTCGGGCTGTTCTCTCTGGAGCGGAGGAGGCTGAGGGGAGACTTAATGGAGGTTTACAAAATGATGAAGGGGATGGATAGAGTGAACGTTCAAAGACTATTTCCTCGGGTGGATGGAGCTATTACAAGGGGGCATAACTATAGGGCTCGTGGTGGGAGATACAGGAAGGATATCAGAGGTAGGTTCTTTACGCAGAGAGTGGTTGGGGTGTGGAATGGACTGCCTGCAGTGATAGTGGAGTCAGACCCTTTAGCAACATTTAAGCGGTTATTGAATAGGCACATGGAGCACACCAGGATGATAGCGAGTGGGATAGCTTGATCTTGGTTTCAGATAAAGCTCGGCACAACATCGTGGGCCGAAGGGCCTGTTCTGTGCTGTACTGTTCTATTTTCTATGCCCGCATTTGGCCCATATCCCTCTATATCCATCTTACCCATGTAACTATTTAAATGCTTTTTAAAAGACAAAATTGTACCCCCCTCTACTACTACCTCTGGCAGGTTGTTCCAGACACTCACCACCGTCTGTGTGAAAACATTGCCCCTTTGGACCCTTTTGTATCTCTCCCCTCTCACCTTAAACCTATGCCCTCTAGTTTTAGACTCCCCTACATTTGGGAAAATACATTGGCTATCTGTGCCCCTCATTATTTTATAGATCTCTATAAGGTCACCCCTCAGCCTCCTCCGCTCCAGAGAAAAAAGTCCCAGTCTATCCAGCCTCTCCTTGTAACTCAATCCATCAAGTCCCGGTAGCATCCGAGTAAATCTTTTCTGCACTCTTTCTAGTTTAATAAAATCCTTTCTATGATAGGGTGACCAGAATTGCACACAGTATTCCAAGTGTGGCCTTACCAATGTCTTGTACAAACCCAACAAGACATTCCAACTCCTGTATTCAATGTTCTGACCGATGAAACCAAGCATGCCGAATGCCTTCTGCACCACTCTGTCCACCAGTGACTCCACTTTCAAGAAGCTATGAACATGTACCCCTCGATCTCTTTGTTCTGTAACTCTCCCCAACGCCCTACCATGAACTGAGTAAGTCCTGCCCTGGTTCAATCTACCAAAATGCATGACATCGCATTTGTCTAAATTAAACTCCATCTGCCATTCGTCAGCCCACTGGCCCAATTGATCAAGATCCCATTGCATTTGGAAATAACTTTCTTCACAGTCCACTATGCCACCAATCTTAGTGTCATCTGCAAACGTGCGAACCATGCCTCCTATATTCTCATCCAAATCATTAATTAAATGACAAATAACAGTGGACCCAGCACTGATCCCTGAGGCACAGCACTGGTCACAGGTCTCCAGTTTGAAAAACAGTTCTCTGCAACCACTCTCTAGCTTCTGTCAAGAAGCCAATTTTGTATCTATTTAGATGCCCCACCCTAGATCCCGTGAGGTTTAATCTGATGCAACAACCTTATGTGGTACCTTGTCAAAAGTCTTGCTGCAGTCCATGTAGGCAACATCAACGGTACTGCCCTTATCTACCTTCTTGGGAGAGGGGGGAGTGTGGTGGCAGGAGAGGGGCGGAGTGCGACTGCGAGAGGGGGGGTGGAGTGCGGCTGCGAGAGGGGGGGGGTGGAGTGTGGGTGCGAGGGGGGGTGGAGTGCGGGTGCGAGGGGGGGGTGGAGTGCGGGTGCGAGGGGGGTGGAGTGCGGTTGCGAGGGGGGGTGGGTTGCGGGTGTGAAGGGGGTGGAGTGCGGGCACGGGGGGGGGAGAGGGTGCGAGCAGATTGTTGAGGTGAGATGGGGAGAGTGCAGGGTAGAGTGAGTGTGCTGGAACGGGTGTTGTTGAGGCCAGGGAGTGTGTTGAGGTTGGAGGGGGAATGTTGATGTGAGCGGGGGAGCATCATGAGGAGGGCGATATCTTGAGTGGAGTGTGAGTGATGGGGTGAGGGTGGAAAATGTGGCGTGGGTCAGTGTTGAGATGTGAGGAGACAGTTGAGATGAGAGGTGAGATTGTTGAAGTGTGAAGGAGGAGAATGTGTCAGAGACAGACAGTGTTGAGGTGATTCTGGGAGTGTTGAGATGAGAGGTGAGATTGTTGAGGTGTGAAGGAGGAGAGTGGATCAGAGACAGACAGTGTTGAGGTGATTCTGGGAGTGTTGAGATGAGATGGAGATTGTTGATGTGTGAAGAAGGTGAGTGGATCAGAGACAGACAGTGTTGAGGTGATTCTGGGAGTGTTGAGATGAGATGGAGATTGTTGATGTGTGAAGAAGGTGAGTGGATCAGAGACAGACAGTGTTGAGGTGATTCTGGGAGTGTTGAGGTGAGATGGAGATTGTTGAGCTTCGAGGGGGGAGTGTGGATTTGAGAGCGAGACCGGTGACCAGACGGGGGAATGTTAAGGTGAGAGGAAATTGTTGATGTGAGAGAGAGAGATTGATGAGGTGAAAGGGGCGAGTGGAAGTGAGAGGGAGAGTGATGACATGAGGGGGTGTATTGAGATATAGGGAGGGGGTGTTGAGGTGAGAGGGGGGAAAGTTTAGTGAGATGGTGGGAGCTGAGGTGAGGCAATGTGCTGAGATGAGAAGGGAGAGCTGACGTGATGGGGGGACAATGTTGTGGTGAGACAGAGGGTGGGATTTGTCCCCCGTGCTCACCCCTAAATCGGATAATCCCACCAGAGGTAATGGGATCTTTACACGATCTGTGCCCGTCTGCTCCGATTCCCATGCGTTGTGGGACGGGGAATTTATCTCTTGGGGATGTTGAGGTGAGAGTGTGAAGCTGAGTGGGAAGTGCAGGGATGAGATGGGTAGGGTTGTGGTGCGTGGGGTAATGTAGAGTTGAGCGGAAGGATTGATGTGAGGGAGGAATATTTTAAGGTGGGAGGGGCAGAGTTGTGTTGAGTGGGGGAGTGTTGAGCTGAGAGGGGGTGTTCTGGTGAGAGGGATTGATGTTGACCTCAGAGGGAGATGTGAGAAGTTGAGTTTTGAGGTCAGAGTTGGTCTGTTACGATGAGAGGGGATGTGTTGCGGTGCGGGGATGTGTGTTGAGGATTGGGGAGGTGTTTTGAGGTGGTGGAGAGTGCTGAGTTGAGGGGAAGTGTTTTTGAGGGGTGAGAGTGTTGAGGTGAGAAGGGGTGTTTTGACATGAGAGGGACATTGTTCCATTGAGGCACGGCAGTGTTAAGGTAATGGGGCATGTCGAGCTGAGAGGAGGAATGTTCATGTGAGAGGGCTGTGTTGATGTGTGAGGGGGAGTATTAAGGAGAGCGGGGAGTGTTTAGACAGGAGTGGTCGCTGAGATCAGAAGGGGTGGGTTTTGAGATAAGGGAGGTGTGGATCGCAGGCGGTGAATTCGGGTGTGAGGGGGAGAATTTAGAAGCGAGACGGATAGTGTTGAGGAGAAAGGGTGTAATGTATGTGTGATAGAGATTGTGTAGAGAGGGGAAGGGGAGTATTGAGGTGAACGGGGGTGTGTTGAGGTGAGGGAGTGTGTTGCAGTGACAGGGTAGTGTTGGTGTGAGAGAGAGAGTGTTGGGGGAATGGCGAGTGCTGAGTTGAGAGCGTGAGTGTGAATGTTGTCATGTGAGTGGACCTTGAAGAATTAATGTTTAAATCATGCAGCTTACATGGAGGTGGAGCTAAGCTGTGGCAGTCAGGTGGTAGGTTTTTTTTGGTATTTTAGTTTTGTTTTCGGATGCAGTTTAGCAGCAAGCTAAGAAGCAATCTCTCTCCCTCTCCCTGTCCTTCTCTTTTTAAAAGGCTGTGTTTTGTGAAACAGATTCGACTACAACCTCTTCTGAGTTTCTTCTCAAGGGATTTTGAGCATTCAGCCCAGGAGGCTGGATACGTGTAATAATTCGGCATTAACCTCTGCTGTATTGTGGTGATTTGGAGGGTTTCGTGGATTGGATGTTGGCTTTGGTTGGAACACACGAGAGATATTTCCTTCAGAGTTGTACATTATCGTGGTTGTTGTGTTTCTTGATTGTAATTGATAAAAGTTCTTGCTAATTGTCTTACTATAAATGTCAACAATATTCTTAATTAAACTTTGTTTTGAATAAGAGTTCATCGTGGGTCAGTTCACTCACAGCTGAAGTGAAACATCTCGTGCTACTTCGAGCCAGATTCAAGGTAAAGAGTTACAGGTCACCCAAGCTTCATGAAACACCTGGGAGTATCCAACATGACTGAGAACAACTGGGGGCTCCGGGATTGAAATAGAACATAGAACATAGAACAGGACAGCACAGAACATGCCCTTCGGCCCACGATGTTGTTCCCATCTTTGTCTGAAACCCAGATCAAGCTATTTCCTCCCTGTCATCCGAAAGTACTCCATGTGCCTATCCAATAGCTTTTTAAATGTTCCTAAAGTTTCTGACTCCACTATCCCTGCAGGAAGTCCATTCCACACCCCAACCACTCTCTGAGTAAAAAACCCACCTCGGCCATCCTTCCTATATCTCCCACCATGAACCCTATAGTTATGCCCCCGAGTTACCGCTCCATTCACCCGAGGAAATAGTCTTTGAACGTTCACTCTATCTATCCCGCTCATTATCTTATAAACCTCTATCAAGTCTCCTCTCAAGCTCCTCCACTCCAAAGAGTAAAGCCCAAGTTCCCTCCACCTTTCCTCATAAGGCCGACCCTCCAAACCAGGCAGCATTTTGGTAAATCTCCTTTGCACTCTTTCCAACGCTTCCACATCCTTCTTATAGTGAGGTGACCAGAACTGCACACAATATTCCAAATGTGGTCTCACCAAGGTCCTGTACAGTTGCAGCATAACCCCACGGCTCTTAAACTCAAACCCCCTGTTAATGAACGCCAACACACTATAGGCCTTCTTCACGGCTCTATCCACTTGAGTGGCAACCTTCAGAGATCTATGGATATGAACCCCAAGATCTCTCTGTTCCTCCACATTCTTCAGAACCCTACATTTGACCCTGTAATCCACATTTAAATTTGTCCTACCAAAATGAATCACCTCGCATTTGTCAGGGTTAAACTCCATTTGCCAATTTTCAGCAAAGCTCTGCATCCTATCTATATCTCTTTGCAGCCTACAACAGCCCTCCACCTCATCCACTCCTCCACCAATCTTGGTGTCATCAGCAAATTTACTGATCCACCCTTCAGCCCCCTCCTCCAAGTCATTTATAAAAATTACAAACAGCAGAGGACCAAGCACTGATCCCTGTGGCACTCCGCTGGTAACCGGTTTCCTGTCCGAACATTTTCTATCCACCACCACCTGTCTTCGGTTAGATAGCCAGTTAGTGATCCAATCGGCCAAACTTCCCTCTATCCCACACATCCTTACTTTCTTCATAAGCCGACCGTGGGGGACTTTATCAAACGCCTTACTAAAATCCATGTATATGACATGAACTGCACTTCCTTCATCTACACACTTAGTTACCTCCTCAACAAATTATATCAAATTTGTGAGGCAAGACTTGCCCTTCACTAATCCGTGCTGACGATCCCGGATTAAGCTGCATCTTTCTAAATGGTTGTAAATCCCACACCTAAGGACCTTTTCCATCAACTGACCGACCACCGAAGTAAGACTAACCGGCCTATAATTACCAGGGTCATTTCTATTCCCTTTCTTAAACAGAGGAACAACATTCCCCACTCTCCAGTCCTCTGGCACCACCCCCGTGGACAGTGAGGACGCAAAGATCAAAGCCAAAGGCTCTGCTATCTCATCCCTTGCCTCCCAAAGAATCCGAGGCTATATTTCATCAGGCACAGGGGACTTATCAACTTTCAGTTTATTCACAATTGCGAGTATATCTTCCCTCCGAACATCTACTTCCTCCAGCCTGTCTGCCTGTGACACCCTCTCTTCCTCAAAAACGTGGCCCCTCTCCTTGGTGAACACTGAAGAAAAGTATTCATTCATCATCTCTGCTATGTCTTCTGACTCCATGCACAAATTCCCACTGCCGTCCTTGTCCGGCCCCAGCCTCACCCTGGCCATTCTTTTATTCCTCACATAAGAGTAAAAAGCCGTGGGGTTCTCCTTGATCCGACCTGCCAAGGACTTCTCATGCCACCTCCTCGCTCTCCTAAGCACCATTTTCAGCTCATTTCTTGCTAACTTGTAACCCTCCATCGAGCCAACTGAACCTTGTTTTCTCAACCGAACATACGCTTCCTTCTTCCTCTTGACAAGACATTCCACCTCATTTGTGAACCATGGTTCCCTCACTCGGCCATTTCCTCTCTGCCTGGCAGGGACATACCTATCAAGGACACGCAGTATTTGTTCCTTGAAAAGGTTCCACTTATCATTAGTGCTTTTGCCTGACAATTTTTGTTCCCATCCTATGCTTCCTAATTCCCGCCTGATTGCATCATAATTACCTCTCCCCCAATTGTAAACTATGCCCTGCCATATGGCCCTCTCCCTCTCCATTGCAATTACAAAAGACACCGAATTGTGGTCACTATCTCCAAAGTGCTCTCCCACAACCAAATCCAAAACTTGTCCCGGTTCATTTCCCATTACCAAATCCAATGTGGCCCCACCTCTTGTCGTCTTATCCACATGTTGTGTCAGGAACTCCTCCTGCACACACTGCACAAAAAATGTCCCATCCGAACTATTCGACCTATAAAGGTTCCAATCAATATTTGGAAGGTTAAAGTCCCCCATGACAACTACCCTGTGACCTCCACACCTATCCAAAATCTGCTTAGCAATTTCTTGCTCAACATCTCTATTATTATTTGGGGGCCAATCGTAAACTCCTAACAACGTGACCGGTCCTTTCCTATTCCTAACCTCAGCCCATATTACCTCTGGAGGCAGATCCCCTTCGAAATGCCTTTCTGCACCCGTTACACTCTCCTTGATTAACAGTGCCGCTCCTCCACCTCTTCTACCAACTACCCTACACTTACTGAAACATCTATACCTCGGAACTTCCAACAACCATTCCTGTCCTTGTTCTACCCATGTCTCCGTAATGGCCACAACATCGTAGTCCCAAGTGCCAATCCACGCCCCAAGTTCAACTACCTTATTTCCGATGCTCCTTGCATTGAAGTAGAGACACTTCAACCCACCTTCTTATCTGCTGGTATCCACCTTTGACCATCATACCCTTCCCAGTACCTCACTACACTCACTGACCTCCGGACTACAACTCCTTTTCCCATCCCCCTGACAAATTATTTTAAACCCCAACGCAGAGCCGTAGCAAATTTCCCTCCCAGGATATTGGTGCCCCTCTGGTTCAGGTGCACCCCGTCCTGTTGGTGCAGGTCCCACCTTCCCCAGAAAGTGTTCCAATTATCCACATAGCTGAAACCCTCCCCCCTACACCATCCCTGCATCCATGTGTTTAACTGCACTCTCTCCCTGTTCCTCAACTCGCTATCCCGTGGCACCGGCAACATACCAGAGAAATCTGTATTTCTTGATTGATTTGGGATTAGTGAACTCAAAGACAGTGAGCGGTGCACAGATTTGTGTTTTCTTTTCAGGTGTTGTATTCAAGTTTAAATAGGGACTGTGGTTTGGATTAACGGCTCTTTCAGAGGCTCAGAAGTTGCTGCGGGTGGAGGAAGTCGCGCAAGTTACCTTACAGAAAGTGACTAAAGCAAAGCTTTTGGAATTGGAAACATATTGCAGTTGACATTGCCTGACAGAGTACGGAAAGGAGAGATAATTGTGGCGACAGCACAACATTTGGAATTGTCAGTAGCACAGTCAGAATCGTTGGAAATGGCGAGAATTCAGTTACAAATGAAACTGACTGAATATAAAAAATAATTAAAACCCTTTGAATTGCAGGCAAAAGAAAAGGAAATGGAGGAACAGCAAGCAAAATAATTAAAACGATCTGAATTACAGGCAAAAGAAATAAAAGGAGGCAAGGGAAAGGGGGAAGGAAAAATAGAGTGACTTTGAACATCGGAAACTGGCCTTCAAATGTAAACATCGGGAACGATTAGCGGAGGTAAAGGGTAAAGTACAGTCTGAGGGTAGTGATGAGGATAGTGAGAGAATGAGGGGCAGAAAATACATCAGGAGATAGAAAATGCAATGTTACAATAATCATGGGGGATTCAATATGCAGGTGGACTGGGAAAATCAGGTAGGTCGTGGATCCCAAGAAAAGGAGTGTCGCGGATAAAGTGGATAAGCTCACAGTGTGGATCGATGCTTGGAAGTGTGATGTGGTGGCCATTACGGCGACATGGGGACAGGGACAGGACTGGATAATTCAGGTGCCGGGTTTCAGATGTTTCAGAAAGGACAGAGAGGGGGGAGGGGGGAGGAGTGGCACTACTGATCAGGGATAGTGTCACAGCTGTAGAGAAGGTGGAAGCCATGGAGGGATTGTCTACGGTGTCTCTGTGGGTGGAAGGTCGGAGCGGGAAGGGGTCAATAACTTTGCTGGGTGTTTTCCATAGGCCGCCCAATAGTAACATGGATGTTGAGGAGCAGATAGTGAAACAGATCCTGGAGAGATGTAGGAATAACAGGGTTGTTGTGATGGGAGACTTTAATTTCCCAAACATCGATTGGAATATCCCTGGGGTAAGGGGTTTGGATGGGTAGGAGTTTGTGAGGTGTGTTCAGGAGGGTTTCTTGACACAGCATGTGGATAAGCCCACAAGAGGAGAGGCCGTGCTCGATCTGGTACTGGCTAATGAGCCTGGACAGGTGTCGGACCTCTCAGTGGGGGGAGCATCTTGGGCATAGTGATCATAACTCTATCTCCTTTACGCAAGCATTGGAAAGAGATAGGATCAGGCAAGCTAGGAAAGTGTTTACCTGGAGTTAGGGGAAATATGAAGCCATCAGGCAGGAGATTAGAGGCGTAAATTGGAAGGAGGTATTATCGAGGAATAGTACCGAAGTAAGATGGCAGATTTTCAAGGAATGTTTGTATCGAGTTCTACATGACAACGTTCCGATGAGACAGGGAGGTTTTGGTAGGTTACGGGAACCGTGGTGCACGAAAGCTGCGCTGAACCTCGTCAAAAAGAAAAGGAAAGCGTACAAAAGGTTCAGAGAGCTAGGCAGTGTTAGGAATCTAGATGAGTATACGGCTTGTAGGAAGGGACTTGAGAAGGAAATTAGGAGAGCCAGAAGGGGTCATGGGAAGGCCTTGGCAGGTAAGGTTAAAGAGAACCCTCAGGCGTTCTATAAATATGTGAAGAGTAAAAGGACGAGATGTGAAGGAGTAGTACCTATAAAATGTCAAGGTGAGAAAGTCTGTACGGAAGCGGAAGAAATGGTAGAGGTGCTGAATGAATACTTTACCTCGGTATTCACGGTGGAAAAAGACCTGGGTGGTTGTACTACAGGATTGTGGAGGACTGAAAAGATTGAGTTTGTGGACATTAAGAAAGAGGATGTGTTGGAAATTTTGAATAGCATCAAGATAGATAAATCGCCGGGACCGGATGGGATAATAAGAACATAAGAACATAAGAAATAGGAGCAGGAGTAGGCCATCTAGCCCCTCGAGCCTGCCCCGCCATTCAATAAGATCATGGCTGATCTGACGTGGATCAGTACCACTTACCCGCCTGATCCCCATAACCCTTAATTCCCTTACCGATCAGGAATCCATCCATCCGCGCTTTAAACATATTCAGCGAGGTAGCCTCCACCACCTCAGTGGGCAGAGAATTCCAGAGATTCACCACCCTCTGGGAGAAGAAGTTCCTCCTCAACTCTGTCTTAAACCGACCCCCCTTTATTTTGAGGCTGTGTCCTCTAGTTTTAACTTCCTTACTAAGTGGAAAGAATCTCTCCGCCTCCACCCTATCCAGCCCCCGCATTATCTTATAAGTCTCCATAAGATCCCCCCTCATCCTTCTAAACTCCAACGAGTACAAACCCAATCTCCTCAGCCTCTCCTCATAATCCAAACCCCTCATCTCCGGTATCAAGCTGGTGAACCTTCTCTGCACTCCCTCCAATGCCAATATATCCTTCCTCATATAAGGGGACCAATACTGCACACAATATTCCAGCTGCGGCCTCACCTATGCCCTGTACAGGTGCATCAAGACATCCCTGCTTTTATATTCTATCCCCCTCGCAATATAGGCCAACATCCCATTTGCCTTCTTGATCACCTGTTGTACCTGCAGACTGGGCTTTTGCGTCTCATGCACAAGGACCCCCAGGTCCCTTTGCACGGTAGCATGTTTTAATTTGTTTCCATTGAGATAGTAATCCCATTTGTTATTATTTCCTCCAAAGTGTATAACCTCGCATTTATCAACGTTATACTCCATTTGCCATATCCTCGCCCACTCACTCAGCCTGTCCAAATCTCTCTGCAGATCTTCTCCGTCCTCCACACGATTCACTTTTCCATTTATCTTTGTGTCGTCTGCAAACTTCGTTACCCTACACTCCGTCCCCTCCTCCAGATCATCTATATAAATGGTAAACAGTTGCGGCCCGAGTACCGATCCCTGCGGCACGCCACTAGTTACCTTCCTCCAACCGGAAAAACACCCATTTATTCCGACTCTTTGCTTCCTGTCGGATAGCCAGTCCCCAATCCACTTTAACACACTACCCCCAACTCCGTGTGCCCTAATCTTCTTCAGCAGCCTTTTATGGGGCACCTTATCAAACGGTAAGGGATATACCCCAGGTTTATGTGGGAGGCGAGGGAAGAGTTTGCAGAGCCTTTGGCGATGATCTTTGCGTTGTCGATGGATACGGGAGTGGTGCCGGAGGATTGGAGGATTGCGGATGTGGTTCCTATATTCAAGAAAGTGAATAGGGATAGCCCAGGAAATTACCGACCGGTGAGTCTAACCTCAGTGGTTGGCAAGTTGATGGAGAAGATCCTGAGGGACAGGATCTATGAACATTTAGAGAGGTTTAGAATGCTCAAACGGAGTCAGCACGGCTTTGTCAAAGGCAAATTGTGCCTTACGAGCCTGGTGGAGTTCTTTGAAAATGTGACTAAACACATTGACGAAGGAAAAGCGGTAGATGTGGTTTACATGGACTTCAGCAAGGCGTTCGATAAGGTCCCCCATGCAAGACTTCTCGAGAAAGTGAGAGGGCATGGGATCCAAGGGGCTGTTGCCTTGTGGATCCAGAACTGGCTTGCCTGCAAGAGGCAGAGAGTGGTTGTAGATGGGTCTTTTTCTGAATGGAGGTCGGTCACCAGTGGAGTGCCCCAGGGATCTGTTCTGGGACCCTTGCTGTTTGTCATTTTCATAAATGACCTGGATGAGGAAGGAGAGGGATGGGTTGGTAAGTTTGCCGACGACACGAAGGCTGCTGGTGTTGTGGATAGTTTGGAGGGATGGCAGAAGCTGCAGCGTGACATCAACAGGATGCAGGACTGGGCGGAGAAGTGGCAGATAGACTTCAACCCGGATAAGTGTGTCGTGGTCCATTTTGGCAGGTCAAATGGGATGAAGGAGTATAATATCAAGGGCAAGACTCTTAGCAGTGCAGAGGATCAGAATTACCTTGGGGTCCGGGTCCATAGGACACTTAAATCGGCCTCGCAGATGGTTAAAAGGGCGTATGGTGTGTTGGCCTTCATCAATCGAGGGATTGAATTTCGGAGTCGAAAGATAATGATGCAGCTTTATAAGACTCTCGTCGGACCCCACTTAGAGTACTGTGCTCAGTTCAGGTCACCTCATTACAGGAGGGATGTGGAAATCATTGAAAGGGTGCAGAGAAGATTTACAAGGATGTTGCCTGGATGTTGCCTTATGAGGCTAGGCTGAAGGAGCTCGGTCTTTTCTCTTTGGAGAGACGAAGAATGAGAGGTGACCTGATAGAGGTGTACAAGATGTTGAGAGGTATAGACCGGGTGGATTCTCAGAGGCTTTTTCCCAGGGCTGAAATGGTTGCTACCAGAGGACACAGATTTAAGGTGCTGGGGAATAGGTACAAAGGAGATGTCAGGGGTAAGTTTTTCACTCAGAGGGTGGTGGGTGAGTGGAATCGGCTGCCGTCTGTGGTGGGAAAATCGATGGGGTTTTTCAATAGACTTCTGGATGAGTACATGGGACTTAATAAGATTGAGGGTTATAGGTAAGCCTATATATAAGCCTAGGTAGGTAGGGACATGACCGGCACAACTTGTGGGCCGAAGAGCCTGTTTGTTCTGGAGTTTTTCTATGTTCTAAAAGGAATTTGTGGAATGTCGAAGAGAGGTTTTTTGGAGCAGCTTGTGACAGAGCCTACTCGGGAACAGGCAATTCTGGATTTGGTGATGTGTGATGAGGCAGACCCGATTAGGGAACTTAAGGTGAAGGAACCCTTTGAGAGCAGTGACCACAATATGATAGAATTTACCCTGAAGTTTGAGAGGGAGAAGCTGGAATCAGATGTAACGGTATTACAATTAAATAAAGGCAACTACAAAGACATGAGGGAGGAGCTGGCCAGAGTTGATTGGAAGGGGAGCCGAGCAGGGGAGACAGGGGAACGGCAATGACAGGAGTTCTTGAGGGTTATTTGGGAGGCACAACAGAAATTCATCCTAAGGAGGGGGAAACATGCCACAGGGAGGACGAGGCATCCATGGCTGATGGAGAAGTCAAGGACAGCATAAACGCAAAATAAAAACCTACAAAGTGGCAAGGATTCGTGGGAAGGCAGAGGATTGGGAAGGCTTTAAGAGCGAGCAGAGGACAACTAAAAAAGCAATAAGGGGGGAGAAGATTAAATATGACTGTAAGCAACTAGTAATATAAAGGAGGATCGGAAGAGTTTTTCCAATATATAAAAGGTAAGCGGCAAAAATAGCCATTGGACCACTGGAAAATGAGGCTGCAAAATGAATAAGAAACGAAAAAATGGCAGAAGAACTGAATATTTACTGTGCATCAGTCTTCACGGTGGAAGACACCGGTGGGATACCAGAGCTCCAGGAGTGTCCGGGGGCACAGCTGAGGGTACTGGCCATTACTAACGAGAAGGATCTGGGGAAACTGAAAGGTCTGAACGTGGATAATTCACCTGGACCGGATGGACTACACCCCAGGGTTCTAAAATAGATAGCTGAGGAAATTGTGGAGGCAATGGTGGTGATCTTTCTGTTACAGTTCTTTGAGGAGGTAACAAGGAAGTTAGATAAAAGAGAACCTGATTTATTTAGATTTCCAGAAGGCCTTTGACAAGATGCCACATATGACAATGTTAAATAAGTAAGGTGCCAATGGTGTTGAGGGTAAAATCCTGGCATGGAGAGATGATTGGCTGACTGGCAGAAGGCAGAGAGCGGGGATGAAGCGGTATTTTTTCAGGATGGCAGCCAGTGACGAGGGGTTGGTGCTGGGACGGCAGCTGATTCAAAGTTATGTAGATGGACAGGTAGTATTGAGGGAGGGGGAGCGGGGCGGGGGGAATGCTGCAGAAGGACTTGGACAGGTTAGGTGAGTGGGCAAAGAGTTGGCAGATGGAATGCAATGAGGAAAAGTGTGAGGTTATGCACTTTGGAAGGAGGAATGGAGGCATAGACGTTTTTCTAAATGGGGAAATGCTTAGAAAATCAGATGCACAAAGGGATTTGGGAGTCCTTGTTCAAGGTTCTCCAAAGGTTAACGTGCAGGTTCAGTCGGCAGTTAGGAAGGCAAATGGAATGCTGGCATTCATGTCGAGAGGGCGAGAATATAAGAGCAGGGATGTACTTCTGAGGCTATATAAGGCTCTGGTCAGACCCCATTTGGAGTATTGTGAACAGTTTTGGGCCCCAGTTTAGAAATATGAGGGGGGATCTTTTTTTCAGGATGGCAGCCAGTGACCAGTCCTGTGCCTCGGGTCGGTGCTGGGACCACAACTTTTCACAATATACATTAATGGTTTGGAAGAATGAAATGAAGGCATTGTTGCTCAGTTTGCAGATGATACAAAGGTATGTAGGTGGACAGGGAGTATTGAGGAAGGGAAGTGGGGGAGGAGGGGGGTTGGCTGCAGAAGGACTTGGACAGGTTAGGAGAGTAGGCAAAGAGCTCAGACTAAAGGGACGATCTTTTAAAACAGATGAGGAGGAAGTTCTTCAGCCAGAGAGTGGTGAATCTGTGGAACTCTTAGCTGCAGAAGGCTGAGGAGGCCAGGTCATTCAATGTCTTTAAGACAGAGATAGATAGGTTCTTGGTTAATAAGGGGATCAGGGGTTATGGGGAAAAGACAGGATAATGGGGATGAGAAAAACATCAGCCATGATTGAATTTCAGAGCAGGCTTGATGGGCCGAGTGGCCTAGTTCTGCTTATGTCTAAAGGTCTCTTATGGTATGGGGAATGAGGGAAACAGGTGGACATAAGGAGCATTTGGAATATGTTTCGAGTGCAGAGATTTGGGGTGGTGTTTTGAGGGCAGGAAGGGGTGGTGAGGAATGGGGTTGAGGCTTTTTGTGTGAGGGAGTGGGGAGCAATCTCCCCGGTTTCAAATCCACCCCAGGTTTGCACCATACCTGTCATCAAGGTATCATTAGGTGCGCAGCCTCATCTGGTTCAGAACATTAGGTTCATATGCGCACCAATGTCGCTCAATCAATATTTCCAAACACTTCCAGAGGTTCAGGCGCACGACAGGTTCAGACTCACCCCAGTTTCACAATCATAGAAACATTGAAATATAGGAACAGCAGGAGCAGGCCATTCGGCTCCTGGAGCCTGCTCTGACATTCAGTTTGATCATGGCTGATCATCAACTTCAATATCCTGATCATCCCTTGCTCCCATATCCCGTGATCACTTTAGCCCCAAGAGCTGTGTTTAATTTCTTCCTGAAATCACGAAAGGTTTTGGCCTCAGCTACTTTCTGTGGTAATGAAGTCCATAGATCATCAGAGTGGAGAAATTTCTCCTCACCTCTGTTCTAAAAGGCTGATGCTTATCCTCAAATCTTGAACCATAGTCCTCAACTCCCTGAGCATCAGGAACATTCTTTCTGAATCTACCCTGTCTAAACCTGTTCCAATATTATATGTTTCACTCTAATGAACTCCAAGGAATAAAGCCCTAACCGACTTAGTCTCTCTTCATATCACAGACTTGCCATCCCAGGAATCAGCCTGGTAAACATTCGCTGTACTCCCTCTATAGCGAGGACATCCGTCCTCAGATAAGGACACCAAAACTGCACACAATACTTGAAGTGTGGCCTCAGCAATGCCCTGAACAATTGCAGTAACACATCTCTATTCCTGTACTCAAATCTTCTCCCTAAGAAGGGCAGCATTACAGTTGTCTTCTTTACTTCCTGTTGTACATGCACGCTTACTTTCAGTTACTGATACGTACGGACACCAAGGTCTCGCTGAGTATCCACCTCTCTCAATTTACACCCATTCAAATAATAATCTGCCTTCCTATTATTGCTGCTAAATTGGATAACCTCACATTTATCCTCATTTTACTGCAACTGCTTTGCACATGCCCACACATTACGCCTGTTCAAATCACACTGAAGCATGTCTGCAGATTTCTCATAGCTCATCCTCACCCACCTTTTATCATCTGTAAATTTGGAGATGATACATTTCGTTCCATTTTCAGAACAATTAATATATAATGTGAACAGTTGGGGTCCGTGCACAGATTCCTGCAGTATCCCACTGGACACTGACTGCTAATCAGAAAAAGGCCAATTTATTGCCAAATCTTTGCTTTCTACCTGCGAACCAGCTTTCTATCCATCTCAAAACATTGCCTGCAATCCCATGTGCTTTCACTTCACATGGCAGTCTGTGACGTGAGACCTTGTCGAAAGCCTTCTGAAAGTCTCAAGAAACCACATCCACTGGTTCTCCTCAGTGAACTCTACTGATTGCATCCTCAAAAAATTCCAATAGATTCTTCAAACAAGATTTCCCTTCTGTAAATCCATGCTGACTTTGTCTGATTTTCCCACTGCGTTCCAAGTGCTCAGTTATGAAATCATTGATAAATCCTCCAGCTCCAACGTTCCCTGCACTGACGATAGGTTCACTGGGATCAGTGTATCTTATCACTGATCATGTGTCTGTAAAATGCTGACATGTAGATCAGTCACAGAGTAACAGCATAGAGCAGCTCACACACACATTTAGACAACTACAAGAGTAATAGTCACTTACCAGGAACATCAATAGCTCCATGGATCAGGTGGGATATTTTCTTCACCATGTTTTTGAGGAAGAGAAGGTGTTACAGGCTAATAGGCAGGAGGAAGTAGATATTCGGAGGGAGGATGTACTAGCAGTTTTGAATAAACTGAAGGTCGATAAGTCCACTGGGCCTGATGAAATATACCCTAGGATTCTTTGGGAGGCAAGGGTTGAGATTGCAGAGCCTTTGGCTTTGATCTTTGGGTCCTCACTGTCCACGGGATGGTGCCAGAGTACTGGAGAGTGGCGAATGCTGTTCCTCTGTTTAAGAAAGGGAGCAGAAATGACCGTGGTAATTATAGGCTGGTTAGTCTTACTTCGGTGGTTGGTATGTTGATGGAAAAGGTCCTTAGGGATGGGATTTACGACAATTTAGAAAGATGCGGATTAATCCGGGATAGTCAGCAGGGATTCATGAAGGGCAAGTCGTGCCTCACAAACTTGATAGAATTTTTTGAGGAGGTAACTGAGTGTGTTGATGAAGGTAGGGCAGTTGATGTCATATACATGGATTTTAGTAAGGCGTTTGATAAGATCCCCCATGGTCGGCTTATCATGAAAGTAAGGAGGTGTGGGATAGAGGGAATGTTGGCCGATTGGATGGGTAACTGGCCATCTGCTGGAAGGCAGAGGGTGGTGGTGGTGGATGAAAAATTTTCGGACTGGAGGCAGGTTGCTAACGGAGTGCCACAGGGATCAGTGCTTGGTCCTCTGCTATTTGTGATTTTTATCAATGACTTGGAGGAGGGGGCTGAAGGGTGGATCAGTAAATTTGCTGATGACACCAAGATTGGTGGAGTAGTGGATGAGGTGGAGGGCTGTTGTAGACTGCAAAGAGACATAGATAGGATGCAGAGCTGGGCTGAAAAATGTCAGATGGAGTTTAACCCTGATAAATGTGAGGTGATTCATTTTGGTAGGACACATTTAAATATGGATTACAGGGTCAAAGGTCGGGTTCCTAAGACTGTGGAGGAACAGAGATCTTGGGGTCCATATCCACAGATCGCTGAAGGTTGCCACTCAAGTGGATAGAGCTGTGAAAAAGGCCTATAGTGTGTTAGCTTTTATTAACAGGGGGCTTGAGTTTAAGAGTTTAAAATGCTGCAACTGTACAGGACCTTGGTGAGACCACATTTGGAATATTGTGTGTAGTTCAGGTCACCTCACTATAAGAAGGATGTGGAAGCGCCGGAAAGAGTGCAAAGGAGATTTACCAGGAAGCTGCCTGGTTTGGAGGGTAGGTCTTATGACGAAAGTTTGAGGGAGCTAGGGCTGTTCTCTCTGGAGCAGAGGAGGTTGAGGGGAGACTTAATAGAGGATTATAAAATGATGAAGGGGATAGATAGAGTGAACGTTCAAAGACTATTTCCTCGGGTGGATGAAGCTATTACAAGGGGGCATAACTATAGGGTTCATGGTGGGAGATATAGGAAGGATGTCCGAGGTAGGTTCTTTACGCAGAGAGTGGTTGGGATGTGGAATGGACTGCCTACAGTGATAGTGGAGTCAGACACTTTAGGAACATTTAAGCGGTTATTGGATAGGCACATGGAGCACACCAGGATGATAATGAGTGGGATAGCTTGCACTTGGTTTCAGATAAAGCTCGGCACAACATCGTGGGCCGAAGGGCCTGCTCTGCGGTGTACTGTTCTATGTTCTGTTTGAAATTCCTGATACATTTGCAGCGTGAAGTAATGTGTCCCTTCGCTCTGCAGGTAATCTGTGTGTTAACTCCGTGATGATACATTCCCAAAGACATTCAAATGTACCCTGTGGTATCCCCTGTGGGATACTGACATTGCAAAATCGCTCATCTTTGAGTTTCTTCAAATTAACAAACACGTGACGACATTGATTGAGGTTGTGAAATATATTTATTTCTGAGATTGAATTGCTGCCAATCAAAGAATGGACAATGCTGATCACATTAATTAATTTGTAACATTAGAGGCTATGTTACCCGCCAAAGGTATTCCCATCTAAAACACAACTCTCAGATCCCATGTTGCATCAGCGTTATCCTTCACCTGTCAGTGACATTTCAACGATTCAATTCCAAATGTTAGAGTGTCTCTCCGGGCTGTTCCACTCTCTCCTGGGTATATTTACCCTCTTTATCTCTGGAAATACACTGAATCCATTCAGGTCCTATAATTGTGACTCGAATTTCAGATTTAATCTGAAATGAATTCAAAAACGTGAATCACAGCAACTGAATCTATCCCCTCCAGCTCCATGTTTCCCAGCAGCCCAGATGAGATGTCCCGAACCGGAGCACCAGTCAGGCAACACAGCCTTCGAGACTCTCAATCCTGGCCACAGAGAAAATTGTCTATTCCCCTGACGAACTATGCCTATTTACAACTACATTTCCCTTTTCTCCCCACTCATGAATAACTCCCTGATCCCCCGTGCTATTGTTCAGTTGCTCAGCCTCCTTTCAGCCCCCGCCCACGTCCGCACAGGGAGCCGGTGTCACAAACCTGTTTGTTTAATCATTCGAAGGACATGGGCGTCCCTGGCTGACCAGCATTTACTGCCTGTCCCTAGTTGACATTGGAGAGCAGTTGAGAGTTAAACACATTGCTGTGGCTCTGGAGCCACATGTCGGCCAGACCTGATACGGACGGCAGGTTTCCTTCCCTAAACGACGTTAGTGAACCAGATGGGGTTTTCCGACAATGGAGAATGGTTTTATAGTCATCAGTAGATTTTTGACTCCAGATATTTTTTAGTGAATTCAAATTCGACCAGCTGCTGTGACCGGATTCGAACACGGGTCCCCAGAACATTAACAATATTGGGAGCCCTTCCTGAAGCTATCACGTCAGCAGGAGCTGCTCAGAAAATTCCCTGAGTGTTCCTTCCAAGGCCTTACTCAGCTTACTGCTGCTTCCGTTGGTCCCACGGAACTTTCTGAACTGTAATGTCTGGGTGACACCTGGTCGTAAGGGACCGGGCAGTAAGGGACACAAGACACAGCAATACATCTCCATCCAGTTCCCTAAACTCCCACACTTACCCCAACTCTCAGTGCTTCACTCTCTGCAGCTTGCACTCTGTGGAGCTCCCTGAGTGGGCACATTTCACAGGCCTCAGTTCGGTAGTTTATATTTGCCGGTAGTTTATATTTGCACGTGTCCAACTCATGAACCTGATTGAAGTCACTGCACCCCCTCCCCCTCCAGGTCTGAGTAACCGCCGAGGGCTGACCGCCTTGGAAGCCTTTTTTGGAGTTTCAATGCTGGGTCCGGTTCCTGCTGCTCAGCGTCGGAAGTGAGTGGGGTTCAGCAGACCGGAGCTCGCCTCTTCCACCATGAGCGTGTGGCCCGAGTTCCCTTTATCAGGTGACAATGTGATCGAAAGGCTAAACCCACTGTGTCCATTTCAGACTCCGAGGTTCCCACTGGCGGAGATGGAGAACAGGAGCCGGAGTGCCTGGAGTTCTTTCCAAAGTTCCCAGTGTGCTGGAAATGGACTTTTCAGGCACGGTTTGGGGCTTCATGGCTTGTAGATGATTGAAGCATTCCCATAGGATGGTATCTCCCAAGCGGACTTGATAAGAAACTGGCCCTGTTCCAGACTCGACCGTGCCTCATAACCACGCGGATCCATTGCCATGATTCTTTACTAATAACCTATCAACTGCCTTTAAGTGCCTCTCCCGGCTGGTGGGATCGGCACGGGGTGTCTTGATGCCTTGCCAACCTCCCGCCCTCGGGAAAATTAGACTCAACCTTGAGTGGAGTCAACTTCCCCTGAACCCTGCTGAGGCTATTCCAGTCATTGCAGGGGGGAGGGGGGTTGGTGCTGTTGTCCTGTAATTGAAGATGAATCTGGATGGTTTGGTGTCCAAGGAGGCTGTGGGCTGGTTTTTTGAACCTGCTTTTACTGTTTGGGCCGCTCTTTCTGCCAGGCCGTTGGATGATGGGTAATTTCGCACTGTCCTAATGTGTCAAATTCTGTTCAACTTCATCTAATGCACAAATTCCTGACTGATGAAGGGTGGTCCATTTTCAGACACTAACATTTCTGGGATTCCGGGTGTCAAGAAAGAGGTGTGAAGTTTCTCCACTCTTGTCCTTGTGTTTGATTAACTCACCCTGTGTCCGGCCATCCATTTCGAATCAGCATCTAACATTACCAGGAACATAGACCCCATGAACGGTCCGGCACTGTCCATGTGCAGCCACGTCTACGGCCGTCCTGGCCATTCCCAAGTGTGAAGAGTAGTGACTGGTGATAGTTCTGCCCTTGTTGATATTGCCAACACTGACCAACGAGCAAATATCTGCATCCATAACTGGCCACCAGACAGGGCAACCTGGAGGATCTTCAGTTTGCCATTCCTGGGTGGCCATGGTAAAGTTCACCATGGGATGGCGAACCTAGCTCAGGATGACACTCTTGAACCGCATAGGTGTGTGCCCTCTTCCACAGTCAGCTGCTCTCTGCCCCTCCAATATGGGTGTAATTCAGGCTGTAACGGCCTTTTGGATTCCCCCATCAGCACTAGCTGCTTCAATTCATTCAGGACTGGATAATTTTGCCTCCACAGCCGAATATTATTGTCAGCTACTGGGAGAGTTTTGAAAAAGTTCCTGATTACCGTCTCTTCCATTGGGGGTACGACAACTGTCGCTTAATCGTAGCCAACTCAAGGCATCTGCCTCAGTGACTCGGTTTTCTGGAGGATGTTCCAATCGATAATGTTAGGCAGACAGTAATAAAGCCCACAGCTGGATATGGGCCGATGTTATGCGCTGCACCGCCATGCAGGTATTTCTGGAACCTCTTTGCCCAAACTATCACCGTAGACGAGGTGTCACAGTTGTTATTGGAATATTGGCATTTGGAATACTGCGTCCAGTTCTGGTCACCACACTACCAGAAGGACGTGGAGGCTTTGGAGAGAGTACAGAGAAGGTTTACCAGGATGTTGCCTGGTATGGAGGGGCTTAGTTATGAGGAGAGATTGGGGAAACTGGGGTTGTTCTCCTTGGAAAGACGGAGGATGAGGGGAGACTTAATAGAGGTGTATAAAATTATGAAAGGCATAGATAGGGTGAACGGTGGGAAGCTTTTCCCCGGGTCGGTGGTGATGTTCACAAGGGGTCATAGGTTCAAGCTGAAGGGGGGGGGGGGAGTTTTAACATGGATATCAGAAGGACATATTTTACACAGAGGGTGGTGGGGGCCTGGAATGCGCTGCCAGGCAAGGTAGTGGAGGCGGACACACTGGGAGCATTTAAGACTTATCTAGACATCCATATGAACGGAGTGGGAATAGAGGGATACAAAAGAATGGTCTAGTTTGGACCAGGGAGCGGCACAGGCTTGGAGGGCCGAAGGGCCTGTTCCTGTGCTGTATTGTTCTTTGTTCTTTGTTCTTTGTTAGCACTGCTGCCTCATAACGCCAGAGACCTGGGTTCAATTCCTGGATTGGATCACTGTGCCGAGTCTGCACGTTCTCTCCGTATCTGCGTGGGTTTCCTCTGGTTTCTCCGGTTTCCTCCCACAGTCTGAAAGACATGTTGGTGTGGTGCATTGACCATGTTAAATGCTCCCTCAGTGTTACCCGAACAGGGACCAGAGTGCGAGGACTAAGCGATTTTCACAGTAACTTCATTGCAGTGTTAATGTAAGCCTATATTTGACACTTTATAAATGTTTAACTTCCTCTGAGTATGAAGTGTTGAATATCGCTGGGAATCCTATATAAGTGCACGTGAACAAGTTCATAATTGGAAACAAGAATCATCCTGCCAGCTTTGAGTTTAAGTCCACAATCAGAGGGATTGGGTATTTATCCAGCTGTGAGAAACAGTTTACCGTTTGTTTCAAATTTCCCAGTACAAAGTATTTTTATTCACTCTTGGGACTTGGGTGTCACTGGTCGGCCAGCATTTATCGCCCATCCCTTGTTGCCCATGTTCAGAGGACAATTAAGTGTCAACCACTTTGAGTCACATTGAGTCCTGAACACATAAGGACGACAGATTTTCTTCCCTGGGACATTGGTGAATCAGATGTGTTTTTCCGAAAATCGACAATGCTTTTATGGTCACCAGCTGATTCTGAATTCCAGATATATTTATTCAAATTCCACCATCTGCTGTGACGGGATTCGAACCCGGGTGCAAAGAACTTTAGCTGAGTTTCTGGATAAATAGTCTCGTGATAAAACCACCAGTCCATCACATCCACACCCTGAGTGTACACACCCTGAGTTCCAGTAACCTGGACACACCATATTATATACGTCTGCAGGGCTCCCGGATTGGACAGCATTAACTGCCTCAATCAGGGAGCTCATATTCCAATAACTCCACCTGATGGGTATCGTTAAAGTCACTAAGTATATCTCTCCCTGTCTCTTTCTGTCTTTCTGTGCATCCCACTCTCTGTATCTCTCTCTCTCTGTATCTCTCTCTCTGCCTGTTTTTCTGTGTCTCTTACTGTCTCTCTGCATCTCCCTCATTCACCTTCTCTCTACACTCTTCCACTATGTCTCCTCCCCCCTCTCAGTCTCACTCTCCTTCTCCCTCTCCTTCTCAGTCCCCCTTTTCTTATTTCTCTGTCTTTCTCTCTCTCTACCTCGCTCTGTCTTTTGCTCTTGCTGTACTCATTCTTTCTCACTGTTTCAAATTCGCTGACGTTCTCTGTCTCTGTATCTGTTTCTCTCTGCCTCCCTTTCTGTCTCCCTTTCCGTCTTAGTCTCCCTCTCTCATTACATCCTCCCATCTGTCTCCCTCTGTCTCCCTTTCTCATTCCCTGTCTATCTCCCTCCCCATTTCCCCCAATCTCTATCCCTGTTTTTCTCGCTCTGTGAGAGTCCCTATCTGTCTCTCTCCTTTCTCTCTGTCTCTCTCTCTCGCTCGCTCCCTCTGTTTCTTTCCCTGTATCTGTTAGAAACTCTTTCAAAATCTGTCACGCTCCATGTATTTATGCCCTTCCCCCTCTCGCTCAACCTCCGTCTCTCTGTCACTCTCACTGTTGCTCTCACTGCCCTCTCTCTCTCTCTCTATCGGTCACTCTTTCTGTCTCTTTGAGGCTGCTTGTTATTTATAGTTTGAATGTCCAATAGGAAGCGTCAGGGGTCTTGTGGTTGTAGTTTCCTCTCAGGGTTTAATGAGTTGAAGAATTGAAGTAAGGGGATATTTCAGCAATTTTATTAGCTGCTGCCTGAAGTGAGTCTGTGTCACAGCATAAATGGCAGTGTTTGTACAACAGCTTGTGAGTTGCAGCATGAAGCCCAATTCCAGAACAAATTCATCTAACCATACCAACTGATAGCCCAAATCATGCATCCGACGCCATATAGAATAAACCATTAATGTTGACCATAACAGGATGAAATTGGCTGAGATAACAAACAGTAAAATGATGGATTTCCTGCGACTCTCCATCTCTGGGTCTCTGGGATTCTCCCCACTGCTGTGAGCCCAGAGTCTCCTGCGGGCTCTGCTGCTCACTAAAATGTGTCTGACGGTGAAAGCATTGAGCAGCAGAATCAGGACGAATGGGACAGCCGGGGTTAGAATGTAGTGGAGGAACTCGATTGTACCCCAGACCGGAGAGGACATAACATCCACTGTGAGAAAACAAAACCAGGGGGCGTTCACCAGCAAATATACATTAAAAAACATAAAATACCAGAAAATGTTCTTTAAACAGCTCAGCGCCGTCACTGTTCCCAGAACCACAGCTGCCGATTTCTCACTGCAATATTTACTTTTCAGCTTGGGGCAGCAAATTGCCACAAATCGATCAAAGGTGAAAGTGACGGTGAACCAGACAGAACAGTCAGTGGCTGCATAAAGCAGGACGGCGTGGATGTTACACAGGGGGAACGACAGCAGGAAATCAAACTGTTCCCAATAAACAATGGGAATGTGTCTGAATATCAGGTCGAGGATAACGACCAGCAGATCCCCCACTGACCTGGCCACCAGGTAACGAGTGACACATTTGGACAGACCACAGTTTCTGCTCGTCAGAGTCACAATTGTGATTATGTTCACTGTCAGGAAGGGAAATAAAGAATAAAATTAGACACGATTCAGGGGAAGAAGTTACCATTTGGACTGAGGATGGGTTGAAATAAAAAAGAATGTACACACATAAAATCACTTAAAGCTTTTTTTAAATCCAGCACGTCTTTTGCAGTGTGAGAGGAAAGAGGAGCATCCGGAGGAAACCCACGCAGACACGGGGAGAAGGTCCAAGCTCCACACAGACAGTGACCCAAGCCTGGAACTGAACCCAGGTCCCTGACGCTGTGAGTCAGCAGTGCTAACCCCTGTGTCACCGTGCTGCTCCATGGTAGCGACACAATGGTATCTATTTGGGAGCGAGATTTCCGGGGAGTCCACAACATTGACCCTCACTCAGCTACAAGTAAATCGCCCCTCTAACTTGTGGGGGATTTGGAGGGTAAGAAGGATGAGGGAGCATACCCTGACAGAAAATCCAGACTGGAGTCCTGTAGGTGGTAATCTGTCGTCTCTCAGACAGCTTACTGACAACACCTGCAACAGAGCTGGCACCAAAGAGGGCTGGTTTGACCCTTGACTCTGGACAATACTAACAGTTGGCAGAGGGATACCGTGATGTCTTGACAGCACGGAATCTCTATTATATTTTCACAGAACTGTACCCTGGAGAGGAGATCACAGCATTGTGGCCACCGTTAGCACAACACAGGAATAAATAGTAATCTCGCACTCGATTGGCACAGAGCACAAGTACCAGGGTTTGCTTTCAACAGTGGGAGAATGCTTCAGGTTTCAGCGAATAGCTATCGTCCATAATACTCAGTGAGTGCGATTGCTGCTGCCCCACTATCATCTACTGGACCAGTGCAGCTCCATGAGTCCTCTCTCGGCAGGAAGGTTGCTAATCTATGCACCAGGTAAAAACTCAAACAAAGGCCAGTAACAAAGAAAAAGCTGAGCATCCCGCCTTAATGCCTATCGTCCGGTGATTCTGATATCCAATATTATGAAATGCATCAAAAGGTTAGTCATGGCATGAATCATTTCCGGCTTCCCAGATTGCCTGGATCCACTACAGTTCACCTACCTCCACAACAGGTCCACAATTCAATCTCACTGGCCCTACAGTAAACCCTGGAACACAGACTCGTGTTTATCGACTGCAGCTCAGCCTGCAACACCATTAGTCCTACGAAACTCATGTCCAAAGTCCGTGGCCCTGGGCTTGGCTCCTGCCTCTGAAATTGGATCCTGAACTTCCTAATCCACAGACAGCAAAATTAAGGACAATCAACAACATCTCCTTCACAATCATCCTCAACAGCGGTGCCCTGTAAGGCTGCGTCCTCAGCCCCTTACTATACTCCTTATACACTGGTGACTGTGTGGCCAAATTCCCCTCCAACTCGATTTCCACGTTTGCTGATGACACCTGAAGTGGGTCGGATCTCAAGCAACGATGAGACCGAGAACAAGGAAGAGACAGAGAATCTGGCGAACTGGGGCAACATCAATAATCTCCTCCTCAATGTCAACAAAGCAAATCGATTTTTGGAAGCATAGTGGAGTACAGGCCCCTATCTACATCAATGGGATGAAGTTGAAATGGTCGAGAGCTTCACGTCTTAGGGTCCAGATCACGAAAAATCTTTCCTGGCTCCTCCATGACGACCCTGTAATTAAAAATGCCTACGAACGCCTCTATTTTCTCAGAGGTTTACGGACATTTGGCATGTCAGCTGCGACTCTCACCAACTTTTACAGATGCACCATAAACAACATTCTAGCCTGGTATAGCTCCTGCTCTGTCCAAGACTGCAAAAACTTCAAAGCCTGGTGATGCTTTAGACTCTGTCTAAACTGTCTAAACTTCCCGTTGCCTTGCAACAGCAACCAGCCTAATTAAGGAATAGCACACCACGGACATAAACTCTTCCCAATTGTTCCATCAGAGAAAAATAAAAAACATGTGTGAGGATATGTACCAACCGACTCAGAATCATAGAAACACAACAGATTAGAAGGGGTTTTCAAAGTAAAATAAGGCTTCACTGGTGATGATGGAATCCCAGGGATTGAACCGGGGTCCCTGTTGCTGTGAGGCAGCAGTGCTCACCACTGTGCCATACTGCCATCCTGCAAGATGCCCTGGAGACATCCAGGAACACGCCAAGGACACCATTATCACCATATCCGTGATGACGAAATGATTGGAAAACAACCTGAAGGACAGAATTAATCTCCACTTCGACAGGTAAGGATTTATGAACAATAGTCAGCATGGCTTTGACAGGGGAAGATCATGTCTAACACATCATTGGAATATATTGAGGAGGTGACTGGATGAGTAGATGAGGGAAGTACAGTCGATGTAGTCTACATGGACTTCAGAAAAGCTTTTGACAAATTCCCGTGTGGGAGACTGAACAAGAAAGTAATAGCCGATGGGATCCAGGGCAATTTGGTAAATTACATTCAAAATTGCCTGAGTGGCAGGAGGCAGAGGGTGACGGTCGAAGATTGCTTTTGTAACTGCAAGCCTGTGTCCAGTGGGGTTCCACAGGGATCGATGCTGGGGCCCTTGCAGTGTGTAGTGTACATTTGTGATCGAGACATGAATGCGTGAGGTATGATCAGTAAGTTCGCAGATGATATAAAAATTGATAGTATGGTAAATACTGAGGAGGAAAGCCTTAGATTATAGGAATCATAGAATCCTACAGTGCAGAAGGAGGCCATTCAGCCCATCGAGTCTGCACTGAGCACAATCCCACCCAGACGATATCCCATAACCCCATGCATTTACCCTCGTGATTCTCCCTGATACTAAGTCCAGTATGTCCTGGCCAATCCATCTAACCCACAAGTCTTTGGACTGTGGGAGGAAACTGGAGCACCCGGAGGAAACCCATGCAGACACGGGGAGAATGTGAAATCTCCACAAAGATGTCGTCAAGCCAGAAATCGAACACGCATCCCTAGCGCTGTGGGGCAGCAGTGCTAACCACTATGCCACCGTGCTGAGGAAACTGAAGGGCTGGTCAAATGGGCAAATGTAATTTACACCTGAAAAATGTGACACGATGCATTTGGGAGGACTATCCAGGCAAGGAATTGCACCATGTCCCGTCGAGTCTGAGGAAGTGCAGAGGACCAGAATGAATTTGGGGTGCAGATATGCGGATCCTTAACAGCAGCAAGACAGGTAGATGAGGTGGTTAAGACGACATGTAGGATACTTGCCTTTAGCAGCTGCAGCATAGAATATAAGAGCTGGGAGGTTATGATGGAAGTATATAAAATGCTGGTTAGACCAGAGCAAGAGAACTGTGTGCAGCTCTGGTCATCACACTACAGGAAGGATGTAATTGCACTGGAGACGGTGGAGAGGAGATTCACCAGGATGCGGCCTGGGCTGGAGAGTTTCAGCTATGAGGAGAGGCTGGTTCGGCTGGGTTATTTACCTTAGAGCAGAGACTGCTGGAGGGGGAGTGGGTGTAGTGGGTGGTGGTGGGGAGTGCTCTCAGGTGGGGGGCGGGGACTGAGTGATATGTACAAAATTATGCTGCACATAGATAGGAAGAAACTTTTCCCTTCAGTGGAGGTGTCAATAACCAGAGGGGCGTGGATTTAAGGCAAAGGGCAGATTTTTGTGTGGATTGGAGGAAAGATGTTTCCATCCACAGGGTGCTGGGATCTGCAGCTCACGGCCTGAAAGGATGGTAGGAGCGGGAACAACCACAAGAGGCATTTAGATCAGCAATTCAAACGCCAGAGCATACAAGGCTGTTGATCGAGTGCTGGAAAATGGGATTCGATTGGATAGGTGTTTGATGACCAGTTCAGAAATAATGGGCCGAAGGGCCTCATTTTGTGCTGTTCAAACGCGATGGCTGTCAGACCACCCTCAGCAGTGGCCACATCACTTGCAGCTCTCACAGCGCTGGCTGGGAGACCGACCATGTACCAAACTTATGTGGTTGGAAATGCACAATTGCAGCCAGCAGTGAGCTGCCTGGTCTGAGAGAGACATCTGTCAGCTCTCTGCTGCTGCAGCTCACTTCAACACAGCAGCTGCTCCCAGATAGTCCGGGGCACCCCAGCTGTTTGTGAGCAGCCCCAGACCGGTTATAGCCCCAACCTCACCATCTGGACAAATCACCCCCTTCCCCTACATCAATTACATGCAGAGAGGCAGCGAGACCTCCTCCCTACCCCACTGTGCATGCAAAGAGGCAGTGCGACCCTCCATCCCGAACCCACTGTGCATGCAGAGAGGCAGCGAGACCCCCTGCCTACGCCACTGTGCATGCAGAGAGGTAGCAACACCCCCTCCCTACCCCACTGTGAATGCAAAGAGGCTGCGAGGCCCCATCCCCTAACCAGGGCAGCACGACCAACCTACCTCACCAATCTCCTGCAAAGTGGCAGCGGGACCGCGCTCCCTACTCCACCAATCACACGCAGATTGGTATTGGGCCACCCTCCCTACCGGATAGACCCGCTCTCCAAGGGCCAAGCTGCCTTCAGGCCCCGCCCCTGCAGGTCCCGCCCCTTCAGGCTCCGCCCCTACAGGCCCCACTCCCTGGTCCTGGCCGGTGTACAGTGCCCGGTGGGCACTGCCCAACGGGCACCTACCTTTGCTCTCGACCTTGCCCAGTGCCCTCAATGGCCTTCGGTTCTCGTCCGTGTACATGTGGACCAGCTGTTTTCCTCACCGGACACAACCTCTCGCAGTGAGGCTGCAAAGGCAAGTGTCGCGCACAATTCCATCCCAGGCTCGCTAATTTCATTTAAATTTGTTTTAAATTAAATTTAAATAATTTATTCAGCCTCCCGCCAGAAATGGGCAGAGACTGAATCCGCTGCATCTCCATTGCCAGTGAGGTTGCAGGAGGTGAGAAATGGGGCGTGGACCTGAGTTCTCGGCTGTTACACAGTTTTACTGCTCACCCTGTCATCAATGGACAGGGAGTTGCTGTAAACCCGCCCACCTCCCGTGTGTGTGTGTGTGTGTGTGTGTGTGAGCAATAGAGCACTGAACGAGTGTCCCTAAGTGTGCGGCGTTCTGGAGTGTTACAGCAACTTTGGTTATTCTTGGATTTGTGTGTGTAAATCTCATTGCCTTTATCAGTAAATGTGTGTATTTATGTATGTGCGTATAGGTGTGTCTGTGTGTTTGTGCTTCTGTGAATGTAGGAGAGTTTTTGGTGGCACGGGATAGCGTTGTTGCCTCACAGCACCAGAGGCCCTGGATGAATTCCAGGCTTGGCTACTGTCTGTGCAGAGTTTGCACCTTCTCCCTGTGTCTGCGTGGTTCTCCTCTGCGTGCTCCGATTTCCTTCCAAAATCTGAAAGTTACTCTGTTTAGGTGCATTGGCTAAGATAATTTCTCCCTCAGCGTACCCGAACAGGGGCTGAAATGTTTACAGTAACTTCAGGGGAATTTTACAGTAACTTCACTGCAATATTAATGCTCCCATACATGTGAAACTGATGAATAAACTTCAAACTTTAGAAAACATGTTCTCTCTCTGTGAGATCTTGCTGTGCACATATGACCAATTAAATGGATTCTGTGGTCTGCTGACTGGGTGTGTGATTAGCAGTGAACTGGTGTTACGTGTAGAGGGTAAAAATGATTCTGTTTCAATCTTTTACTCACGAAGGAATAGTGTTTGAGGTCACATGTCTATGGAAAGTCACAGCACACAGAAGACATCCTCGCCCATAGACCCTGAGACAATTGTCAGTGGCTGAAAGAATTAATAACCGGATCCAGTGATTCAACAAGAGCAGCAAACAGAGTCAAGTGAATGACAAGAAAATCAATGCAGTTAAACAGCCTTTCTAGAACTAGGAACTGGACACAGGAGACGGCACTTTACAGCCTCACTCTTCCCAAAGCTGCAACATCCCACCCATGATCAACAGACCTTCCCATGCCTCGCCCCTCGCCTGCTCCGATTCCCATGGCGGCCGGGCCGGTACAATTCCAGCCAGGGACTTACCCGGAACACCAACAATCGCCGGGAGGGGATAGTAAAGGTATTGAATCGCTTTCAGTGGATAATCAATCCGATCAGCTGATGATATCCCCCAATAATCTGCAGTAAACCAATAAATCAGTCGGAAAAACTCCTGTCCTTGGTCGGAAGATTCCAATCTTTGGCACCCAGGTTGAGAGGGTTGTTAAGAAGGCGGACGGTGTGTTAGCTTTTATTTGTAGAGGGATTGAGTTTCGGAGCCAGGAGGTCATGTTGCAACTGTACAAAACTCTGGTGCGGCTGCATTTGGAGTGTTGCGTACAGTTCTGGTCGCCGTATTTTAGGAAAGATGTGGAAGTGTTGGAAAGGGTGCAGAGGAGATTTACCAGATGTTGCCTGGTATGGTGGGAAAATCGTATGAGGAAAGGCTGAGGGGCTTGAGGTTGTTTTCATTCGAGAGAAGAAGGTTAAGAGGTGACTTAATAGAGGCATACAAGATGATCAGAGGATTAGATAGGGTGGATCGTGAGAGTCTTTTTCCTCGGATGGTGATGGCGAGCACGAGGGGACATAGTTTTAAATTGAGGGGTGAGAGATATAGGACAGATGTTAGAGGTAGGTTCTTTACTCAGAGAGTAGTAAGGGCGTGGAATGCCCTGTCTGCAGCAGTAGTGGACTCGTCAACATTAAGAGCATTCAAATGGTTATTAGATAAACATATGGATGATATTGGAATAGTGTAGGTTAGAGGGGCTTCAGATTGGTACCACTGGTCGGCGCAACATCGAGGGCTGAAGGGCCTGTACTGCTCTATAATGCTCTATGTTCTAAGTTCTAACCCAGTGTTCCCAGATCCTGATCCATTGTTGGAAGATTCCAGTCCATTGCTCCCAGATTCTGATCTCTCCTCTCCCTCCCTCTCTCTCCGCAGCCGCTGATCTCTGTTGGTGTCGGAGTCTCGCTCCCGCTGACTCAATGGGACAACACATTGAACGGAATCTCTTATTAAAGAAGAGGGAAAACCCTCCAGGCACACTATTCGGATCCATGGAGACTCACATCAATTACAGTCACTAAACAAAAAGCTTCACCTAACTCCCTTCAGTCCAACACTTTTTACAACCAACGTAGAACAGTTGCAGCCTAGCTGGTGTTGAGGGTCCGGGAGGTCTGAAAAGTTGGTAATAATGTAGGGTCAGACTCTAAATCTTTCAATATTCATTCGATATAACAGAGGTCCCTCTGCTAACGTTCATCTCCAGAGGGCAAGAATATAAAAGCAGGGTGTACTGCTGAGGTTTTGTCTGACTCTGGTCAGACCACATTCAGAATGTTGTCAACAATTTTGGGCCTCGTACCCAAGGAAGGATGAGCTGGCTTTGGAGAGGGTCCAGAGGAGGTTCACAAGAATGATCCGGTGCATAAAAGATGTGATGCGTGAGGAGTGTCTGAGGACTTTGGGTCTGTACTCGAAGGCGTTTGGAAGGATGAGGAGGGGGGTATCATTGAAAGTTACAGAATAATGAAAGGCCTGGATAGAGCCCACTTGGGGAAGATATTTCCATTAGTAGTAGAGACTATGATCCAAGGGCACAACCTCAGAGGAAAGGGACGGCCCTTTCGAACTGGGATGTGGAGATGTTGGCGTTGGACTGGGGTGGGAACAATAAGAAGTCTCACAACACCGGTTGTCCACTCACCTGATGAAGGAGCAACGTTCCGAAAGCTTGTGATACCAAATAAACCTGTGGGACTTTAACCTGCTGTTGTGAGACTTTTTATTTTCGAACTGTGATGAGGAGGAATTTCTTCAGCCAGAGGCTGGTGAATCTGTGGAATTAATTGTCAGACAAGGCTGTGGAGGCCAGGTCTTTGAGTGTATTTAAGAAAGAGATATCTAGGTTCATAACTGGTAAAGCACTCGAGGGATACGGGGAAAAAGCGGGAGAATGGGTTTGAGAAACTTATCAGCCAGAATTGAATGGTGGAGCACGCTGGATGGGCCTAATGGCCTAATTCTGTTCCTATAACTTACTGACTTATGGTTATCACGGTTGTGGGTTTTGGATGAAGTTAACGTTCATCAGGATTGATATAGTCTGCTTAAACCAGGCTGTCGCCGATCTTATGTACAGCTCATGTCCAGAACAACCTTTGGAAGGGACTTCACATCGAACTATCTCTCAGTGTTATGTACAGTACAATCTTAGCTAGCATCATCAGATAGAACTATATCTCAGTGTTAGGTACAGAAGAACGTTATCAAGAGGTTTCACATCAAACCTTCTCAACATTTACTATTGTGAGGTTGTAAGAGGCAAGAGTGAGTTGAGGAGAATGTGGGAGAAGGACATCGGGCACCTAAACAGAGTCAGCAGCAGCTTGACGAGAGTGTGAGAGGGACACTGGGACACAGGGACAGACAGTCAGCACCTTGAGGAGAGTTTGAGAGGGGGACACTGGGACACAGGGACAGACAGTCAGCACCTTGAGGAGAGTGTGAGAGGAGACACTGGGACACCGGAACAGTCAGTCAGCACCTTGAGGAGAGTGTGATAGGGGGACACTGGGACACCGGGACAGACAGTCAGCACCTTGAAGAGAGTGTGAGAGGAGACACTGGGTCACCGGGACAGACAGTCAGCACCTTGAGGAGAATGTGCGAGGGAGACACTGGGACACTGGGTAGAGAAGCAGCACATTGAGAGTGTGAGAGGGGACACTGGGATACCGGGACAGACAAGCAGCACCTTGAGGAGAGTGTGAGAGGGGACACTGGGACAGACAAGCAGCACCTTGAGGATGGTGTGAGAGGAGGACACCGGGACACCGAGACAGACAAGCTGCACCTTGAGGAGAGTGTGAGAGGGACACTGGGACACCGGGACAGACAGACAGCACCTTGAGGAGAGTGTGAGAGGGGATACTGAGACACCGGGACAGACAGTCAGCACCTTGAGGAGAGTGGGAGAGAGGGACACCGGGACACCGGGACAGACAGACAGCACCTTGAGGAGAGTGTGAGACGGAGACTGGAACACCGGGACAGACAGTCAGCACCTTGAGGAGAGTGTGAGAGGGGACACTGAGACACCGGGACAGACAGTCAGCACCTTGAGGAGAGTGTGAGACAGGGACACCGGGACAGACAGTCAGCACCTTGAGGAGACTGTGAGAGGGACACTGGGACAGTCAGTCAGCACCTTGAGGACAGTGTGAGAGGGGACACTGAGACACCGGGACAGACAAGCAGCACCTTGAGGAGAGTGTGAGAGAGGGACACTGGGACACCGGGACACACAGTCAGCACCTTGAGGAGAGTGTGAGGGAGACACTGGGACACCGGGACAGACAGACAGCACCTTGAGGAGAGTGTGCGAGGGACACTGGGACACCGGGACAGACAGTCAACACCTTGAGGAGAATATGAGAGGGGACACTGAGACACCGGGACAGACAGTCAGCACCTTGAGGAGAGTGTGAGAGGGGACACTGGGACAGACAAGCAGCACCTTGAGGATGGTGTGAGAGGGGGACACCGGGACACCGAGACAGACAAGCTGCACCTTGAGGAGAGTGTGAGAGGGACACTGGGACACCGGGACAGACAAGCAGCACCTTGAGGAGAGTGTGATAGGGGGACACTGGGACACCGGGACAGACAGACAGCACCTTGAGAAGAGTGTGAGAGGGGACACTGAGACACCGGGACAGACAGTCAGCACCTTGAGGAGTGTGGGAGAGAGGGACACCGGGACACATTGACGGACAGACAGCACCTTGAGGAGAGTGTGAGACGGACACTGGGACACCGGGACAGACAGTCAGCACCTTGAGGAGAGTGTGAGAGGGGACACTGAGACACCGGGACAGACAGTCAGCACCTTGAGGAGAGTGTGAGACAGGGACACCGGGACAGACAGTCAGCACCTTGAGGAGCCTGTGAGAGGGACAGTGGGACACTGGGACAGACAGTCAGCACCTTGAGGACAGTGTGAGAGGGGACACTGAGACACCGGGACAAACAAGCAGCACCTTGAGGAGAGTGTGAGAGAGGGACACTGGGACACCGGGACAGACAGTCAGCACCTTGAGGAGCGTGTGAGAGAGGGACACTGGGACAGACATGCTGCACCTTGAGGAGAGTGTGAGAGGGACACTGGGACACAGGGACAGACAGTCAGCACCTTGAGGAGAGTGTGAGAGGAGACACTGGGACACCGGAACAGTCAGTCAGCACCTTGAGGAGAGTGTGCGAGGGGGACACTGGGACACCGGGTAGAGAAGCAGCACATTGAGAGTGTGAGAGGGGACACTGGGATACCGGGACAGACAAGCAGCACCTTGAGGAGATTGTGAGAGGGGACACTGGGACAGACACGCAGCACCTTGAGGATGGTGTGAGAGGAGGACACCGGGACACCGAGACAGACAAGCTGCACCTTGAGGAGAGTGTGAGAGGGACACTGGGACACCGGGACAGACAGACAGCACCTTGAGGAGAGTGTGAGAGGGGATACTGAGACACCGGGACAGACAGTCAGCACCTTGAGGAGAGTGGGAGAGAGGGACACCGGGACACCGGGACAGACAGACAGCACCTTGAGGAGAGTGTGAGACGGAGACTGGAACACCGGGACAGAAAGTCAGCACCTTGAGGAGAGTGTGAGAGGGGACACTGAGACACCGGGACAGACAGTCAGCACATTGAGGAGAGTGTGAGACAGGGACACCGGGACAGACAGTCAGCACCTTGAGGAGACTGTGAGAGGGACACTGGGACAGTCAGTCAGCACCTTGAGGACAGTGTGAGAGGGGACACTGAGACACCGGGACAGACAAGCAGCACCTTGAGGAGAGTGTGAGAGAGACACTGGGACACCGGGACAGACAGACAGCACCTTGAGGAGAGTGTGAGAGGGGACACTGGGACAGACAAGCAGCACCTTGAGGATGGTGTGAGAGGGGGACACCGGGACACCGAGACAGACAAGCTGCACCTTGAGGAGAGTGTGAGAGGGACACTGGGACACCGGGACAGACAAGCAGCACCTTGAGGAGAGTGTGATAGGGGGACACTGGGACACCGGGACAGACAGACAGCACCTTGAGAAGAGTGTGAAAGGGGACACTGAGACACCGGGACAGACAGTCAGCACCTTGAGGAGAGTGTAAGAGGGGACACTGGGACAGACAAGCAGCACCTTGGGGATGGTGTGAGAGGGGGACACCGGCACACCGAGACAGACAAGCTGCACCTTGAGGAGAGTGTGAGAGGGACACTGGGACACCGGGACAGACAGACAGCACCTTGAGAAGAGTGTGAGAGGGGACACTGAGACACCGGGACAGACAGTCAGCACCTTGAGGAGAGTGGGAGAGAGGGACACCGGGACACATTGCCGGACAGACAGCACCTTGAGGAGAGTGTGAGACGGACACTGGGACACCGGGACAGACAGTCAGCACCTTGAGGAGATTGTGAGAGGGGACACTGAGACACCGGGACAGACAGTCAGCACCTTGAGGAGACTGTGAGACAGGGACACCGGGAGAGACAGTCAGCACCTTGAGGAGCCTGTGAGAGGGACAGTGGGACACTGGGACAGACAGTCAGCACCTTGAGGACAGTGTGAGAGGGGACACTGAGACACCGGGACAAACAAGCAGCACCTTGAGGAGAGTGTGAGAGAGGGACACTGGGACACCGGGACAGACAGTCAGCACCTTGAGGAGAGTGTGAGAGGGGATACTGAGACACCGGGACAGACAGTCAGCACCTTGAGGAGAGTGGGAGAGAGGGACACCGGGACACCGGGACAGACAGACAGCACCTTGAGGAGAGTGTGAGACGGAGACTGGAACACCGGGACAGACAGTCAGCACCTTGAGGAGAGTGTGAGAGGGGACACTGAGACACCGGGACAGACAGTCAGCACATTGAGGAGAGTGTGAGACAGGGACACCGGGACAGACAGTCAGCACCTTGAGGAGACTGTGAGAGGGACACTGGGACAGTCAGTCAGCACCTTGAGGACAGTGTGAGAGGGGACACTGAGACACCGGGACAGACAAGCAGCACCTTGAGGAGAGTGTGAGAGAGGGACACTGGGACACCGGGACACACAGTCAGCACCTTGAGGAGAGTGTGAGAGAGACACTGGGACACCGGGACAGACAGACAGCACCTTGAGGAGAGTGTGAGAGGGGACACTGGGACAGACAAGCAGCACCTTGAGGATGGTGTGAGAGGGGGACACCGGGACACCGAGACAGACAAGCTGCACCTTGAGGAGAGTGTGAGAGGGACACTGGGACACCGGGACAGACAAGCAGCACCTTGAGGAGAGTGTGATAGGGGGACACTGGGACACCGGGACAGACAGACAGCACCTTGAGAAGAGTGTGAAAGGGGACACTGAGACACCGGGACAGACAGTCAGCACCTTGAGGAGAGTGTGAGAGGGGACACTGGGACAGACAAGCAGCACCTTGGGGATGGTGTGAGAGGGGGACACCGGGACACCGAGACAGACAAGCTGCACCTTGAGGAGAGTGTGAGAGGGACACTGGGACACCGGGACAGACAGACAGCACCTTGAGAAGAGTGTGAGAGGGGACACTGAGACACCGGGACAGACAGTCAGCACCTTGAGGAGAGTGGGAGAGAGGGACACCGGGACACATTGCCGGACAGACAGCACCTTGAGGAGAGTGTGAGACGGACACTGGGACACCGGGACAGACAGTCAGCACCTTGAGGAGAGTGTGAGAGGGGACACTGAGACACCGGGACAGACAGTCAGCACCTTGAGGAGACTGTGAGACAGGGACACCGGGAGAGACAGTCAGCACCTTGAGGAGCCTGTGAGAGGGACAGTGGGACACTGGGACAGACAGTCAGCACCTTGAGGACAGTGTGAGAGGGGACACTGAGACACCGGGACAAACAAGCAGCACCTTGAGGAGAGTGTGAGAGAGGGACACTGGGACACCGGGACAGACAGTCAGCACCTTGAGGAGAGTGTGAGAGGGGATACTGAGACACCGGGACAGACAGTCAGCACCTTGAGGAGAGTGGGAGAGAGGGACACCGGGACACCGGGACAGACAGACAGCACCTTGAGGAGAGTGTGAGACGGAGACTGGAACACCGGGACAGACAGTCAGCACCTTGAGGAGAGTGTGAGAGGGGACACTGAGACACCGGGACAGACAGTCAGCACATTGAGGAGAGTGTGAGACAGGGACACCGGGACAGACAGTCAGCACCTTGAGGAGACTGTGAGAGGGACACTGGGACAGTCAGTCAGCACCTTGAGGACAGTGTGAGAGGGGACACTGAGACACCGGGACAGACAAGCAGCACCTTGAGGAGAGTGTGAGAGAGGGACACTGGGACACCGGGACACACAGTCAGCACCTTGAGGAGAGTGTGAGAGAGACACTGGGACACCGGGACAGACAGACAGCACCTTGAGGAGAGTGTGAGAGGGGACACTGGGACAGACAAGCAGCACCTTGAGGAGAGTGTGAGAGGGGACACTGGGACAGACAAGCAGCACCTTGAGGATGGTGTGAGAGGGGGACACCGGGACACCGAGACAGACAAGCTGCACCTTGAGGAGAGTGTGAGAGGGACACTGGGACACCGGGACAGACAAGCAGCACCTTGAGGAGAGTGTGATAGGGGGACACTGGGACACCGGGACAGACAGACAGCACCTTGAGAAGAGTGTGAGAGGGGACACTGAGACACCGGGACAGACAGTCAGCACCTTGGGGATGGTGTGAGAGGGGGACACCGGGACACCGAGACAGACAAGCTGCACCTTGAGGAGAGTGTGAGAGGGACACTGGGACACCGGGACAGACAGACAGCACCTTGAGAAGAGTGTGAGAGGGGACACTGAGACACCGGGACAGACAGTCAGCACCTTGAGGAGAGTGGGAGAGAGGGACACCGGGACACATTGCCGGACAGACAGCACCTTGAGGAGAGTGTGAGACGGACACTGGGACACCGGGACAGACAGTCAGCACCTTGAGGAGAGTGTGAGAGGGGACACTGAGACACCGGGACAGACAGTCAGCACCTTGAGCAGACTGTGAGACAGGGACACCGGGAGAGACAGTCAGCACCTTGAGGAGCCTGTGAGAGGGACAGTGGGACACTGGGACAGACAGTCAGCACCTGGAGGACAGTGTGAGAGGGGACACTGAGACACCGGGACAAACAAGCAGCACCTTGAGGAGAGTGTGAGAGAGGGACACTGGGACACCGGGACAGACAGTCAGCACCTTGAGGAGCGTATGAGAGAGGGACACTGGGACAGACATGCTGCACCTTGAGGAGAGTGTGAGAGGGACACTGGGACACAGGGACAGACAGTCAGCACCTTGAGGAGAGTGTGCGAGGGACACTGGGACACAGGGACAGACAGTCAGCACCTTGAGGAGAGTGTGAGAGGAGACACTGGGACACCGGAACAGTCAGTCAGCACCTTGAGGAGAGTGTGATAGGGGGACACTGGGACACCGGGACAGACAGTCAGCACCTTGAAGAGAGTGTGAGAGGAGACACTGGGTCACCGGGACAGACAGTCAGCACCTTGAGGAGAATGTGCGAGGGGGACACTGGGACACCGGGTAGAGAAGCAGCACATTGAGAGTGTGAGAGGGGACACTGGGATACCGGGACAGACAAGCAGCACCTTGAGGAGAGTGTGAGAGGGGACACTGGGACAGACAAGCAGCACCTTGAGGATGGTGTGAGAGGAGGACACCGGGACACCGAGACAGACAAGCTGCACCTTGTGGAGAGTGTGAGAGGGACACTGGGACACCGGGACAGACAGACAGCACCTTGAGGTGAGTGTGAGAGGGGATACTGAGAAACCGGGACAGACAGTCAGCACCTTGAGGAGAGTGGGAGAGAGGGACACCGGGACACCGGGACAGACAGACAGCACCTTGAGGAAAGTGTGAGACGGAGACTGGAACACCGGGACATACAGTCAGCACCTTGAGGAGAGTGTGAGACAGGGACACCGGGACAGACAGTCAGCACCTTGAGGACAGTGTGAGAGGGGACACTGAGACACTGGGACAGACATGCTGCACCTTGAGGAGAGTGTGAGAGGGACACTGGGACACCGGGACACACAGTCAGCACCTTGAGGAGAGTGTGAGAGAGACACTGGGACACCGGGACAGACAGTCAGCACCTTGAGGAGCCTGTGAGAGGGACAGTGGGACACTGGGACAGACAGTCAGCACCTTGAGGACAGTGTGAGAGAGGGACACTGGGACACCGGGACAGACAGTCTGCACCTTGAGGAGAGTGTGAGAGATGGACACTGGGACAGACATGCTGCACCTTGAGGAGAGTGTGAGAGGGACACTGGGACACCGGGACACACAGTCAGCACCTAGAGGAGAGTGTGAGAGGGGACACTGGGACAGACAAGCAGCACCTTGAGGATGGTGTGAGAGGGGGACACCGGGACACCGAGACAGACAAGCTGCACCTTGAGGAGAGTGTGAGAGGGACACTGGGACACCGGGACAGACAGTCAGCACCTTGAGGAGAGTGGGAGAGAGGGACACCGGGACACATTGCCGGACAGACAGCACCTTGAGGAGAATGTGAGACGGACACTGGGACACCGGGACAGATAGTCAGCACCTTGAGGAGAGTGTGAGAGGGGACACTGAGACACCGGGACAGACAGTCAGCACCTTGAGGAGAGTGTGAGAGGAGACACTGGGACACCGGGACAGACAGTCAGCACCTTGAAGAGAGTGTGAGAGGAGACACTGGGACACCGGGACAGACAGTCAGCACCTTGAGGAGAGTGTGAGAGGAGACACTGGGACACCGGGACAGACAGTCAGCACCTTGAGGAGAGTGTGAGAGGAGACACTGGGACACCGGGACAGACAGTCAGCACCTTGAAGAGAGTGTGAGAGGGGACACTGGGTCACCGGGACAGACAGTCAGCACCTTGAGGAGAATGTGCGAGGGGGACACTGGGACACCGGGTAGAGAAGCAGCACATTGAGAGTGTGAGAGGGGACACTGGGATACCGGGACAGACAAGCAGCACCTTGAGGAGAGTGTGAGAGGGGACACTGGGACAGACAAGCAGCACCTTGAGGATGGTGTGAGAGGAGGACACCGGGACACCGAGACAGACAAGCTGCACCTTGAGGAGAGTGTGAGAGGGACACTGGGACACCGGGACAGACAGACAGCACCTTGAGGAGAGTGTGAGAGGGGATACTGAGACACCGAGACAGACAGTCAGCACCTTGAGGAGAGTGGGAGAGAGGGACACCGGGACAGACAGACAGCACCTTGAGGAGAGTGTGAGACGGAGACTGGAACACCGGGACAGGCAGTCAGCACCTTGAGGAGAGTGTGAGAGGGGACACTGAGACACCGGGACAGACAGTCAGCACCTTGAGGAGAGTGTGAGACAGGGACACCGGGACAGACAGTCAGCACCTTGAGGAGACTGTGAGAGGGACACTGAGACACTGGGACAGACAGTCAGCACCTTGAGGACAGTGTGAGAGGGGACACTGAGACACCGGGACAGACAAGCAGCACCTTGAGGAGAGTGTGAGAGAGGGACACTGGGACAGACATGCTGCACCTTGAGGAGAGTGTGAGAGGGACACTGGGACACCGGGACACACAGACAGCACCTTGAGGAGAGTGTGCGAGGGACACTGGGATACCGGGACAGACAGTCAGCACCTTGAGGAGAATATGAGAGGGGACACTGAGACACCGGGACAGACAGTCAGCACCTTGAGGAGAGTGTGAGAGAGACACTGGGACACCGGGACACACAGACAGCACCTTGAGGAGAGTGTGAGAGAGACACTGGGACACCAGGACAGAGTGTCAGCATCTTGAGGAGAGTGTGAGCGGGGGACACTCGGACACCGGGACAGACAAGCAGCACCTTGAGGTGAGTGAGAGAGGGACACTGGGACACCGGGACAGACAAGCAGCACCTTGAGGAGAGTGTGAGAGGGACACTGGGACACCGGGACAGACAGTCAGCACATTGAGGAGAGTGTGAGAGGAGATACTGGGAAACCGGAACAGTCAGTCAGAACCTTGAGGAGAGTGTGATCGGGGGTCACTGTCACATGTGCGAGGGGGACACTCGGACACCGGGTAGAGAAGCAGCACATTGAGAGTGTGAGAGGGGACACTGGGATACCGGGACAGACAAGCAGCACCTTGAGGAGAGTGTGAGAGGGACACTGGGACAGAGAAGCAGCACCTTGAGGATGGTGTGAGAGGGGGACACCGGGACACCGAGACAGACAAGCTGCACCTTGAGGAGAGTGTGAGAGGGACACTGGGACACCGGGACAGACAGACAGCACCTTGAGGAGAGTGGGAGAGAGGGACACCGGGACAGACAGACAGCACCTTGAGGACAGTGTGAGACGGACACTGGGACACCGGGACAGGCAGTCAGCACGTTGAGGAGAGTGTGAGAGGGGACACTGAGACACCGGGACAAACAGTCAGCACCTTGAGGAGAGTGTGAGAGGGACACTGGGACAGACAAGCAGCACCTTGAGGATGGTGTGAGAGGGGGACACCGGGACACCGAGACAGACCAGCTGCACCTTGAGGAGAGTGTGAGAGAGGGACACTGGGACACTGGGACAGACAGTCAGCACCTAGAGGAGAGTGTGATCGGGGGACACTGGGACACCGGGACAGACAGTCAGCAACTTGAGGAGAGTGTGATCGGGGGACACTGGGTCACCGGGACAGACAGTCAGCACCTTGAGGAGAGTGTGAGAGGAGACACTGGGACACCGGGACAGACAGTCAGCACCTTGAAGAGAGAGTGAGAGGAGACACTGGGTCACCGGGACAGACAGTCAGCACCTTGAGGAGAATGTGCGAGGGGGACACTGGGACACCGGGTAGAGAAGCAGCACATTGAGAGTGTGAGAGGGGACACTGGGATACCGGGACAGACAATCAGCACCTTGAGGAGAGTGTGAGAGGGGACACTGGGACAGACAAGCAGCACCTTGAGGATGGTGTGAGAGGGGGACACCGGGACACCGAGACAGACAAGCTGCACCTTGAGGAGAGTGTGAGAGGGACACTGGGACACCGGGACAGACAGACAGCATCTTGAGGAGAGTGTGAGAGGGACACTGGGACACCGGGACAGACAGACAGCATCTTGAGGAGAGTGTGAGTGGAGATACTGGGACACCGGAACAGTCAGTCAGAACCTTGAGGAGAATGTGAGAGGGACACTGGGACACCGGGACAGACAGTCAGCACCTTGAGGAGAGTGTGATCGGGGGACACTGGGACACTGGGACAGACAGTCAGCACCTTGAGGAGAGTGTGATCGGGGGACACTGGGACACCGGGACAGACAGTCAGCAACTTGAGGAGAGTGTGATAGGGGGACACTGGGACACCTGGACAGACAGTCAGCACCTTGAAGAAAGTGTGAGAGGGGACACTGTCACCGGGACAGACAGTCAGCACCTTGAGGAGAGTGTGATAGGGGGACACTGGGACACCGGGACAGACAGTCAGCAACTTGAGGAGAGTGTGATAGGGGGACACTGGGACACCTGGACAGACAGTCAGCACCTTGAAGAAAGTGTGAGAGGGGACACTGTGTCACCGGGACAGACAGTCAGCACCTTGAGGAGAATGTGCGAGGGGGACACTCGGACACCGGGTAGAGAAGCAGCACATTGAGAGTGTGAGAGGGGACACTGGGATACCGGGACAGACAAGCAGCACCTTGAGGAGAGTGTGAGAGGGACACTGGGACAGACAAGCAGCACCTTGAGGATGGTGTGAGAGGGGGACACCGGGACACCGAGACAGACAAGCTGCACCTTGAGGAGAGTGTGAGAGGGTCACTGGGACACCGGGACAGACAGACAGCACCTTGAGGACAGTGTGAGACGGACCCTGGGACACCGGGACAGGCAGTCAGCACCTTGAGGAGAGTGTGAGAGGGGACACTGAGACACCGGGACAGACAGTCAGCACCTTGAGGAGAGTGTGAGACAGGGACACCGGGACAGACAGTCAGCACCTTGAGGACAGTGTGAGAGGGGACACTGAGACACCGGAACAGACAAGCAGCACCTTGAGGAGCGTGTGAGAGAGGGACACTGGGACAGACATGCTGCACCTTGAGGAGAGTGTGAGAGAGACACTGGGATACCGGGACAGACAGTCAGCACCTTGAGGAGAATATGAGAGGGGACACTGAGACACCGGGACAGACAGTCAGCACCTTGAGGAGTGTGTGAGAGGGACACTGGGACAGACAAGCAGCACCTTGAGGAGAGTGTGAGAGGGACACTGGGACAGACAAGCAGCACCTTGAGGAGAGTGTGAGAGGGACACTGGGACACCGGGACAGACAAGCAGCACCTTGAGGAGAGTGTGAGAGGGACACTGGGACACCGGGACAGACAGTCAGCACCTTGAGGAGAGTGGGAGAGGGGGACACTGGGACACCGGGACAGACAAGCAGCACCTTGAGGAGAGTGGGAGAGGGGGACATAAAACATTTAAGCTCCTGGTAGAGTTTTGCAGCACTGGGATCGAGACCGTTTGTTTATGTCCTCTGGTGCTGAGGATTCTCTTCAATATCGACTCCACAGTCAGGTAGGGACACCAGTCTTTATTCCATCTGTTCACACAACATTCCAAGTATTGACTGCCCACTCTGGGAGGATCCCAACAGCTCACCCCACACCTGAGATCACATGGCTCTTTCCCTTAAAGGAATGCCCCAACATATATAACACTCTCCCCTGTAAGTAACACCTCCCACCCACCCCCACACCCCCCGGTACAGCAAAAGCATTTGAAACCATTTGCGAACAATTGTACATTTTTTTCTACTCACTTCATACAGGATTGGTGCATAATCCACAGCATATTTACAATATAATACAGCCTATAGTTCATTCCTGATCCTTATGTCCATCTTACAAAGACCTGATCGGGGGAGCGACAATCCCTTGGGGGTTGATGCTTGGGGACTGGAGCCAGTTTTAAGATTCGTTCTGGTGAGTGAGGCCTTGATGAACCCACCAACGTTTGATTGTCTTCCCACCCGTCGTCAGTAACCAATGTCGAGTTCCCTGCCCCCTCCATGAGTGGAAGAGCTGTTGATACCAGGCCTCGCTGGCCTCCCACATAATAGAACAGAGAGTATTGAAGGTGGCAGGAATCAAACCTCAGGCAGAGCAAAAAAGGTGACAGGAATGGGAAGGGAGGTGGTCAATGCAGGACTGAGGGTGTTGTACCTAAATGCGCGCAGCATACGGAACGACGTAAATGAGCTTGTTGCGCACATTGAAATTGGCCGGTACGATGTTGTGGGCATCAGAGACGTGGCTGCAAGGGGATCAGGGCTGGCATCTTAATATCCAAGGATATGTGTCCTATCGAAAGGACAGGCAGATGGGCAAAGTGGGCGGGGGTTGCATTGTTCGTAAGGAATGGCGTTAAATCAATAGCAACAAGCGACATAGGATCAGAAGGCACAGAATCTCTGTGGGTAGAGTTGGGGAAAAACAAAGGTTAAAAAGACCCTGATAGGAGTCATGTACAGGCCTCCAAGCAGTAGTCAGGATGAAGGACAGAAAATAAATCTGGAGATAGAAAAGGCACATAAAAAGGCAATATTGCTATAATCATGGGGGACTTCAATAAGCAGGTGACTGGGAAAATCAGGTAGGTAGTGGATCCCAAGAAAAGGAATTTGTGGAATGTCTAAGAGATGCTTTTTTGGAGCAGCTTGTGACCGAGCCTACTGGGGAACCGGGAATTCTGGAGTTGGTGATGTTTAATGAGGCAGATTTGATTAGGGAACTTAAGGTGAAGTAACCCTCAGGGAGCAGTGACCCCAATGTGATAGAATGTACCCTGCAGTTTGAGAGGGAGAAACTGGAATCAGATGCAACGATATTAAATTAAATTAAGATAACTACGAAGACATGAAGGAGGAGCTGGCCAGAGTTAATTGGAAAAGGAGATGAGCAGGGAAGACCGTGGAAGAACAATGGAGTTTTGGGGGGCTTATTCGGGAGGCACAACAGAAATTCATCCCAAGGAGGAGGAAACATGCTAAGGGGAGGACGAAGCATCCATGGCTCATGAGGGAAGTCAAGGATAGCATAAAAGCAAAAGAATCATTGGAGGCAGAGAGGGTACCAGAGGACTGGAAAGTAGCTAATATAACACCGCTGTTTAAGAAGGGAGGGAGGCAGCAGATGGGAAATTATAGACCGGTTAGACTGACTTCGGCCATTGGCAAGATTTTAGAGTCCATTATTAAAGATGAGATCGCAGAGTACTTGGAAGTGCATGATAAAATAGGACTGAGTCAGCACGGCTTTGTCAAGGGGAGCTCATGTCTAACAAATCTGTTAGAGTTCTTTGAGGAGGTAACAAGGAAGGTAGATAAAGGAAAACCAGTGGACGTGATTTATTTAGATTTCCAGAAGTCCTTTGACAAGGTGCCACATAGGAGACTGTTAAATTAATTAAGTGCCCGTGGTGTTAAGGGTAAGACCCTTGCATGGATAGAGGATTGGCTGACTGGCAGAAGGCAGAGTGTGGGGATAAACGGGTCTTTTTCAGGATGGCAGCCGGTGATTAGTGGTGTGCGTCAGGGGCCGGTGCTGGGACCACAACTTTTCACAATATACATTTAAAATTTGGAAGAAGGAGGTGAAGGCACTGTTGCTAAGTTTTCAGATGTGACAGTGATACGTAGAGGGAGAGATAGTATTGAGGAAGCAGGGGGGCTGCAGACGGACTTGGACAGGTTCGAAGAGTGGGCAAATAAGTGGCAGATGGAATATAATGTGGAAAAGTGTGAGATTATGAACGTTGGAAGGTGAAATCGAGGCATAGACTATTTTCTAAATAGGGAAATGCTTAGGAAATCAGAAACACAAAGGGACTAGGGAGCCCTTGTTCAAGATTCTCTTCAGGTTAATGTGCAGGTTCAGTGGCAGTTAGGAAGACACTTGCAATTTTAGCATTCATGTCGAGAGGGCTGGAATACAAGAGCAGGGATGGACTTCTGAGGTTGTCTAAGGCCCCATTTGGAGTATTGTGAGCAGTTTTGGGCCACGTATCTGAGGAAGGATGTGTTGGCCTTGGAAAGGGTCCAGAGGAGACTCACAAGAATGATCCCTGGAATGAAAATCTTGTCGTATGAGGCATGGTTGAGGACTCTGGGTCTATATTCGTTGGAGATTAGAAGGATGAGGGGGGATCTTACTGAAACTTACAGGATACTGCAAGGCCTGGATAGAGTGGACGTGGAGAGGATGTTTCCACTGGTAGGAAAAACTAGAACAAGAGGGCACAACCTCAGGCTGAAGGGACGATCCTTTAAAACAGAGTTGAGGAGGAAATTCTTCAGCCAGAGAGTGGTAAATCTGTGAAACTCTTTGCCGCAGAAGGCTGTGGAGGCCAGGTCATTAAGTGTCATTAAGACAGAGATAGATAGGTTCTTGATTAATAAGGGGATCAAGGGTTACGGGGAGAAGGCAGGAGAATGGGGATGAGAAAAAAAAACACTCGCCATGACTGAATGATAGAGCAGATTCGATGGGCTGAGTGGCCTAATTCAGCTCCTATGTCTCATGGTCTCAAGGTCTCATCTGTAAGAGTTCGTAAGAGTTGTAGCTCACATGCCAAATTTCCTTAACTATAGTATTGGATGGGGGGACCAGGACAGGTTGTTGGTGATCCAGACACCGAGAAGCTTGAAGCTCTGAAAATTCAAAACTTAAAAAGCAAAGCTTTTCCCCAGTTCCAGGGGTGAAGATAGACATGAATATTTATTTCCAGAACTTACTGCTGGGAAGCAGGTGAGGTTAAATGTCCCATTGAATGGGAAAATGTAAGTTTCGAAGGTACGTTTGTGGGATGGGGTGGGCGGGTGGTGTTTCGGACACATTGGGGAGTCAGATGACATGGGGCGTGGGGTGTGCGGCTCAAGGATGTGGGGGGCAAGTCAAAGGGACTGCAGAGGAGATTTGCCAGGATGCTGCCTGGGACGCAGCATTTAAGTTATGACTCAGAGGACACAACCTCAGAGTAAAAGGACAGTCCTTTAAAACAGATAAGGAGGAATTTATTCAGCAGAGGGTGGTGAATCTGTGGAACTCGTTGCCACAGACGGCTGTCGAGGCCAGGTCATTGAGTATCTTTAAGACAGAGATAGATAGGTTCTTGATCAATAAGGGGATCAAGAGTTACGGGGAGACGGCAGGAGAATGGGCATGAGGATCATATCAGCCGTGATTGAATGGCAGAACAGACTCGATGAGCCAAATGGCCCAATTGTATTCCTATATCTTATGGTTTTATGAAGAGAGGTTGGATAGGCTTGGGCAGTTTACGTTGGAACAGGGAAGACTGAGGAGCGACCTGATCGAGGTGTACAAGATTGTGAGGGACATGGACAGAGTGGATAAGGAGCTGCTGTTCTCCTTAGTTGAAGGTCCAGTCACGAATGGATTTGGGTTCAAGGTGAGGGGCAGGAGGTTTGGGGGGGATGTGAGGAAAATCCCTTTTACCCAGAGGGTGGTGATGATCTGGGATGCGCTGCCTGGGTGGGTGGTGGAGGTGGGCTGCCTGACAGCCTTTAAAAAGTATCTGCATGAGCATTTCGCACACCATAACATTCAGGGCTATGGACCAGATGCTGGTAAATGGTAAATACGTGGGCAGGTCAGGGCATTTCATGCGTCAGCGCAGACTCGATGGGCCGAAGGGCCTCTTCTGCGCCGTCTGATTCTATGATTCTCTGAGTGTTGCTGAGGTCATGGAGTGGCCGGGAAGTGATGGGTTCAGGCTGGTTGGGTTGGTGGGGATCAGTTGGTGGGACAGGCGGGTGTGAGTGCAATGTTAGAATGGAACCAATGTAACAACCAACAGAACCACATTGGATCTGTTGTAGTGACCAATGGGAACAAGCCATAAGGGTCAACTGACCCAGTAAACTATGTAACCAATGAGAAAATGATGTGGTGGTCAGCTGACCAACTGACTCAGTATAAGTAAGAAGCTGCTGGGGTTTGTGGGAGCTTGAAATGGCCCAGGGTGAGGCCTCGAGTGTTGGAGGAATGAAGTTTCATTATTAAAGCTTTTTGTTTGCTTTCCAAGTTGGAGTAAGTTTTGTTTCATTTTATTGCCAAGAACTGAAGAGTCCCTTCTGCTGGATGAACATGGAATACCGAGGGGGACGGGGGCGGGGGGGGGGGGGGGAGGTGGGGTGGGGACGGGGTGGGGGCTGGTATTGTGTGTGGGGCTGTCGCATATGGGGCACCATCTGCACCTTTAAAATAAAATCCACAGTTACAAGAGATTATCCCCCTCCTATTTTTTTAATTGTAACTATGATCTGATGTCAGTGATTGAAATCAGTTTGTCAGATGGTATTAGGCACAGCACAATTCTCCAGTAGAATAGGCCTTCTGGACAATTGCCGGGTAAAGCCTTAACTATCAGGGGTGCAACAAGTAGATAATACCCAGCCCCCCTTCCCATTACCAAACAGCAGCCCCACCCCCCCCCCCGCCACGAACCGCCTCCGCCCCCCCCCGCCCCCCCCCGCCCCCTACCCCCGCCCCCCACCCCCAGCCCATGCTCCAATCCATTATTAATTTCAACTCTGTCTGTCTCCTCTAATTTACCAAGTCCCAGCATCCACCTCACTCCACGGTAATGAATTCCACAGATTCACCACACATGGAGAGAAGTAATTTCTCCCCATGTCTGTTTTAAATCTAATTGCTTCAGGTGATCGGGCCCTGCTTCTGGATGTCCTCCTGGCTCAAGCAATGGTGCATCTGCCCTGAAGGCAGTTGTGTTCTTTTTTATAATCCAAATGACCTATCAACAACCCTGTACTCAGATTGGCTTGAGGTTGGCAACAACAGTAACTTCAAATCTGATAGGTCCCCTTCCGTTGAGTGTTTTATTTAAACTCATAGGCTGGCACAATGCAAAACGACGAGGTGGAGATGCCGGCGTTGGACTGGGGAAAGCAAAGTAAGAATTCTCACAACAACAGGTTAAAGTCCAACAGGTTTATTTGGCAGCACAAGGTTTCGGTGCGCAACCCCTTCATCAGGTGAGTGGGAGTTCTGTTCACAAAATGGGCATATAAAGACACAAACACAATTTACAGGATCATGGTTCGAATGCGTGTCTTTAGAGGTAATCAAGTCTTAAAGGTACAGACAATGTGAGTGGAGAGAGGATGAAGAGGTGTGTATTGTCTCCAGCCAGGAGAGTTAGTGAGATTTTGCAAAACGTGGAGATGCCGGCGTTGGACTGGGGTAAACACAGTAAGACTTTTAACAACACCCGGTTAAAGTCCAACAGGTTTATTTGATCGCAAAAGCCACTAGCTTTCGGAGCACTGCCCCTTCATCAGGTGAGTGGGACTTGTGTTCACAAACAGAGCATATAAAGACACAAACTCAATTTACACGATAATCCTGCGAGTCTTTACAGGCAATCAAGTCTTAAAGGTACAGACAATGTGAGTGGAGAGAGGGTGAAGCAGAGGTGAAAGGTGTGTATTGTCTCCAGCCAGGACAGTTAGTGAGGTTTTGCAAAATATGGAGATGCCGGCGTTGGACTGGGGTAAACACAGTAAGACTTTTAACAACGCCAGGTTAAAGTCCAACAGGTTTATTTGGTAGCAAATGCCATGATGACATTTGCTACAAAATAAACCTGTTGGACTTTAACCAGATTTTGCAAACCCAGGATTGTCGATCACCAGGAGTGTTCTCTTCCGGTCGGGGAACACTTCAGCAGTCACGGGCATTCGGCCTCCGATCTTCAGGTAAGCGTTCTGCAAGGCAGCCTTCACGACACATGACAGAGCAGAATAGCTGAGCAGAGACTGATAGCCACGTTCCGCACACATGAGGCAGGCCTCAACCGGGATCATGGGTTCATGTCACACTATCTGTAACCTCCATGACTTGCCTGGGCTTGCAAAATCTCACGAACTGTCCTGGCTGGAGACAATACACATCTCTTTAACCTGTGCTTAACCATCTCTCCACTCGCACTGTCGAGACTTTTAAGACTTGATTACCTGCAAAGACTCGCATTCCAACCATTATCTTGTAAATTGAGTTTGTGTCTTTATATGCCCTGTTTGTGAACACAGCTCCTCGCTCTGCTGAAGAAGGAGCAACATTCCGAAAGCTCGTGCGACCAAGTTAACCTGGTGGACTTTAACCTGGTGTTATAAGACTTCTTACTGTGCTGACCACAATGCAAAACCTGCAGAGCCGGTGACCAAGGCAACCCCGATGCTTTTGGCCTCTGAAACAAATGTTGCAACTTAGAGTCTCTGTGTACTCTGCAATTTAAACATCCTAGCGTCGAACAAGAACAGCTTTTTAAATGGACCACATACGTTTTTCCCTCTGAAGGTTTTTACAATTCTTTCACCTATTTCTAAACATCTTTTACATCATTACGAACTCAACTTCACAACACAGGCAACATTGACAGAGTGATCAGCGCTTTCTAGATGTGATAACTCGGAAAGGACGCACAACAGAAGCAAAAGTCGCAAACAGGGTAGAGCAGATGGCAAGATTGGCAGAGTTAAACATGGGTTACATAATTAATAATCAGTGGAGAAACTTACCAGGGACACCAACAACAGCCAGGATTGGATAGTAAAAGTGTTGAATCAGTATAATTATGTAGGTGACACGCATGGTTGAAGACAACCAATCTTGAGAAAGAAAGTCAAGTATCCAGGATACACTCCTCGCAGTTGTTGTAACATTCAGATCTGTGCCCCTCAGTTGCTGATCCATTGTGGGAAGATCCAGATCTACCATTCCTGGATTCAAGTCTGTTGCAGAAAGCTTGCACTTTCTTTCTCCCAATGTTGATCCCTCGGCTCCCTCTCTCTGGAGCCGCTTATCACTGTGATGCTCCCACTGACACTGTGGATAACACTGGGAGGATTCCATTATAGCATGGATGGGAATGCTCCAGAGACACGATTATTACGGGCAGAATTAATTCCGAAATTAATTACAGTCACTGAACAAACAGGTTAATATTTTCCATTCAAAATATTACCTGTAACTGCATCACAAATAAGTCTGGGTCTGTGTGAGCGTTCCTGACGGAAGAAATTTTGGGAATATCGGAAGGGCTGACCAGTATCTTTCAATCCTGCTGGTAGATGGGATTGTGATTTTAAAAAAGGAACTGATTGTGCAAAAGTTCCCCCAACCTGTCCGTAAAGGGAGAACATTTTAAACCTGGAAATGTCGAGCTGTCAGCAGTATCACTGAAAAGATTGAGGAAAGTCTGAACACATAATCTTGGAGAAAATAACTTGTGACTTCTAACACCATGGGTGGGTCCACCGTGATTTGTCATTTATATTAATGATTTGGATGAGAATATAGGAGGCATGGTTAGTAAGTTTGCAGATGACACTAGGATTGGTGGCATAGTGGACAGTGAAGAAAGTTAGCTCCAATTGCAATGGGATCTTGATCAATTGGGCTAGTGGCTGATGAATGGCAGATGGAGTTTATTTTAGATAAATGTGAGGTGATGCATTTGATAGATCGAACCAGGGCAGCACTTACTCTGTTCGTGCTAAGGTATTGGGGACAGTTAGAGAACAAACAAATCTGGAGGGTACAGGTTCATAGCTGCTTGAAAGTGGAGTCACAGGAGTACAGAGTGGTGAATAAGGCATTCGGCATACTTGGTTTCATTGGTCAGAACAGTGAATAAAGGAGTTGGGACGTCTTGTTGAAGTTGTACAAGACATTGGTCAGGCCACACTTGGGATACTGTGTACAGTTCTGGTCACCCGATTATAGGAAGGGTATTAGTAAACTACAAAGAGTGCAGAAAAGATTTACTAGGAGGGTATCGGGACTTGATTATTTGTGTTTTAAGGAGAAACGTGATAGACTGGAACTTTTTCCCTGGGGTGTAGGAGGCCTAGGGGTGATCTTATAGAGGTCTACAAAATAATGAGGGGCATAGATCAGTGAGTTAGTCAACATGTTTTCCCAAAGCCAGGGGAATCTAAAACTAGAGGGCACAGGTTTAAGGTGAGAGAGGTGAGATACAAAAGGGTCCAGAGGGGCAATTGTTTCACACAGAGGGTGGTGAGTGTCTGGAATAAGCTGCTAGAGGTAGCACAGGTGGGTACAATTTTGTCTTTGAAAAAGCATTCAGACAGTTACATGGGTAAGATAGAGGAAAGTGGGCCAAGTGCCGGCAATTGGGACAAACTTAGCGGTGTATAAGAAGGGGCAGCATAGACAAGTAGGCCGAAGGGCCTGTTTCCATGATGTAAACCTTGATGACTCTATGATTTTCCGGCCGTGTTCGTTCCAATGCCAGAAAATCCACCCTGAGGTCAACGAATCTTAGCATGATCTGTGTCTCGCCTGCCATGGGATTCGTAATGGGCGGGATAGGACAATTCCATCCCATGTTAATCAATAGCAATCCGTGCTTATATCATAGAATCATAGAATCTCTATAGTGCAGGAGGAGCCTGCACCGACAACAGTGCCAGCCAGGCCCCATCCCATAATCCTCCCGAAGTCCCCTCCCCCCTCAGACACCCACTCAGCCTCTTTCACCCTCAGACACCTCAATAAGCCCTGCCCACCCTCAGAACCTCTGCCGACCCCGTCCCCCTCAGAACCCCGCCCAGCCCCCTCCTCCTCACACTCCTCACTCACCCGCCCCCATCCTCAGAACCCAACCCGTCCCTGTCCCCCTCAGATCCCCACTCAGCCATCTCCTCCTCAGACTCATCACACACCCGCCCCCACCCTCAGAACCCCACTCAACCCCCTCACTACTTAGACTGCCCGCTCAGTTCCACTCCCACCTCAGACACTCCTGTCAGCCCTCTCCCCTTCCGACCCCTCGTTGCTCAGCACCCCTTCAGGCCATGAGCCTTGGCAGTGTCCATGGCACTGTCCACTTGTACTGACACCTGTGTTTCACGCCTTGCTCCTGCAGGCGGAGCTGAGGAGGTTGATCTCGAGGCCATTTGCCTCTTAACTGCTGCCAGACTGCATAGGAAGGACCCCTCATGGGTTGTGGGGGTTGGGTAGATAGTAAGGGGTAAATAGGCTGATAGTAATGGGTTAATCTTGCCACTCTCTCAGGGATGGGGGTGCCAAGGCTTGGCTGCCCCTGCTAGCCCAGGCAGACCCGAAGCTGCAGGTGTGAGCAGACCCCTTTGAAGTCCTCTGACAGATAGGGGAGATTAGTTTGACTTGGCCGGGTGGGGGATGATTAGAGGTGTCTGAGGGAGATTGAGAGCGGCACGGCGGCACAATGGTGTCTCACAACGCCAGGGACCCAGGTTCAATTCCAGCCTCGGGTCACTATCTGTATGGAGTTTGCACGTTCTGCCCATGTCTGCGTGTGTTTCCTCCGGGTGTTCCAGTTTCCTCCGACATTCCAAAGATGTGCTCGTTTGGTGAATTGGCCATGCTAAATTGACTCTTGTGTGAGGGGGGTTAGCAGGGTAAATATGTGGAGTTACGGGCAAAGAGTATGGGTGGAATTGTGGTCGGTGCAGGCACAATGGACTGAATGGCCTCCTTCTGCACTGTAGGGATTCTATGATTCTATGAGGGGTGCAGAAAAGTGTAGCTATGAGGAGAGATTGGATAGGTTAGGATTATTATCCTTGGAACAAAGAAGGCTGGGCAGTGACTTGATGGAGATGTACGAAATTATGAGGGTAAGATACAGAAAGGACAGGTTAAAAACTTTTCCCTCGCTGGGGAAGTCCAGAACCAAGGGACATAGGGGACATGACGTATTGATGCAAAGGTTGTTGTTGTTGTCCAAATTCACTGCCTTATTTGCTGGTAGAGGCAGAGACCCTAAACTACTTTAAAAGTATTTGGATCTACAGATTATTATCTGAATGGCTTTAAACTAGGAGAGGGGAATGTGCAATGGGACCTGTGTGTCCTCGTACACCAGTCACTAAAGGTAAGTATGCAGGTGCAGCAGGCAGTAAAGAAGGCAAATGTTATGTAGACCTTCATCGCAAAAGGTTTCGAGTACAGGAACAGGGATGTCTTCCTGCAATTATACAGGGCCTTGGTGAGGCCACACCTGGAGTATTGTGTGCAGTTTTGTTCTCTTTATCTGAGGAACATGTCCTTGCTCCAGAGGGAGTGCAGAGAAGGTTTACCAGACTGATTCCTGGGATGGCAGGACTGATGTATGAGGTGAGATTGAGACTATTAAGATTGTATTTGCTGGAGTTCAGAAGAATGAGGGGGAATTTCATAGAAACCTATAAAATTCTAATAGGGTCAGACAAGGTACATTCAGAAAGAATGGTGGGGGAGTCCAGAACTAGACTGAGGATAGTGGGTAGACAGTTTGGAAGAGAGACGAGGAGAAATTTCTTCACACACAGAGTGGGCAGCCTGTGGAATTCTCTACCACATAAAGTGGTTGGGGGCAAAATATTGAATGTTTTCAAGAAGCAGTTAGACATGGAATTTGGAGCTGAGGGGATCAAAGTTTATGGCGGGAAGGAAGGATCAGGATATTGAGTTGAATGATCAGCCATGATCAGGATGAATGGGGGAGCAGGCTGGAAGGACCAAATGGCCTCTTCCTGCTTCTAGTTTCTATGTTTCCATGGGCTGGGTTCAGGAATGTGGGATTAGAAAGTGTACTTGGGTCTCCTTGGGCCAACATGATCAAGATGGGCCGAATGTCCTCTTGAATCTTAATGGAACGAAAACCACAATAGGTGTCACATGTAGACCATGCAGCAGTAGCCCAGAAGTGCTAGATGGTGTAAATGCTGAAATTAGACAACTGTGTAATCAAAGCAGAGTGAGTACGAATGGATGATTTTAATCCTAACATAGACTGGGAAAGACAGACAAGTACCTGCCGGGAAGGTAATGATTTTCTGGAGTGTGTCTGGGATCGCCTCCTATGGCAGCATGTCTTGGATGTAACAAGGGATCAACCATTACTGGATCTAATACTGAGCAATCAACCTGATATAATTCGTGACCTAGGTGTTCGTGAGCACTTGTCAAATAGTAATCATCCAATGGCTGTTCCACCCCTGGACCCGACGGTGCAAAGCCAACAAAAAGGCACAAAAAGACTGAGAAACAAAGAATCTGATGGACAACAACTAACGCACACATCCGATTCCCCAACCCAACCTTCCCAGCTCAACATTCCATTCCCCAACCCAACCTTCCCAGCTCAACATTCCATTCCCCACCCCAACCTTCCCAGCTCAATATCCCATTCCCCAATCCAGCCTTCCCAGCTCAACCTCCCATTTCCCAACCCAACCTTCCCAGCTCAACATCCCATTCCCCAACCCAACCTTCCCAGCTCTACATCCCATTCCCCAACCGAACCTTCCCAGCTCAACATCCCTTTCCCCAACCCAACCTTCCCAGCTCAACAGCCCATTCCCCAACCCAACCTTCCCCGCTCAACATCCCATTCCCCAACCCAAACTTCCCAGCTCAACCTCGCATTCCCCAACCCAACCTTCCCAGCTCAACAGCCCATTCCCCAACCCAACCTTCCCAGTTCAACATCCCATTCCCCAACCGAACCTTCCCAGCTCAACATCCCATTCCCCAACCAAACCTTCCCAGCTCAACATCCCATTCCCCAACCCATCCTTCCCAGCTCTACATCCCATTCCCTAACCCAACCTTCCCAGCTCAACATCCCATTCCCCAACCCAACCTTCCCAGCTCAACATCCCATTCCTCAACCCAACCTTCCCAGCTCAACCTCCCATTCCCCAACCCAACCTTCCCAGCTCAACAGCCCATTCCCCAACCCAACCTTCCGAGCTCAAGATCCCATTCCCCAACCCAACCTTCCCAGCTCAAGATCCCATTCCCCAACCAAACCTTCCCAGCTCAACATCCCATTCCCCAACCCAACCTTCCCAGCTCTACATCCCATTCCCCAACCCAACCTTCCCAGCTCAACATCCCATTCCCCAACGCAACCTTCCCAGCTCAGCATCCCATTCCTTAACTCAACTTTCCCAGCTCAAGCTCCTCAAACACATTCAGCTCAAACATCCGTCCCCGAAGGAAAACAATAAAAACCCCTCAACAAAATAATAAAACCCCCGAAAACCACACCCTCCCTTGCCCCTCTCCCACATACCTGGACACCGGAACACAATCTCCACCACTCACCCCCTGTAAGAATCGACAATAAAGAAACAAAGGAAAAGGAATGAGCCCAATAGGAGAGCATGGCGGCCAGGACACTGAGCACAAGAGATCATAAAGGATAGAGGGAACTGGATGATTTCCAAAAGGAAAAAAGGTGGAGCAAGAAGAAAGCGGGACAACCCCCCTCCTCTATCAAACCCTAGATCGGGGACAGATCCATCCCACTCTCAACGTTCCAAAGCGAAGAAAAAGACAAGAATGCTGACAACAGAAGGGAAGGAAAAAATCAAAGCAAAACAGTGGAAATATCCCACTACTCACTGAGCAAACAGCCTCACAGTGGGAATTCAACCTCTCCCCAACTGCCACAGATAGAGGGAGTTCGCCCACCTCCTCAGATCCCAACATAAGCCAACCCTGACATACAAACCCCTCCCCTCGACCTGCCCCTTACAACACTACGTGGACCTGAATCCAACCCCCTACCCTTAATAGGACTCCTGCAACCCTCTTCCCATTCATCAACACCATTGCCGAAAGACCCCCCTACGCATCAGCCCCTTCCCCAACCCACCCTCCCAACAGCCATACCCCACCTGTGTTGCCTCTTTTAGGGATCTGTGGACCTGTGCACTCAGTTCCCTCTGGATGTTAATGTTCCTAATGGTTCTGTCATTTACAGTATAATTCTAAGATCTCTCAGTTAATCTCACTGGGTATGGTCCTAAGACCTTCACCGAGTAGGAGAGGCATCATTTTACGATCCGGCTGTTGCTCTATTTTCATAACTTATTCAGTGTGACAGCGAGCGCCAAAATGAGCAAGTAAGTGGCCATCCCCAGGCAATCATTTTGGCAAATCAAATAAATAAGCCGAGGGACAAAGCAAGAAAGGCACCCCCGCAAAAAGAAGGTGAATCCCCCGAAACAAAAGACTAAGCAGAAGAAACTTAAAACATGAAATAAAAATGAGGTTAAAAGGATCAATCATCCACGTCAGTCTCTGTGGTGTGCAACGAGCACGGAATGCCTCGATGGTGCCCTCGGACACTGCGTGCTCCCTCTCCAGGGACACCCAGCAACGAATGTAGCCGCAGTGGAGGGGCAGACAGTCGGGCTGGGCGGCACCCTCGGTCACCCGCTGCCTGGACCTGTTAGTAGCTCGTTTGGCCAGGCCCAGGAGCAGGTTCACGAGGAGGTCCTCCACCTTCCCCATCCCCTTCCTCACCGGGTGCCCGTAAATCAGTAGCATGGGGCTGAAGCGCAAAGAAAACTTTAATAAAACGTTTATGAGATAACTAAAAACGGAGTGCAGCTGAATACAGTGGACTTAGACATGGTCCATGGACTCTACATTACCACAAACAGGGCAGGTGCCTTCCCTAGCCTTTGCTTATTAAGCAATCACATCAGTCCTTTTACTGCACCACACAATGCAGGTTGAACCCACAGTGAGACACTGTGCAGTTGAAAAGGCAGCCAGGCATTTGAGAAAACAGGCAGTTAGAATCCTGGATTCACAAGATACAAATTCATGATGACTTTCACTAGGTTGATTCTTTAAATATTTTAGCAATAATGTCACTGGATATGACACCCCATTCTTCAATTCGTCCCTGAATTTACTTTGGGTCCCGGCATAAATTAACGGGTTAATGCAGCAGCTCAGGGGCAGAAGCTCAGGACAATCTTCCCGATACCTGAGAGAAACCAAGCAGCGCGCCTCAATGACTATGTTCCGGTGACTCGGACGTCCATCATTATGAAGTGCTTCGAAAGGCTAGTCATTTCACGAATCAATTCCAGCCTCCCGGACAGCTGAATCCACTACAGTTTACCTATTGCCGCAACAGATGCACAGCAGATGTCATCTCCCTGGCAATGCACTCAATCCTGGAACACCTAGATTACAAAGACACCTCTGTCAGACTCCTTTTTATTGACCACAGCTCGGCCTTCAACACTATTATTCCCACAAAATGCATCTCCAAACTCCGTGGCCTGGTTCTCGCCTCCTCCATCTGTGACTGCATCCTGAAATTTCGATCCCACAGACGACAATCAGTAAGGATAAGCAGCAACACCTTCTCCACAATCATCCTCAACACCGGTGCCCCACAAGGCTGTGTTCTCAGCCCCCTACGATACTCCTTATACACCTATGACCGTGTGGCCAAATTCCCCTCCAACTCGATTTTCAAGTTTGCTGACCATACCACCGTAGTGGGTCGGATCTCAAACAATGATGAGACAGAGTACAGGAATGAGATAGAGAATCTGGTGAACTGGTGCAGCAACAATAATCTCTCCCTCAATGTCAACAAAACAAAGGAGATTGTCATCGACTTCAGCAAGCGTAAAGGAGAACATAGCCATGTCTACATCAACAGGGACAAAGTAGAAATGGTCAAGAACTTCAAGTGTTTAAATTTCCCGGTCACCAACAACCTGTCCTGGTTCCCCCATGCTGACACAATAGTTAAGAAAACCCACCAATGCCCCTACTTTCTCAGAAGACGATGGGAATTTGGCTTGTCAGCTACGACTCTCACCAACGTTTACAGATTCATCATCGAAAGCATTATTTCTGGTTGTCTCACAGCTTGGTGTGGCTACTGCTCTGTCCAAGACCGCAAGTTACTACAAAAGGTAGTGAATGTAACCCAATCCATCACTCAAACCAGCCTCCCATCCATTGACTCTGTCTACACTTCCCGCTGTCTCGGCAAAGCAGCCAGCATAATTAAGGGCCCCACACACCCTGCACATTCTCTCTTCCACCTTCTTTCATCGGGAAAAAGACACAAAATTCTGAGTTCACCAACCGACTCAAGAACAGCTTGTTCCCTGCTGCTGTCAGACTTTTGAATGGACCTACCTCGCATTAAGTTGATCTTTCTTGACACCCTAGCTGTGACTGTAAGATTACATTCTGCACTCTCTCCTTTCCTTCTCTATGAACAGCATGCTTTGTCTGTATAGCGTGCAAGAAACAATACTTTTCACTGTATGTTGATACATGTGGCAATAATAAATCCAATCAAATCAAATATTTAGAGCAATTAAACATTTTCACTTGAACCCAGCAAGAATGTACATTCTGAACAGGGCGGCACGAGGCAGTAATGTCATGAAAGATAGTGAACTTCATCAAGGGGCACTGTCTCGTCAACAATAGCTTTGAATAAAGAACACAGAAAATTACAGCACAGGAACAGGCCCTTCGGCCCCTCAAGCCTGCACCGTCCATGCTGCCCGTCTGAACAAAAAATCCCTACCCTTCCGGGGACCATATCCCTCTCTTCTCATCCTATTCACATGTTCGTTAATATGCCCCTTTAAAGTTATTATCATATCTGCTTCCACTACCTCCAATGGCAAAGAGTTCCAGGCACCCACAACCATCTGTGCAAAAAACTTGCCTCATACATCTTCTTTAAACCTTGCCCCTCGCACCTTAAATTGACTCTTCCACCCTGGGAAAAAGCTTTTGACTAACCTCTCTGTCCATAAGAACATAAGAACATAAGAAATAGGAGCAGGAGTAGGCCATCTAGCCCCTCGAGCCTGCCCCGCCATTCAATAAGATCATGGCTGATCTGACGTGGATCAGTACCACTTACCCGCCTGATCCCCATAACCCTTAATTCCCTTACCGATCAGGAATCCATCCATCCGCGCTTTAAACATATTCAGCGAGGTAGCCTCCACCACCTCAGTGGGCAGAGAATTCCAGAGATTCACCACCCTCTGGGAGAAGAAGTTCCTCCTCAACTCTGTCTTAAACCGACCTCCCTTTATTTTGAGGCTGTGTCCTCTAGTTTTAACTTCCTTACTAAGTGGAAAGAATCTCTCCGCCTCCACCCTATCCAGCCCCCGCATTATCTTATAAGTCTCCATAAGATCCCCCCTCATCCTTCTAAACTCCAACGAGTACAAACCCAATCTCCTCAGCCTCTCCTCATAATCCAAACCCCTCATCTCCGGTATCAAGCTGGTGAACCTTCTCTGCACTCCCTCCAATGCCAATATATCCTTCCTCATATAAGGGGACCAATACTGCACACAGTATTCCAGCGGCGGCCTCACCAATGCCCTGTACAGGTGCATCAAGACATCCCTGCTTTTATATTCTATCCCCCTCGCAATATAGGCCAACATCCCATTTGCCTTCTTGATCACCTGTTGTACCTGCAGACTGGGCTTTTGCGTCTCATGCACAAGGACCCCCAGGTCCCTTTGCACGGTAGCATGTTTTAATTTGTTTCCATTGAGATAGTAATCCCATTTGTTATTATTTCCTCCAAAGTGTATACCCTCGCATTTATCAACGTTATACTCCATTTGCCATATCCTCGCCCACTCACTCAGCCTGTCCAAATCTCTCTGCAGATCTTCTCCGTCCTCCACACGATTCACTTTTCCACTTATCTTTGTGTCGTCTGCAAACTTCGTTACCCTACACTCCGTCCCCTCCTCCAGATCAACTATATAAATGGTAAACAGTTGCGGCCCGAGTACCGATCCCTGCGGCACGCCACTAGTTACCTTCCTCCAACCGGAAAAACACCCATTTATTCCGACTCTTTGCTTCCTGTCGGATAGCCAGTCCCCAATCCACTTTAACACACTACCCCCAACTCCGTGTGCCCTAATCTTCTTCAGCAGCCTTTTATGGGGCACCTTATCAAACGCCTTTTGGAAATCCAAAAACACCGCATCCACCGGTTCTCCTCCATCAACCGCCCTAGTCACATCTTCATAAAAATCCAACATGTTCGTCAAGCACGACTTTCCCCTCATGAATCCATGCTGCGTCTGATTGATCGAACCATTTCTATCCAGATGCCCTGCTATCTCCTCTTTAATAATGGATTCCAGCATTTTCCCTACTACAGACGTTAAGCTGACCGGCCTATAGTTACCCGCCTTTTGTCTCCTTCCTTTTTTAAACAGCGGCGTAACGTTAGCCGTTTTCCAATCAACCGGCACTACCCCAGAATGCAACGAGTTTTGATAAATAATCACTAACGCATCCACTATTACCTCTGACATTTCTTTCAATACCCTGGGATGCATTCCATCCGGACCCGGGGACTTGTCCACCTTCAGTCCCATTAGTCTACCCAGCACTGCCTCTCTGGTAACATTAATTGTATTAAGTATTTCTCCTGCTGCCAACCCTCTATCGTTAATATTTGGCAAACTATTTGTGTCCTCCGCCGTGAAGACCGACACAAAAAACTTATTTAAAGACTCAGCCATATCCTCATTTCCCACTATTAACTCCCCCCTCTCGTCCTCCAAGGGTCCAACATTCACTCTAGCCACTCTATTCCTTTTTATATATTTATAAAAACTTTTACTATCATTTTTTATATTAATTGCTAGCCTAGCTTCATAGTCTATCCTTCCTTTCTTTATCATAAAGATAAGGCATGAATCCCACTCATAATCTTGTAGACTTCTATCTGGTCTCCCCTCAACCACCGTCGTTCTAGTGAGAGCAAACCAAGTATCCCCAACCTCTCCTCGTAGCTAATGCCCTCCATACCAGGCAACATCCTGGTAAATCTTTTCTGTACCCTCTCCAAAGCCTCCACATCCTTCTGGTAGTGTGGCGACCAGAATTGAACACTATATTCCAAGTGCGGCCTAACAAAGGTTCAATAAAGCTGCAACATGACTTCCCAATTTTTTAATTCATGCTCGGCCGAAGAAGGCAAGCATGCCGTTTGCCTTCTTGACTAACTTCTCCACCTATATTGCCTCTTTCAGTGATCTGTGTACCTGTACACCCAGATCATTGGTTCCATAAAACAGATTAGAAACATGGCATCTCGAAGCAGAAGTAGGCCATTCAGCCCTTCGAACCTGCTCTGCCATCCATTTTGATCGGGGCTGATCATCAAATTCCATATCCCTTGATCCGTTCAGCCCCAAAAGCGATATGAAATTCTTGTTTGAAATCAGACAATGTTTTGACCTCAACTGCTTCCTGTGGTAGTGAATGCCACACATTCACCACTCTCTAGGTGAAGAAAGTTCTCCTCACCTCAGTTCTAAAAGGTTTACCTCTTTTCCTCAAACTACGACCCCCAGTTCAGGACTCTCCCACCATCGGGAACATTCTTTTTGAATATACCCTTTCTAAACCTGTTAGAATTTTGTAAGTTTCTATGAGATCCCCTCTCACTCTTCTAAACTCCAGTGAATATAATCCTCAGCGATTTAGTCTCTCCTCATGTGACAGACATGCCATCCCAGGAATCAGCCTGGTAAACCTTCACTGTAGTCCCTCTTTGGCAAGAACATCCTTCCTCAGATAAGGACACCAAAACTGAACACAATACTCCAGGTGTGGCCTCATCAGTGTCTTATACAATTGGAGCCAAACATTGCACTCCCTATGTTCAACTCCAGTGAATATAATCCCAACCAATTTAGTCTCTTAGTGCGCAGTATAGTCTTTGCACTGAGGATTTAATGATGCAATATCAAAATAGGGAATTAAATTCACCAGAAAATAAATTTGCAAACCTTGAACACATGATGTTTCAATTACATTTCACATCAAAGACACAGAATAAATAAAGATATATTGATCATTGCTGCAGAGAGATATCAGCACTCAGGTTGCAGTATTATTTCAGCCAATGTCTCTCAGGGATGTACATGTCCATTGACTGGAATCCATCATACTCCTCCTCAGGGCTCCTTTCCCAAGGAGTCGACGGGAATTTGGCATGTCCGCTACAACTCTCACCAACTTTTACAGTTGTACCATAGAAATAATTCTTTCTGGTTGTATCACAGCTTGGTATGACTCCTGCTCTGCCCAAGACCGCAAGAAACTACAAACCTTCGTCCATCACGCAAACCAGCCTCCCGTCCATTGACTCTATCTCAGTAAAAACAGCCAGCATAATCAAGGACACCAGGCACTCCAGACACACTCTCTTCCAGCTTCATAATCAAGGACCCCACGCATCCCGGAGATTCTCTCTTCAACCTTCTTCCGTCGGGAAAAAGATACAAAAGTCTGACGTCATGCACCAACCGACTCAAGAACAGCTTCTTCCCTGCTGCTGTCAGAATTTTGAATGGGCCTGCTATATATTAAGTTGATCTTCCTCTATGCTCTAGCTTTGACTGTGACACCACATTCTGCACTGTCTCCTTTCCTGCTCTATGAACGGTATGCTTTCTCTGTATAGTGCACAAGAAACAATGCTTTTCACTGTATACCAATACATGTGACAGTAATAAATCAAATCAAATGCATTCACAAAGGGATTGTTGCTAACTTTTTGAAATCTCTCAATTGATTCCTCCATTTGCAGCGAGATATTTGTGCACTGACTGCACCGGCACAGTATCTTTCCTTCCTCAGGTCCTGTGTTCCGACTGCAGCCTATCAGTACCTCTCCATCCACCAGAGATATGTGTTTGCTGCAAAGAGATTTTTCCCATCTCTCTATCCATGTGGATATATCTGTGTGCTGACTTCAATCTCTCAGTTCTTCACCATCCACAGGGATATACCAGTACATGGACAGGACTTGGGAAATAAAGATTTGAAGTTTAAAGTTTATTTATTAGTGTCACAAGTAGGCTTACATCAACACTGCAATGAAGTTACTGTGAAAATCCCCCAGTCACCACACTCCAGCGCCAGTTAATTTACACACTGGCACAGTGGTTAGCCCTACAGATTCACAGCGCCGGGGACGTGGTTTCAATTCCAGCCTTGGGTCACTGTCTGTGTGGAGTCTGCACGTTCTCTCCCGTGTCTGCGTGGGCGTCCACCGGGTTCTCCTGTTTCCTTCCACAGTCTAAAGATGTTCAGGTTCGGGGGGATTGGCCATGCTAAATTGCCCCTAGAGTCACGGAATTAACAAGGTAAGTACGTGGGGTTATGGGAATAGCGCCTGGGTGGGATTGTTGTCGGTGCAGGCTCGGTGGGCTGAATGTCCTCCTTCTGCACTGTAGGGATTCTATGATTCCAGCGATGGTTAATTCAGCATGGCCAATGCAGCGAACCAGCACGTCCTTCTGAATGTGGGAGGAAACCGGAGCATCCGGAGGAAACCCACTCAGACACCGGGAGAACGTGCTGACTCCACACATACAGTGACCCAAGCCAGGAATCAAAACCTGGGTGACTGGAGATGTGAGGCAGCAATACTAACTGCTGTACCATTATGCTGCCAACAAACGATCATTCTACAATGGTGCGTGGCTATGGTTTTAGTTGTTTCCCCCCACTCTTCTCCAGTTATCTTGCTGTGAGTATGTATTTTTTCCCTTTCATGTTACGCACCGAGTGGACCAGCTTCTCAGCACAGAGATGCAAATTGGTCCCTTATCCCTCCACTTGAAGTCGCCTCTTCTATAGGCCATTGTAGCCACTGAGGTAAACACTTGTTTTTTCTGCTGCTAGACTAATTCACATTTCAAAAATATCCCTTCAGGCACTTATCAGTTGTTTCTGATTGCCCAGTGGTACGATCGTACGACTATTAATGGGCAGCACGGTGACACAGTATTTAGCACTGCTGCCTCATCGTGCCAGGGAGCCGGGTTCAATTCCCAGCTTCGTCACTGTCTGTGTGGAAACTGCATGTTCTCCCCGTAGCTGCGTGGGTTTCCTCGGGGTGCTCCGGTTTCCTGCCACACTCCAAAGACGTGTGGGACAGGTGGATTGACCATGCTAAATTTCTCCTCAGTGTCTGGGGGACTAGCTGGGGTAAATGCATGGGGTTATGGGGATAGTGCATGGGTGGGATTGTGGTTGGTGCAGACTCGATGGGCAGAATGGCCTCCTTCTACAACGTAAGATTTCATGACACTATGATTGTATTAATCCAGCAACTCAGCAATTGTTCTGGGGACCTCGTTCGACTCCCATCATGTCAGCTGGAGGAATCTATATTCAATAAACAGTATCTGGAATTAAGAATCGACTGATGACCATGAAACCATTGCCAATTGTTGGAAAAACCCATCTGGTTCACTAATGTCCTTTCGGGAACGAAATCTGCCGTCCTTATCCTGCCTGGCCGACATGTGATTCCAGAGCCACAGCAATGTGGTTGATTCTCAACTGCCCTCTAATGACAACTAGAGATGGGCAATTAATGCTGGCCAGCCAGCGACGCCCATTCCAAACAATAAACAAAAAAACCCTCATGTTTCCCTTTGATCCAATTACTCTGTTTAATTCATCTTATCCCAATTGCATTTTCTTAATCTTGCATTTGTCAATCCTTCACAACATTCCACTTCAAAAAGTACTTGGACAAAATACTGCTTCTAACTAACATGCCTACAAATAGAAATTTGATAGAGTCATAAAGCAATACAGCACTCAAGCAGGCCCTTCAGCCCAACAGATCCATGCCGACCATGGTGCCCTCCCAGCTAGTCCCAATTGCCCGTGTTTGGCCCGTATCCCTCTAATGCTTTCCCATCCATCTACATACCCAAATGCTTTATAAATGTTGCGATTGAACATGCCCCAACCACTTTCTCTGGCAGCTGATTCCATCTCCGCACCACCCTCGGGCCCTTTTGAAATCTTTCCCCTCTCACCTTAACCCTATACCCTTTATTTTTCAATTCCCCTCCCCTGGGAAAAAGACTGTGTGCATTCATCCTATCTAAGCCCCTCATGATTTTATACACCTCAATAAAGTCACCCCTCATTCTCCTACATTCCAAGGAATAAAGCTCTAGGTTGGCCAACCTCTCCCTGTAACTCAGACCCACTCGTCCTGGCAACATCCCTGTAAATCTTATTTGCACTCTTCTCATTTTATCAATGTTTTTCCGACAACAGGGTGACCAAAACTGTACACAATACTCCAAGTGCGGCCTCACCAACGACTTATACAACTATAACATAATGTCACAACTCCTATGCTCAATGTCCCGACTGATGAAGGCCAGTGCGCTAAACGCCTTCTTCACCACTCTGGATACCTGTGACGTCGCCTTCAACGAACTACATACTTGTACTCCTAGGTCCCTCTGTTCCTCAACACTCCCAATGGCCCCACCTACCCTGGTTTGACTTTCCAAAATGCAACACCTTATTCTAATCTGCATTGAAATCCATTTGCCAATCCTCGGCCCACTTCCCTATCTGATCAAGATCCCCCTGTAATTTTGATAACCTTCTTTGCAATCAACGATACCTCCTAATTTAGTATCATCTGTAAACTTACTCACCTTGCCTTGTACATTCACATCCAAATCATTTATATAAATAACTAATAGCAAGGGTCCCAACACTGACCCCTGAGGCACACCACAAGCCACAGGCCTCCAAGCTGAGAAGCAACCTTCTGCTTCCTACCATCCAGCCAATTTTGAATCCAATTTGCTAGTTCTCCCTGGATCCCATGTGACCTCACCTTCCAGCCTAGCCTCTCATGCGGAACCTGGTAAACGATATTGCTCACGTGCAGAGAGACAACATCTACTGCCCGACCCTCATCCATCCCTTTGGTTACCGCTTGAAAAAATTCGACAAGATTCATCACACATGACTTCCCACTGACAAAGCCATGTTGACTATCCCTAATCCCTCGGGCGGCATGGTGGCACAGTGGTGAGCACTGCTGCCTCACAGTGCCAGGGACCCGGATTCAATTCCCAGCTTAAGTCACTTTTTGTGTGAAGGTTGCATGTTCTCCCCGTGTCTCCATGGGTTTTCTCCAGGCGCTCCGGTTTCGTCCCACAGTCCGAAAGTCGTGTTGGTTCTGTGCACTGGCCATGCTAAATTCTCCTTTAAGCGCTGGAGTGTGGCAACGAGGGGATTTTCACTGTAACTTCATTGCAGTGTTAATGTAAGCCTACTTGTGACACTAATAAATAACCCTCAATAATCAGACCTTGACTATCCAAATCATGGTAGATCCTGTCCCTCAGAATCCCCTCCAGTAACTTACCCACCGCTGACGTAAGGCTCAGCTGTCTGTAATTCGCTGGCTTTATCTTTGCTCCCCTTCTGAAAGAACGGAATGGCATTAATCACCCTCCAGCCTTCCGGAACTTCACCACTGGAAAGAGACGGAGCAAATATCCCAGCAAGGGCTTCGGCGATATCTTCCCTAGGCTCCCGCATGAACTGAGGATGCACTTGGCCAGACCCAGGGAATTTCTCCACCTTAATGTGCTTTAAGGCTGCCAATACTTCCTCCCTAGTAATATGCATGTGGCCCAAGACATCGCCACTTGTTTTCCTTATTTCAGTAAGCACCGAGGAGAGATATTCATTAAAAATATGAGGTCAACTTGCTTCGCATTTATTTTCCTCCAGAGTGGCATGGTGGCACAGACCGAATGGCCTCCTCCTGCGTCAGCATTGAGGGACCCACTGCACAGTAAGTACTCAAAAGGCATTGGTTTTGGACTCTGAAAGGGCAAAATGGCAGTGGGAAAGGAAACAATCACTATCAGTATCGTTTAAAGTAAAGCTTATTTATTAGTCACAACCAGGCTTACATTAACATTGCAATGAAGTTGCTGTGAAGACCCCCAAGTCGCCACACTCCGGCGCCTGTTCGGGTTGCACTGAGGGAGAATTTAGCAAGGCCAGTGCACCGAACCAGCACGTCTTTCGCACTGTGGGAGGAAACCAGAGCACCCGGAAGAAACCCACGCAGACACAGGGAGAACGTGCAGACTCTGCACAGACAGTGACCCGAGGCGGAATTGAATCTGGGTTTATGGTGCTGTGAGGCAGCAGTGCTAACCACTGTGCCACCGTTCCGGCCCTTTTTTTAACCTGAACTCTCGGGCCACAGATGAAGTGAACGACGGTTGAGTGGAAACATTGCTTGTCATCTTCCAGATGTCCCACACTTTAGAAAAATCCAAGCTCATCGATCACTCAGAAACACAGTTCTTGAAATGTTGAAGGAGTTGTAGGAAACAATAGCTTAACATCTGTGATTAGAAACAGCCTGATGTTGCGGATTCAGAGAATATCAGCTCTGTATTTAGATAATCACAACTGATTCAAGCAGTGCCAGCTTGGTTTACTGAAATAAGCATTTTGTTGCAGGAAAATAAATAGATTTATTTGTGGGTGTGCAAGTAGATTCTGGAGTGGAAAGGGTTGACGTACGAGGAGAGATTAAATACGTTGGCCTTGTACTCGCTGGAGTTCAGAAGGATGAGAGGGGATCTGATGGAGGTATAAAATTTTAAAAGGGATTGATAAAGTAAATGTAGACCAAATGTTTCCACTTGTGGGGCAATCTGGAACAAGAGGTCACAGGGTATAGGTTGAGAAGTGGTAGATTTAAAACTGAGATGAGGAGGAACTACTTCTCGCAGAGGGTGGTGAATTTGTGGAACTCGCTGCCCAATAGCACGGTGGAGTCTGAATCATTTAATGGCTTCAAGAAAGTGATAGATATATTTCTAATAAAACAGGGATAAGGGAATATGGGGAACAGGTGGGGAGGTGGATTTGAGACCACGCAGAGATCAGCAGGCTCGAAGGGCTGAATTTGCAGACTTTTGCTCATAATCCTGATGTTCCTATGTTTCTATGTTCCTAAGCGCTCGAGGTACCAAGCTTGTTGCGTGCTGTTTGAGCTGCACTCATCCAGGCAACTATTACTTCATCGTACTCCTGAATTGTATATTTGACTTGATAGGCAAGATTTGGGGAGTAAGGTTATTATTTGTAGCAGGATTTCTAGCCTCTGATCTGCTCATTCAGTTTCTGTTCATATCACTTCCTAATTTCGAGTCAATGATAAACCTCAGGCGATCGATAGCTTAGGAATCAGCAGTGGATGTGTCATTGAATGTCATGGGTCACTGTCTGTGCAGAGTCTGCATGTTCTCCCCCAGTGTCTGCGTGGGTTTTCTCCGCGTGCTCTGGTTCCCTCCCACAATCTGAAAAACGTGCATTGGCTCTGCTAAATTCTCCCTCAGTGTATCCAAACAGGTGATTAGGACATTTTCAAAGCTATCAACTGAAGAGCCAAACCAAAAAGTTAAGAAGCAAGGTAACTGGCATGGTGGCACAGTGGTTAGCACTGCTGCCTCAGCGTCAGGGACCTGGGTTCGATTCCCGGCTTGGATCACTGTCTGCGCGGAGTCTGCACGTTCTCCCCGCATCTGTGTGGGTGTTTTCCGCGTGTTCTGGTTTCCTCCCACAGTCCGAACGACATTCTGGCTTGTGTGGCATGAATGTTTCTTGCCAATTGTCAGCCCAAGCCTTGATATTGTCCAAGTCTTGCTGCATCAGAACATGGACTGCTTCAGTACCTGAGAAGTCACGAGGGTGCTAAACATTGTGCGATCATCGGCGAACATCCCCACTTCTGACCTTATGATGGAGGGAAGGTCATTGGCGAAGCAGCTGAACATGGTTGGGCCGAGGACACTAGTCTGAGCCTAGTGTCAAAGTCGGCTTACATTAACAGTTTAATGAAGTCACTGTGAAAATCCCTGCGTCGCCACACTCCGTGCCTGTTCGGCGACACTGAGGGAAAATTTAGCATGGCCAGTGCACCTAACCAGCACGCCTTGCGGACTGTTGGAGGAAACCGGAGCATCCGGAGGAAACCCACGCAGACACACAGTGAACGTGCAGACTCCGCACAGACAGTCATTCAATTCCTGAGCTGACCGAGGGAGTTGAACCTGGGTCCCTGGCGCTGTGACGCAGCAATGCTAATCACTGTGCCACCGTGATCAGTGCTGGGGCCGCATGTTTTTTGCCAATTATGGAAATGAATTGGATGAAGTAAATTGACTGACGAGACAAATACAGGTGTGAGAGTAAGATGTGAAGAAAAGATAAGGAGGACAATACAAAGGTTGGTGGATTTGCGGATAGAGATGAGGACCATCAGAGGATACAGCAGGATATATATTGCGCGGAGAGCTGGCAGATGGAGTTTAAACAGAACAAAGAACAGTACAGCACAGAACAGGCCCTTCGGCCCACGATGTTGTGCCGAGCTTTATCTGAAACCAAGATCAAGCTATCCCACTCCCTATCATCCTGGTGTGCTCCATGTGCCTATCCAATAACCGCTTCAATGTTTCTAAAGTGTCTGACTCCACTATCACTGCAGGCAGTCCATTCCACACACCAACCACTCTCTGCGTAAAGAACCTACCTCTGATATCCTTCCTATATCTCCCACCACGAACCCTATAGTTATGCCCCCTTGTAATAGCTCCATCCACCCGAGGAAATAGTCTTTGAACGTTCACTCTATCTATCCCCTTCATCATTTCATAAACCTCTATTAAGTCTCCCCTCAGCCTCCTCCGCTCCAGAGAGAACAGCCCTAGCTCCCTCAACCTTTCCTCATAAGACCTACCCTCCAAACCAGGCAGCATCCTGGTAAATCTCCTCTGCACTCTTTCCAGCGCTTCCACATCCTTCTTACAGTGAGGTGACCAGAACTGCACACAATATTCCAAATGTGGTCTCACCAAGGTCCTGTACAGTGGCAGCATAACCCCACGACTCTTAAACTCCAACCTCCTGTTAATAAAAGCTAACACACTATAGGTCTTCATCACAGCTCTATCCACTTGAGTGGCAACCTTTAGAGATCTGTGGATATGGACCCCAAGATCTCTCTGTTCCTCCACAGTCTTCAGAACCCTACCTTTGACCCTATAATCCACATTTAAATTAGTCCTACCAAAATGAATCACCTCACATTCATCCGGGTTAAACTCCATTTGCCATTTTTCAGCCCAGCTTTGCATCCTATCTATGTCTCTTCTCATCCACTACTCACCAATCTTGGTGTCATCAGCAAATTTACTGATCCATCCTTCAGCCCCCTCCTCTAAGTCATTAATAAAAATCACAAAGAGCAGAGGACCAAGCACTGATCCCTGCAGCACTCCGCTAGCAACCTGCCTCCAATCCGAAAGTTTTCCATCCACCACCACCCTCTGTCTTCGATCAGACAGCCAGTTACCTATCCAATCGGCCAACTTTCCCTCTATCCCACACCTCCTCACTTTCATCATAAGCGGACATGGGGGACCTTATCAAACGCCTTACTAAAATCCATGTATATGACATCAACTGCCCTACCTTCATCAACACACTTAATTACCTCCTCAAAATATTCAATCAAATTTGTGAGGCACGACTTGCCCTTCACGAATCCGTGCTGACTATCCCGGATTATTCCGCATCTTTCTAAATGGTCGTAAATCCCATCCCTAAGGAACTTTTCCATCAATTTACCAACCACCGAAGTAAGACTCACCGGTCTATAATTACCAGGGTCATTTCTATTCCCTTTCTTAAGCAGAGGAACAACATTCGCCATTCTCCAGTCCTCTGGCACCATCCCCGTGGACAGTGAGGACCCAAAGATCAAAGCCAAAGGCTCTGCAATCTCATCCCTTGCCTCCCAAAGAATCCTAGGATATATTTCATCAGGCCCAGGGGGCTTATCAACCTTCAGTTTATTCAAAACTGCCAGGACATCCTCCCTCCGAACATCTATTTCCTCCAGCCTATTAGCCTGTAACACCTTCTCTTCCTCAAAAACATGACCTCTCTCCTTGGTGAACACTGAAGAAAAGATCTCTACTGACTCCATACACAAGTTCCCACTACTGTCCTTGACCGGCCCTAACCTCACCCTGGTCATTCTTTTATTCCTCACATCAGAGTACATAATCCGGACATAATCACATAATCCGGACAAATGTGGGGTAATGCATTTTGGAAAGTCTCATACAAATAGGAAATATACAGTAAATGGCAGAAGCCTTCAGTGTAGTGAGAGGCAGAGGGATCTGGGTGTACTGATACACAGGTCACTGAAAGCAGGTGGAGAAGGTAGTCAAGAAGGCATAAGGCATGCTTGCCTTCATCGGCCGGGGCATTGAGTTTCAAAATTGCCAAGTCATGTTGCACCTTTATAGAACTTTATTTAGACCGCACTTGGAGTATAGTGTTCAATTCTGGTCACCACACTGCCAGAAGGATGTGAAGGCTTTGGAGAGGGTACAGAAAAGATTTACCAGGATGTTGCCTGGTATGGAGGGCATTAGTTACAAAGAGAGGTTGGAGAGACTTGGTTTGTTCTCACTGAAATGACGGAGGTTGAGTGGTGACCTGATAGACGTCTACAAGATTATGAGAGACAGGGGCAGAGTGGAGGGTCAGAAGCTTTTTCCCAGGGTGGAAGAGTCAATTACTTGGGGGCATAGGTTTAAGGTGAGAGGGGTAAGGTTTAAAGGTTATGTACGAGGCAAGATATTTTGCACAGAGGGTGCTGGGTGCCTGGAATTCGCTGCCAGGGGGGGGGGGGGGTAGTGCAAGCGGATATAGAACATAGAACATAGAACATTACAGCGCAGAACAGGCCCTTCGGCCCACGATGTTGCACCGACCAGTTAAAAAAAAAAAAAAAAAAAACTGTGACCCTCCAACCTAAACCAATTTCTTTTCGTCCATGAACCTATCTACGGATCTCTTAAACGCCCCCAAACTAGGCGCATTTACTACTGATGCCGGCAGGGCATTCCAATCCCTCACCACCCTCTGGGTAAAGAACCTACCCCTGACATCGGTTCTATAACTACCCCCCCTCAATTTAAAGCCATGCCCCCTCGTGCTGGATTTCTCCATCAGAGGAAAAAGGCTATCACTATCCACCCTATCTAAACCTCTAATCATCTTATATGTTTCAATAAGATCCACTCTTAGCCGCCGCCTTTCCAGCGAAAACAATCCCAAATCCCTCAGCCTCTCCTCATAGGATCTCCCCTCCATACCAGGCAACATCCTGGTAAACCTCCTCTGCACCCTCTCCAAAGCCTCCACATCCTTCCTGTAATGTGGGGACCAGAACTGCACACAGTACTCCAAGTGCGGCCGCACCAGAGTTGTGTACAGTTGCAACATAACGCTACGACTCCTAAATTCAATCCCCCTACCAATAAACGCCAAGACACCATATGCCTTCTTAACAGTTGGTTAAACTTTTACAAACAGCAGTGGCCCCAAAACAGATCCCTGAGGTACACCACTTGTAACCGCACTCCATGATGAATATTTACTATCAACCACCACCCTCTGTTTCCTATCCGCTAGCCAATTCCTGATCCAATTTCCTAGATCACCCCCAATCCCATACATCTGCATTTTCTGCAGAAGCCTACCATGGTGAACCTTATCAAACGCCTTACTAAAATCCATATATACCACGTCCACTGCCTTGCCCCCATCCACCTCCTTGGTCACTTTCTCAAAAAACTCAATAAGGTTAGTAAGGCACGACCTACCTGCCACAAAACCATGCTGACTATCACCTATCAATTCATTACTCTCCAAATAACTATAAATCCTATCCCTTATAATTTTTTCCAACATCTTGCCGACAACAGAAGTGAGACTCACCGGTCTATAATTCCCGGGGAAGTCTCTGTTCCCCTTCTTAAACAATGGGACAACATTCGCTAACCTCCAATCTTCTGGTACTATACCAGAGGCCAACGACGACCTGAAGATCAGAGCCAGAGGCTCTGCAATCACTTCTCTTGCCTCCCAGAGAATCCTTGGATAAATCCCATCCGGACCAGGGGATTTATCTATTTTCAGACCCTCCAGAATATCCTGCACATCCTCCTTATCAACTGTAATACTGTCTATTCTACTCCCTTGCAACCCAGTGTCCTCCTCAGCTATATTCATGTCCCCTTGCGTGAACACCGAAGAGAAATATTGGTTCAATGCTTCACCAATCTCCTCCGGTTCCACACATAACTTCCCTCTGCCATCTATAACTGGCCCTAAACTTGCCCTAACCAACCTTCTGTTCTTGACATACCTATAGAACGCCTTAGGATTCTCTTTAACCCTATCCGCCAAAGTCTTCTCATGTCCCCTTTTAGCCCTTCTAAGCTCACTCTTCAACTCCCTCTTAGCCAATCTAAAGCTTTCTAGTGCACTACCCGAGTGCTCACGTCTCATCCGAACATAAGCCTCCTTTTTCTTTTTAACCAACAAAGAAACTTTTTTGGTGCACCACGGTTCCCTAGCCCTACCAATTCCTCCTTGCCTGACAGGGACATACCTATCACAGACTCGCAGTAGCTGCTCCTTGAAAAAACTCCACATGTCGTGACTTTTAAGGGGTGTCTTGGCGTTTAACTTTTAAGGGGTGTCTTGTCGATTGAATAGGATGGGAATACAGAGATACGGTCCCCGGAAGAGTAGGGGTTTTTAGTTCAGACGGGCAGCATGGTGGGTGCAGCCTGTTCCTGTGCTGTAATTTTCTTCATTCTTTGTTCTCTGTTGTAGGATACGGGGGGGGGATCCAACTAGGTTATGTGATTGGCTAATGATCTGGCGAATGGAGTGCGATGTGGCAAAATATGAAATTGACGGTTATACATAGAAACATAGAAACGTAGAAGATAGGAGCAGGAGGTGGCCATTCGGCCCTTCGAGCCTGTTCCGCCATTCATCACCATCATGAATGATCGTCCAACTCAATAGTCGAATCCTGCTTTCTCTGATAACCTTTGATCCCATTCGCCCCAAGTGCTATATCGAGCCGCCTCTTGAATACATTCAATGTTTTGGCATCACCTAATTCCTGTGGTAATGAATTCAACAGACTCACCGCTCTTGGGTGAAGTTTTGGCAGGAAAATAAAAATTAAACATCTCATCGAAACAGTGAGAGTCTTCAGAGCTCTAGAATAAAAAGGGATCTAGGTGTCCTACCACATGAACTGAAATAGGTGAACTGCAGGTGTAAGAAGTAAGTAGGGAAGCTACTTGAACGTTCTAGTTTATTGGGGAGGCCCGGTGGCACAGGGGTTAGCACTGGTGCTTCACAGCGCCGGATACCTGGGTTCAATTCCAAGCTTGGGTCACTGTCTGTGGACTCTGCACGTTCTCCCCGTGTATGCATGGGTTTCAACCAGATGCTCCAGTTTCCCCCCACAGTACAAAGATGTGTAGGTTAGATGGATTGACCATGCTAAATTCACACTTCAGGACCGATTTTACCATTTTCAATCTAAGTGCTGAATCTGGGCGTAATACACATCCGACTTGGAAATCTGCTTTCAGGCGCCCCTTTACGCACTCAGCCATCTCCAGTCCGTTTCGTGCTGTGGGCGGGGCTTAGCGCTTCCGAAACGATCGGAGCTCTGAACTGCGCATGCGCATTTGGAAAAAAAATTGAAAAAGTGCACCCGTGTCAGTTCGCTCCCGGGCCGCAGAAAGCGGAGAAAGTGGCCCGGGAGCAAAAAGCGGGAGCGATGGTCCCCACACCCATCACTGGCACCCGCCACTAACCACACACATCACTTTCCCCCTTATCCATCCCTCCACTAACCACACACATCACTTTCCCCCTTATCCACCCCCCCACTATCCACAGACATCACTGCCCCCTTTTCAATCCCCCCACTACCACACACATCACTGCCCCCCTTATCCACCCCCCCAATACCCACACACATCACTGTCCCCCTAATCCTTCCCCCACTACCCACACACATCACTGTCCCCCTTATCCTACCCCTCACTACCCACACACACCACTGTCCCCCTTATCCACCCACCTACTGCCCACAAACATCACTGTGCCCCTTATGCACCCCCCCCACTACCCACACACATCATTGTCCCCCTTATCCACCACCTCCACTACCCAGACCGATCTCCACCTATGCCCCCTCCGCACCAATCGCTCGCAGAGTGGCAGAAGACCCCCCTGCCCCCCCCCCCAACAGTGATCCATCTCCCCCTCCCCCGCTCTACCAGTGAGCGAACTGGCCTTTCCCCCAGACAACGATCTAGCCTCACTCCCCCCAAACCCCCAGAGAATGGTCTGGCCTCGCTCACCTCCCCGCCCCCCCCCCCTCTCCAGACAACGATCTGGCCTCACTACCCTCCCCCCCTCCCAGAGAATGATCTGGCCTTACTACCGCCCCGCTCCAGAGGCTCATCTGACCCACCTCCTCCTCCCTCCCAACCATGCAATGATCGGCCCTCTCCCCCTTCCCCACCAACCAGAGAATGATCTGACCCGCCTCCCTCCTTTCCCTCGCTACTGATCTGAGTCAGAGAGCCGTTGGAAACATTGAACGCGCTGTTCAGCAACTGGAGCACCCGATTCAGACTTTTATTGAGCAGCTCCATTATGGCGTGGTTGCGGATTGGCAAACGCGGTGGTAAAGGGGGAAATGCTGATAGAGTTGGGCGGGCAGTTCACTAATTCAATTTAAATGCATGCAAATACATTTAAATCATCGTTGCGCCCATTTTGGGTGCGAAGCGGATCGCCGCCATTCCCGGGTTTCAGTAAAGTGGCAATCTGCGCGGACGCAGGTGCGGATCACGATAATGGCCTCTTACCCAACTTTACCACGTTTTCGCGCCCGAAGGCGGGCGCGAGGAAATGGTAAAATAGGACCCAGGAACTTTCACTTGACAGGGGGCACTCCTAATTGACAGGAGGCACTCCAAATTGACAGGGGGCACTCCCAATTGACAGAGGAGACTTAATAGAGGTTTATAAAATGATGAAGGGGATAGATAGAGTGAACGTTCAAAGACTATTTCCTCGGGTGGATGGAGCTATTACAACGGGGCATAACTATAGGGTTCATGGCGGAAGATATAGGAAGGATAACAGAGGGAGGTTCTTTTCGCAGAGAGTGGTTGAGATGTGGAATGGACTGCCTGCAGTGATAGTGGAGTCAGACACTTTAGGAACATTGAAGCGGTTATTGGATAGGCACATGGAGCACACCAGGGTGATAGGGAGTGGGATAGCTTGTTCTTGGTTTCAGATAAAGCTCGGCACAACATCGTGGGCCGAAGGGCCTGTTCTGTGCTGTACTGTTCTATGTTCTCGGAGGCACTCCCAAATGACAGGGGGCACTCCTAATTGACACAGGAACCTCTAAATGACACGGGCACTTCTAATCAACAGGGGCACTCCTAATTGAGATAGGGGGCACTTCTAATTCATAGGAGGCACTCCTAATTGAGATACGAGACAATCATTCTGCAAAGGGGGCAGTCCTCCTTGACAGGGGGCACTGCTAATTGAGGTAGGAGGCACTTCTAATTGACAGGGGGCACTCCTAACCGACAGGGAGCGCTCTTAATGGACAGGGAGCACTCCTAATTGACTGGGGCCTCTCCCAATTGAATGGGGGCACTCCTAATTGAGATAGGGGCATGTCTACTTAATAGGGGGCACTCCTAATTGAGATAGCGGGCACTTCTAATTGATAGAGGGCAAGCCGAATTGAGATAGGGGGCACTCCTACTTGAAAGGGGCCACTGCTAATTGAGATAGGAGGCACTCCTAATTGACAGGGGGCACCCTAATTGACAGGGGCATTCCTACTTGATGGGGGCGCTCCTAATTGGCAGGGGGCACTCCTAATTGACAGGGGCATTTCTAATTAAGAAAAGGGGCATCCCTAATTGACAGGGGTCATTGCTACTTGACAGGGGGCACTCCTACTTGACAGGGTGCAGTGTTTAGCACTGCTGTCGCAGAGCGCCAGGAACTTGTATTAAATTCCCAGATTGGGGCACGACCTCACCGTGTCTGCGTGCGGGTGCTCCAGGTTCCCCCCACAGTCTGAAAGTTGTGATGGTTCGCTCCATTGGCCATGCTAAAGTTTTCCGAACAGGCGCCGGAGAGTGGCGTCTCGGGGATTTTCACAGTAAGTTCATTGCAGTGTATATGTAAGCCTACTTGTGACACTAATAAATAAACATTATATATAATTTGAACAGCATTATGTGATCTGTAATGAAAAAAAAATCAAACATAGAATCGTACACGGCAGAAGGAAGACATTTTGCCCATCGAATATGCTCTGACCACAAGCCCAGCGAGGTCCTGTTGCCATTACCCCTAGTCCCGCTGACAATAAGTCACAGTTCAGCATTGCAAACCTATTGTCACTTGAACAACACATATTTGGATTGTGAGAGGAAACCCACGCAGACTCAGTGAAAATGCACGAACTTCACACACACACAGTGGCCCAAGCCGGGAATCGAACCCGGGTCCCTGGTGGTATGAAATATTAGTGCGAACCACTGTGCCACCGTGCCGCCCACGTTTGCAAGTTTTACATTGCTGCATTGAAGCAGCTCGGAGTGCACTTGGATCTGTCAAGAAAATGTGCATTGCACTGCACTTTCCTGTTGTGATCATTTCAATTGTTTTGAATGCTTCTTACAGGTAATTTATGAATAAAGTATATTTTGAACGAAAGAAAAGCTTGGGGCAGCTGCACCAGAGGGGCAAAGATTGCTGTCGAAGATCTTTCAGACATGGTGAAGGGAAGGAGGGGAATTGTACAGAACTCCATCGGGACATCTGACTCACATTGAATTTATGCAATAAATATTACGTTTGTTACAATTGTATTGAAGCACCTCAGAGTTCAACATGATGTATGTAAAGAACTGAAATCCCTTCGTACCATTGGTGATGACTATTTTGCAATGTTTGCAATGTCTCTTTGACTATATTGAAGCATCTCAGAGTGCAACGCGATATCTGTCCAGAAACTGTATATTATTGCGTGATGGCCACTTTGAAATGTTTGTAATGTTCTTCCAGATATTTTACAAATAAAGTGTATTTTTGCAAGAGCAAAACACGTTTTGGATCTGGGATGTCAAGGCCCTCATGGGCAATCCCAACAGCGACAGACCGGAATGGTGTACTCTTATCATTGCCTGGGAGCTCAGGCGTTTCAACAGAGACATTACTGCCTGAAGTGAGGCCCAGTGGGAAAGGCAAGGCCATCTTAAGTAGCAAGTTGGTGTTTACACTTTCTCCTGGAAAGAAAAAGATCGCTACTCTATGGGGTTGGCCTTAACATAAGAAACAAGCTTGCTGGCCATTTTAGGGACTCCCTTTGCGGAATAACTGAATTCCTCATGAACCTTCGGGTCAATGTAGCCCAGAACCAGTGTGCTCCAGTCCTCAGCGTGAACGCCTCAGTGCTGGAAGCTAAGAACGAGACAATGAGGAGTTCTATTTCAGCCTTGAACAATCCGTGATCCAAATACCAATGGGCGACAAGCTGGTCCTCCTTGGTGACTTCAGCTCCGGAGATGGAAAAAGATAACATTTCAATTTCATTTGATTTATTATTGTGACATGGATTTGGATACAGTGAAATTATTGCTTCTTGCGCTACACAGTCAAAACAAACCGTTAGAATACAAACATCGAGTAGTTATGGGAGGAGGAAACGAGAGTGTATGGAGGATATTAGCTTTGAGGAATGGTTGGCGAAAATGCGTTTGTTCTCACTGGAACAACGGATGTAGAGAAGCTTCCTTATAGAAATCTACAAGATTATGAGGGGCATGGACAGTGTGAATAGTCAGAATCTGTTTCCCAGGATGGAAGAGTCAATTATTAGGGGTCATCAGTTTAAGATGCAAGGGGAAAGGTTTAAATGATATCTCCGAGGCAAATCTTTTACACAGAGAGTGGTGGGTGCCCGGAACTCGCTGCCAGGGGAGTTAGTGACTTTTAAGGGTGCCTTGACAAATACATGAATCGGGATGCGCATAGAGGGATATGGTTCTCGGAAGGGTAGGGTGTTTTTGTTCAGTCGGGCAGCACGGTCGGTGCTGAAGTGAGGGCCGAAGGGCCTCTTCCTGTGCTGTAATTTTCTTTGTTCTTTGTTCTTTGAATGGCCTCCTTCTGCATTGTAGGGAATCTATGGTTCTAAGCAGTAAGTGCTAGTCTTTTCGGAACCTGAAGGAGCAGCTGAAGAACAGATGGTGGGTTGAGAAACATAAACTGATCCCGCAGTCAGCTGGCAACTATGATACGCAAAGTAGGCGCAGGTGAGATCACCTACAGCCCAAGCACCCAAGGCCCCATCCCACTGTTAGCCAAGAGTGGAGAGATATTTATCAGGAAAAGGGAGGCAGTTAGGGCCTGTTGGAAGGGCCTCCTTAACAAAGACTCTATCATCAACATGCGTGTCCTTGACTCCATCACACAACATGCTGCCATGTCCATGTCAGCACAACCCAAACCAGCACAAGGGAGAAATGGCCATCCAACAGCTAAGGAAAACAAGCCCTCCAAGCAGATGAAATCCCTGCTGAAGATCTGGAACATGGCCGGGAAGCAGGATTGGTGAGAGTGCACAACCTGACTTCCATCTCTGGAAGGAAGAGAACATGCCAGGAGATCTCAGGCACACCACAATCATGACTATTTTCAAGAAAGGTGACAAGCCCAATCGCGGCAACTACCCTGGAATCTCCCCGCTATTGGCCACATGGAAGTTCGTCGCAAGAATCCACCTTAATCACCTTCTCCCTGTGGCTGCAGCGCTCCTCCCAAGATCCAATGTGGTTTCTATTCACTCAGTGGCACAACGGACATCATCTTCACTGTGCAGCAACTGCAAGAGAAATGTAGATGAAAGCAGCAATCCTTGCAAATGGCCTATTTTACCTCACAAAGGCCTTTGACACTTTAAACCATGAGGGTTTATGGATAATTCTCCTCCATTCTGGCTCCTCCAAAGATTTTCCCCCAACGTCGTCATGCTCATGATGACATGCAAGCTGCGATCCTGAAAAACGGACCAAGCACAGACCGAATTCACGTTCAGACTGGGTCATCGCACGAACGCTCTTCCTATTCCTGTTTCAATGCTCCATCCCACTCTCTCAGCCACATCCTTGCTAGATTGGAGCTGAACAGCAAAACAGCTGAGTCTGTGATTAGTTTTTCCAGATTACTTCTGTCAGCAAAACTGCGCTAGTGATCTATATTTGCATTGTTAAATGCGAGTAAATAATGTATAGTTTTAAGTGGGTTTAAGTTAGTGTTTCTGTATTGGATGAATGAAACTCGAGTTGGATTCATGCTGGACAAGGTTCCAGGATGTGAGGGATTTTTGGTAACTTCAAACTGGGTTTCTACTGTGCTTAGAGAGGGGTAGAGCGCGAACAGTTAACACGCTGGGAGAAGAAGAAGTCGTTGCTCCACCTGACATCTGACATACACCCGGTTGTTCATCTCCTTCATCTTAATGTCTGTCTCTTTCGCCATCGAGGGTGCTCTGGATTTGTTTGCCCTGCCTTTCCCCTCCATGGGAATATCCCTTGATTGCACCCAGTGTATATCTTCTTTAATGTTCAGTTGCATATTTGCCTGATGGCATTTGATACTGATTTATCTGAGTCGGATCCATTCTGACCCCTCTGGAGGTCAATTTTCCTGCCGTGAAATATACTGTTTCTTTGTGTTATTCCCTGTACGTTTCCATAACCAACTTAAAGGACATGATGCAATGATCACACTTCCCCAGTACTCACTCCCTTGGGGTGCCAGGCTGCTTTCAGTGAACGGAGACTCCCGGATGGTGTATGTGTATATGTGTGTGTGTGGCGGGGGGAGGGCGGGGAGGTGGGTGGAGGGCATGGAGAGAGGGGTGGAGAGGAGAGGCAAGGGTGAACCAGTTTAATGCAGTGTCAACTCCTAGGCAGGTATCTTCTGATAGCAGACAGGGACTTGCTTTAATGTTTCTTCCAGAGGATGACACCGCTGACAAAGCCCAGGAGAAACTGGTTCCTGTTTGTCAAGTTTGAATATAAAATAGAAAATGTATTTTTGGCGATGACGAAAGTGGGAGTCATTATTAATTATCGTGATGCAGACACTGATGCATAAGAACATAAGATCTCGGAGCAGAATGAGGCCATCTGACCCCTCGCGCCTGCTCTGCCACTCAATAAGTTCATGGCTGATCTTTTCCTCGAATCAGCTCCACTTACCCAACCGCTATCCATAACACATCATTTATTTGCTGTTCAAAAATCTGCCTACATTTGCCTTAAAAATATTCAGCAGGTCGTCTCAACTACTTCACTGGGCAGGGGATTCCGCAGATTCACAACCCTTTAGTTAAAGGAGTTCATCCTCAACTCAAACCTAAATGTGCTCCCCTTTATTTTGAGGCTCTGTCCCCGAGTTTTAGTTTCAGCCGCCAACAGAAGCAAACTCCCTGCTTCTGTCTTATCTATTCATTTCATAATCTGATATGTTTCAATAAGATCCCCCCTTATTCTTCTTAATTCCAGTGAATATAGTCCCAATCTGCTCTTTCTCTCTCCATAAGCCATACCCCTCAACTTTGGAATCAACCCAGTGAATCTCCTTTCCAACCCTCCTGATGAGTCCCATTAACAGTCAGCCTCGATTTCTCCCACATCACGGGGCGGCACGGTAGCACAGTGATTAGCAATGCTGCCTCACAACTCCAGGAACCTGGGTTCGATTCCCGGCTCGGGTCACTGTCTGTGTGGAGTTTGCACATTCTCCTCGTGTCTGCGTGGGTTTTCTCTGGATGCTACGGTTTCCTCCCACAGTCCAGAAGATGTGCGGGTTAGGTTGATTGGCCATTCTAAAAAAATTGCCCCTAAGGGTCCTGAGATGCGCAGGTTAGAGGGATTAGCGGGTAAAATATGTAGGGATATGGGGATAGGGCTGGGGTGAGACTGTGGTCGGTGCAGACTCGATGGGCCGAATACCCTCTTTCTGCACTGTCGGGTTCTATGATTCTATCATCAAACTCCAATTCTCCAAGTTCTGGCCCAACACAAATTCATTCCGCAACACCTCCAAACTCTTCTCACGACGGTGAATGACATGACGAGTAGATCTGTTCTTTCTCCAGGCTCCAACCATTGTAAGCTTTACAAATCAGATCGGCACCTATCCACAAAGAGAAAGAGATCAGAACTAACTCATAAAAATATCAGTCCTGAAATGGACAATGCTTCTAACACATTAACTCCTGTCACTATGAAGCCACACTGCAGCTATCCTCTATTGTTGATCATGGCAAAAACCGTCTCCATGGTGATAATTTAGATGTAATGATCAGACTATTGTGAGAAGTTGTTGCTTTTGAAAGATAACCTGGTTATTAAATAAATAAATTTTACTTCAAAGTTCAATTTTGTAAAGACCATTGGAATATTTCACTTGTGGAATCTTTCACCACTGATTACATCTGACAGGATCTCCTATTGTTAGAGGACCCTGTGTTTCACTAGATAATGACACTCAATATCACCAAGATTTTTATACGATTGTCTAAATTAAAATAAGTGAAGATTTTAGTTGCTCTCTGCGTCTGCAGTAATCTCTATACCGAGATATTATTGTATCTGGTGGATTAGAGAGTCAACTTAAAAAGAGCACAAGGTAGTTTGACTCATGAAGTTGAGATTGTTCTTCATTGAGTAAAGGAGGAGAAGTGGAAGTTTGATAGAGGTGTTCAAAATAATGAGGTGCTGTGACTCGCCAAATAGGGTGAATATATTTCCCCTGATGGCAGGCTTCGTAACCAGATGTCACAGATTTAAGACCACTGGTGACAAATCTGGATGTTTGGAAATTATTAAATCAAAACTTCTAAAGGGGAATTGTCCGGAGCCTTGGAAAAAAATGTAAGAATATGAGGAACGACCAGAGAGTGGGAATAATTGAATATAAAGTTTGTTATGATAACATGTTCCTTGTGTTAACAGATTCACAGCTGGAGTGCAGCACCTCATCCTCACACTAAAGATAAAATAGAAAGATAGTTGTGGTTTAGTCAGGCTTCATAACATGCTCTGGGCTTTCTGATCTATACCTTAACACTGATGATATCTCAAGATGAGAGTTCAGAATGTTTGAGCCTGGAAGATGGACTTCGGGATAAATAACTGCCTTCAGTTCTCTGAAAGAAAATTCTTTCGATATAAAATTATCCTACACATTTATTTTTGGATTGAAATGAAGAATGTACTAACACGAGATCCACCTACTTCCATCTCCGTTGCAGACTGAAGAGCTGTTCACACCTCAGCGATCTTTTTCTAACTGTTCTCAAATTAGCTAAAGTAAATCATGACAGCGTTATACGTTATCAGGCTCTCCATTTGATAAACAACACTGCACACCTCTGTTGGCCGCTTCATTTACTCTTCAAGCCATCGGTCTCTCTAAGCACAACAGAAACTCAGTTAGAACTTTGCCAACCTCCACACAAACATAAACCTCTGTCCAGCTTGAATCTAACTACAGGACCCTTCCAGACACAGAAACAGTAAATTAAACACACCTAAAATTGTACCTTATTTCTAATGATAACCAATACAAATATTAATCCCTTAAAATGATCTTTATATTGGTAACTGTGACTTGGACTGCATTATCGATGTAGCTGGACGGTCTGTCAGGAACAACGGAAAACTGGACGCCACGTCCAGACACCTGATGGAATCGGAAAAAGACACCAAGCGTCGCGACGTCTTCAGCAACCCTACAGCAGGAGCACCGCGTGGTTTTCCACTGAGGGAATGAAAGGGGAATTCGCTCCATCAATACCCTCCAACCAACCCCCCCTCCTCCCCACACTCTGGGTTTCTGTGAGTATTTTTTTTGCTGCTGGTTTTCTAAAGGAGAAGGAAGCTAGAATTGGCTTCATTCAGCCCTACACACTCACACACTCTGGGTTTGCCTGACTCCCCCTTTTTCACTGAGGGTTATGAGTGATTTGGAAGCGACTGGCGTGGCCATAGAGCCACAGCAGACTGAGTGGAGGAGACTGAAGGAGCGTCCTCGCGAACTCAGGCTTTAAACCCCAATGGCAAAACAGCGAGCGGGTGGGAGGGGGAGAGCCGTAAAAAAGCTCCCACTCTGACTGGAGGGTCAGACAGCACGAGGGTGTGGGGGAGGGGCTAGATGGAGCACGGGGAAGAAGCTCCCTCTCTCACTTGAGGGTCAGTCAGCACCAATGTCTGTGGGAGGGGCTGGATGGAGCATGGAGAGAAAGATCCCGCTCCGATTGTAGGGTGAAACAGCAAGATCGTGTGGGGGCAGGCTGGATGGAAACTGTGAAATACGTCCTGCTCTGATTGGAGGGTTAGACACCCCGAGCGTGTAGGTGGGGGGGCTGGACGTTGCCAGAGTATGAGCCTCCCTGCTCTGATTGGAGGGTCAGTCAGTCAGCACGAGGTTGGGGGAGGTGCTATACCTCCAAACACCAGCAGCCGAGGCGCGAGGGCACCAAGTGTTTTGATTGGCTGCTCCGCCAGCCCGAACTGGAGGGGACGTTGCGATTACGGAACATAGAACATAGAACAGCACAGAAGAGGCCCTTCGGCCCACGATGTTGTGCCGAGCTTTATCTGAAACCAAGATCAAGCTATCCCAATCCGTTTCATCATCCTGGTGTGCTCCATGTGCCAATCCAATAACCGCTTAAATGTTCCTAAAGTGTCTGACTCCACTATCACTGCAGGCAGTCCATTCCACACCCCAACCACTCTCTGCGTAAAGAACCTACCTCTGATATCCTTCCTGTATCTCCCACCACGAACCCTATAGTTATGCCCCCTTGTAATAGCTCCATCCACCCGAGGAAATAGTCTTTGAACGTTCACTCTATCTATCCCCTTCATCATTTTATAAACCTCTATTAAGTCTCCGCTCAGCCTCCTCCGCTCCAGAGAGACCAGCCCTAGCTCCCTCAACCCTTCCTCATAAGACCTACCCTCCAAACCAGGCAGCATCCTGTTAAATCTCCTCTGCACTCTTTCCAGCGCTTCCACAGCCTTCTTATAGTGAGGTGACCAGAACTGCACACAATATTCCAAATGTGGTCTCACCGAGGTCCTGGACAGTTGTAGCATAACCCCATATTCCATCCGGTCCAGGTGGATAAATCACCTGGACCGGATGGAATATACCCCAGGATTTGAAAGAGATAGCTGAGCAGATTGTGGAGGCATTACTGATGATGTTTCAGGAAACTTTGGAGTCAGGGGAGGTCCCAGAGGATAGGAGGAAGGCAAATGTAACACCCCTGCTTCAGAAAGGAGGGAGGCAGAAGATGGGAAACTTACCCTGACATCGGTCGTAGGAAAGACCTAGGAGTCCATTATTAAGGATGAAATTGCGCAGTACCTGGAAATGCATGTTAAAACCGGGCGGTGTCAGCATGGCTTCGTCGAAGGCAGGTGATGTCTGTCAAATCTCTTTGAATTTTTTGAGGAGACGACGAAGACGTTAGGCAAAGGGGAGCCAGTGGAAGTGATTTATTAGGATTTCCAGACAAGGTACCACATAGGCGTATGCTGAACAACATAAGAGCCATTGCAGTTCGAGGCAAGGTACTGGCATGGGTAGAAGATTGGTTATCAGACAGATGGCAGAGTGTGGGGATAAGGGGGCCCTGTTCTGGATGGCAACTAGAGACTAATGGTGTTCAACAGGAGTCGGTGTTGGGACCTCAACTTTTCACTATATATATTAATCATCTGGAAAATGGAACTCAGGACATCTTTGCTAAATTTGCGAATGATACAAATATATGTAGAGTGAAAGGTATTGTTGAGGAAATGGGGAGGCTGCAGAATGACTTGGATAGGCCAGGAGGGTGAGCAAGGACGTGGCAGATTGAATAAATGTGAGATTATGCAGTTTGTTAGGAAGAATAGAAGTGTAGACTATTTTCTCAATGAGGAAATGTTTAGAAAATCTGAAGCACAAAGAGACTTGGGAGTCCTGGTTCAGGACTCTCCTCAGGTTAAAATGCTGGTTCAGTTGGCAGTTATGAAGGCAAATTCAATGTTGGCATTCATTTCAGGAGGGTTCGATTAGAAGAGCAGAGATGTACTGCTGAGGCTGTATAAGGTTCTGGTCACCCCAAATGGCATATTGTAAGCAGTCTTGTTCCCCAGATATAAGGAAGGATGAGCTGGCCTTGGAGTAGGTCTCGAGAAGGCTCAAAGAATGATTCCAGGAATGAAGAGTTTGTCATATGAGGAGTGGTTGAGGAGTCTGGTTCGATACTCAATTGAGTTTAGAAAGATGAGGTGAATCTAATTGAAGATTGCAGGATACTGAGAGGCCCAGATAGAGTGGACGTGGAGACGACGTTTCCACGAGTGGGAGAGGCTGGAACACGAGAGCACAATCTCAGAGTGAAGGGACGTTCCTTTTAAACTGAAGAGGAGGAACTTCTTCAACCAGGAGGTGATGAGTGTGTGGAATTCATTGCCACAGAGGTCTCTGGACAGTATTTAAATCAGAGATAGATTGGTTCTTGATCAATAAGAGGATCAAGAGTTATGGGGAGAAGGGGATGAGAATCATATCAGTCATTATTGAATGGCTGAGCAGATTCTATGTGCCGAATGGTCTAATTATGCTTTGACATCTCATGGTCCAAGAAATGATCGTAATTGTTATTGATGCAAGGTATTGTCTTTGTTCGTGTTGCCATCGGGAAAGACGCCGAAATGTCCACTGTATGTTTATTGTTCAATGCAGCAAAATGCAATACAATGCTCATATATCAAATAAGATGATTTTGATTTGAAAATTTACGGTAACAATGTGTATTATACTACATTTCATGTAACGGTGCACGGGTTTGACTTGCAGTCGGTTGAAATTTCATATTTAAAACCAAGATTTAAGCTCGAATATATTGGACTGCAATGCTAAGACAGAAGACAAGAAATAAGTCAAGTATTCCAGTTGGAGTAAATACATTTGAGTGTAAATATATCAAAATAAGATAAACCATATGACTGAGGTGAAACAGTCCACATCCAAATGCAGCAATACGTTGACAATATCCAGAATTAGACTTACGAGTGGCAAGCAACATTTGCACCACAAAATTTCCAGACAATGGAAGTCTCCAACAGAAGAGAATCCAAGCACCACCCCTTGACAGTCAGCGGCATTACCATCACTGACCACCCCACGATCCTCATCCTGCAGGTTGACAAGAAACTCAGTTGATTTGTTCTAATCTCATATCAGGTGGTTCTTAGCATTGGATCCGTGTTCGATTCTGGCTTTGTACGCAGTTTTCACGTTCTCTCAATGTCTGTGTGGATTTCCTCTGGATGCTCCAGTTTTCTCCCATATCGGAGCAGATTGGACTTTGTCCGTGGTATCTAAAGGTATGTAGGTTAACTATATTAGCCAAAGTTAGTGCGCGGGCTAGCGAGATGGAAGGGGGTGACGAGGGCATGATGCTCTTTCAGAGAGTCAGTGCAGACGCAATGCACCAAATGGTCCCTATCTTTATTGTCGGGATTGTATGGCTCTTTGGTTCAACTCAACTAGTGATATAAATACTGAGGTGACAAGAGCACGACAGAGGAGGATCGCAACTTTGTGGCAAATAACTCACGTCCTGATGATTGAAAGCCTGACCATTACACGCACACATCCAGATGTTAATGGAATTGTGTCAACTTGCCTGGATGAGAGCAGCTCTAATAAGAGTCAATAAGTCTGATAATACCCAAGGCAATAGAACACATTTGCATGGCATTCATTTACGCCTTCCACAAACGACGCACAACAGAATATGCATATCGTAGATACCATGTGCAAGATGCAGAATTTCACGAAAGGTCCTGACACAGCACCTTGCAAAACAACAGCAATTGAAATCTAAAAGGGCTAAAGGCAGCAGATAACTGGGAATTTCACTAAATGCACGTTCGCCTCCCAGTCAATCTCAATCCTTCCTCGGAAACATATTGACCTGGCTTCACCATCGTTATGTCAATATCATGGAAGTCTGTCACTAAAAATACCGTGGGTATGTCGGCACCACATGGACCGCAGCTGTTCAAGACGCCAGTTTAGTACCACAATTGCGACAAAATTCCTGGATGGGCAATGAATCGTGGCCAAGCAAGCGACACCCTTAACCTGAATATTGATCCATTTAAAATTTAGAAGTGATGTTGCATCCATCTAAGATGGAAAACAATCTATTGAAGCACTAAGTCACAAGGGAAGCAGCAATATAATTCACATGAAATATTAAGTAGCGCAGTTGACCTAATTCCAACCCAAGTGGAAGACCATTGTTCATCTTCCTCCAGCCTTAAACAAAAAGAAAACGGTTATTCCTATTCTAAGCTTTCCTAATCGTGGTGTACTGAACTAACTCATACCCTTTATTTAATGAATTATATATTTTCTGGCATGGCATGTTAATGACGCTTTAACAAATGACAGTTGAAAGTTGAAAGGCGCGCATCAGCTGTGAATCAGTCATTCAAACTTGCATTTCCTTTGTAACGTAAGAACATTTTACAGAACATAGGCACATTTTGCTGCAACTGCAATGCGTGTTTTCCACTATGTTTATAATATATATAATACACATATGTACATACGTACAGATATATATATATATATATGTATTCATATATTGAAATCGAATCTAGTCATTTCTGACCGACTGCATTATATTCCAGTCATTAACTTAAGTGTGAAAATGGCTGTGTTAATTTATTCGTTCTGATGACTGATAATAATGTGTATGTGATCTAATCTAATTGTTCATCTCACGGTGAATATTGAATATAAATGGGTGCGCCATGCTGCTTTATTCAGTGCGAATATTATTAACAGATTTTACAGGAAAGCAGAATGCTTCTCCCTTCATGGATCTCCCATCTTTTAACGAAATTCCAGTGGCAGTTTCCTTCATTGTGCCGGCACAAGTAGTTGCAGTTGACGGAAACGTCCAGTGCTTCTAGTGCAGCTGGGCAACTAGAGAACTGCAGTAGCATTAGTTGTGCCTCTGGAATAAAGAAACAAAATAAAAAGAGAAGTGCGGCACGCGAACAGGCCCCTCGGCCCTCCGAGCATGTGCCGATCATGACGCCGTAACTAAGCTAAAGAAAAAAATCAACTCTTACTCGGTCGGTATCCCTCTATTTCTTCCCTATTCTTGAACCCATCCAGATGTCTCTTAAATGTTGATAATGTCCCTGCTTCCACCACCTCCTCTGGCAGAGCGTTCCAGGTACCCACCACTCTCTGCGTGAAAAATGTCCCCGCATATCTCCCTTAAAATGTCCCCGACCACCTTGAACCCATGTCCCCTTGTAACAGACACTTCCACCCTCGAGAAAAGGCCTCTGATTAACCACCCTGTCTATGATTCCCATAATTTTGTAGACATCTATGAGGTCTCCCCTCCTCCTCAGTCTTTCGAATGAAAGACGTTCTGCTTCATGACTTACAGAACCCGTGTCACTGTTTGAAGGACAACAAGGATCTCAATCTGTTTGCCATGAACAATATTCCTTTTAACGAGTATTGGTTTATAACGAAAGGAATATTGGAATATAAATTAAGGAATATTAGAATTACATTCAGATGAATCTATGATCCCCCTCACTAAGGTGGCACGACTTCGCTTGCCATGACATTGCTCATGAATGAAATCACTACCCAAAAACTGCTGAAGTTCCTGCAGGATAAGCGAACTGCATCAAAATTATTACTGAAGGTGATTTTGTTACTTCAACAGTTTTCATTGTGGTGTTTATTATCTGACATTACTCACTGCCTTACATTCGCTGGATTTTACTATTATTCAATTGATTTCGAGCTCTTATTCTCATGATTTGCCTTCTGGAAGCAATACTTGTGTAGTGTGATTTATTTGCTAATTCAGTGTTAACGTCCCCAATTTTGTTGATTTTATTACAATAATGCAATTTGGTTTCTTCAACTCCGATTATATGTAATGATTGTATGAGTCTAAAAATCAAAATTGCATTTAATTTTATTCATTAAATTACAATGTTACACTGCTTTTAAAGGGCAGGCTGTAATGCTTTGGCAAATCGATCCGTTGTATCATTGATTAATACGAATCTATATTATACTGCCATCAAATTCATGCACCTATGAGGCAAATCAGTAATTCAATTTCGTTCTCGCTTTCACTTTCATTCTGATAACTTGGTGACAATTGTGATCTTGTGTCACGGACGTTGTGGTCTGTCCAGATGCATCACTTAGGGCCTGGTATCCATGGCAGTCACGGATCTCCTTGTGATTGTCACTGCTGCGCTATTAAATCGAATTCGTGCTATTCACTTCTCAGCCAGTTTCCTGTCCACGACACCGGGCTTTAGTGTGGTTATTGTCCAGAGATTGGTCTGTCTGGTGAACAGTCGCTTTTACATTCGATCGCTTCGTTGCCATTTGTTATCAGCAGCTGAAGGCGAAATACTTCACTGAAAAAACAGCACTGTGGTTATCGGAATGGTGTGCGCCTTATGCTGTCGAAAAAACATCCCCTTTTACTTCATATTTGAACGTATGTATTTTCCTAAAAAACGCACCATGGTACTGCAGCATCACGGAAGTCAGTTATATTGCTTTTTCTTGGAGAGTGTTTGACTTGCTGGACCGTATTCTCACCCCATGTCTCCCTGTTATCTTTATTTTTCTGCTCAATGCAGTGACTGTCAGACAAATTCCATCGGCCAGTAGAGCCCGAAGGAGACTCCGAACCCAAAATAATGGGCATAATCAGAGTGACCCAGAGATGGAGAGGCGCAGAATGTCTATCATATTACTTTTTGCCATCTCAGAAATATGGCTCCTCCTGTGGTTGATTTATGTTGTAAATTTCCTATTTGTCCAAATCGCAGGCAATAACTATTCCATAAGTTCTAATGCTAACTGCCCAAAATTTCTCCTTCAGGAAAGTGAGTACATGCTGCAACTCTTGAGTTCCAGCACCAATACGTGAATGTATGCAGGAATTCAGGCTAAATTCAGGGGAGAATTGAAGGACACAATTAAATATGCCTTCAGTATAATGACGAAATGGCTTAAAGAGAGAGCGTAACTGCATGAAATGTTGCATTATTCTTGTTTCTGCGTCCAATTACAATAAAGTGGAATGACATTTTATTGAATATTCAATAAGTATTTCTCTCAATTGCAGTCTTCCTTTGTGCTCCAAATGCACACTTTCCAAATGGATGCTTATTTCACTTAGACAAAAACTTGGTTGACAGTTTCATTTTTTTCATGGTCATTAAATACTTGCCTTTCACTGCAAGTTGATAAGATTTCAGGCCATCATCGAATATCGTTCGAATCTCTGAGCTAAGACAACTCACTGCCAGTTCAAGAAAGCTTGAATAATATCGGTTTCTCGGGGAAAACAGTATAATATATTAAATAATTTTCGAAATTTAGGAATTGCAGGCAATAAGGAAAATGACGAGTTTTAGCGCCTTTAGTAAAAAAAAGATCAGTACGTTAGTGGGAAGGCATGTTAGATCAGAGAAGCAAAATATCATGTCGGTTATGGTGGATCTAAGATATATCAGTGGGCAGCAGATACCAGAAGCAATTGTACATAGACCAGCACAAAGCCAGCGTAAAGACATGCACTGAAAATGTCAGAAATTTAGAGGCGCACTTCGCAATTGTGATACAATACTCATGGACGAATTCAATCTATATATAAATTGTATAAATTTGATGAGCACCAATGCTGTGTGTGAGGAATTTCTGCAGTCGGCACCAGATGCATTTCTACTGCAGTAGGTTGCGGAACCAACCAAGGCACAAATTATGTTAAACCAAGTATCAAGCATTAATAGTGTCTAGTTAGCAAGGGAACAGCGTCCATCATATGTAGATTGTTCAATAATTTTGAAAACGATTTTGTTCAGTCTGAAATGTTGATTTTTAAATATAAAGAACAGAAGCAATTAAGATATGAGGGGGGAAATTGACATCTGGATGGGAAAGGTCAAAGTTAAAACGATACTTTGCCACGTATTTGCATAGAAACATGCCACTTCCAACAATTACATTCATTCACGAATTATGTTCATTAAGATGCAAAATAATGAAATGAAAAGTGAACAAAACATGGCGAACACAGGGAGTTAGAATTGTAATATAGAAAAAAAAATAGGAGCTTCGAAAGAAAACGAAAGAAACCAGAGAATGGGGAGAACTTTAGAATTTTAGTTAATAGAGCCGAACAAGTGTTGCAGTAGCAGTGGGGGAGCATTTTGCAGATAACAATCGTAGCATATTTAGATACAAGATTGTTATGGGCAATGACAAGGATGGCCTAGAGGTCATATTTCTATGAAGACTGATTTTAATAAGATCAGATATGATTTGGCCAGATTTGACTGTGAGCAGACATTTTTACATTAAATTGTCACAGAACAGTCGGACGCATTAAAGAAGGAAATAGGGAGATGACAGGGTCAAAATTCTCCAATAAAGAAAAAGCTTGGGGCCAACAAATCCACTGAACATTGGATATCGAGGGATATACAACATTAAATAAAGAGGGAAAGGGTAGCTAATGGCAGCCAATGAGGGCTCAAAACAGCAGAATCCCTAGAGTTATATAGAATGGGCAAGAGGGACCTTCAAAAGGGAAAATCGGAGACCAGGAAAGGACTCCGAAAAGAACCTGATAGGTCAAATAAAGGAAAATCGCAATTTCCTCTGCATGCAGATTAAGATTATAAATATAACTCGGAAAGAGTCGGGCTCACTAAGGACCATCATAGTAGCTTTTTTATGTAGAGCTGGGTGACTGTAGAGCAGGGTTCTACATGAAAACTTTGTGCTGGTGTCCACTTCTGTGACAGACGATGTTGGTTTCTAAATCAGATTGGACTGCGATTCAACTGAAGGCCTTAACAAAGCGGGTAGGTAGTTCTAAGTGTTCTGACGGCATTAAAATGAGAAAAAATTATTTCCAGGACTGATGGAATGTATGTCAGGCTGTTGAGTGAGGCCAGCGAGGACAAAGTAGGTGCGCTAGCATTAATTTTCAAATCGTCTTTGGGCAGAGGAGAGATGCTGGTGTACTTGCCCAATGCTCGGCTTCCCCGTGAGAACAAAGGTTTACACTGTCGATAAAGTTGGAAGGAGCGTTGCGAATTGTTCCCTTGGGACAACGCTAATGGCCAATTTTGATTACCCATTGTTGCATCTAAGATACAAACATTTTATTTACCTTATGGCTGTACACGGCCACATTAATATAGAGCAGCGCCTTTAGAAAATTGACGACTGCACTGTTATAATAAAGTTTTGATTCGCCGGCATTTAAAACAACAAATCTACATGAGGAATCCACAGCGGCACTTCATTCCCGATCCATTTAACATCTTTAGAAGATTCGCGACACTCACTGAGGCGTTAATTTGTCCAAAACTCGACAAATATAGAAGGCAGATGAAGTCCACAGCGTGGAACTGGGAAAATTCTTCAGTCACGATGAAGCTTAAATTCACGGGCTGTCATTTTTCCCTTGATTTTCTCCTTCACCATTGGACTCCTAATATTATTTTAGAGCATGTGTATTAGGCAAACACCTGAAATTAAGTAATGGTAAAAGCGTAGCTTATCGACTAGTTGCAAATCCCTAATATCAGCTTCCCTCGACGGTTACAGTGGTTGGATTCGGCGCCGTGGCCTCGGTTTTGATTCCCAGCACGCAGTGAATATCTTTTTATTTAATTATTCATTAAATGAAACAACACCTACAGCGTCTACGAGGGAGAAACAAGGTTAATCTTCCAGCTGGATGAATTCGTATCAGAGCTGGAAGATTCTGAAATATAACAAGAATAATCTCAGAAGAAGAATCACAGGGCAGACACACAGCAGTCACTGATCATTCCAAGGAACTGGCACCTATCAAATTGTGTCCATTTAAAGCCACATCTTTTAACTCTCTGCACTCCAGCTCGGACATATCCATCTCTCTCAAATATCATGCAGCTGAAAATGAAATCTGTCTACTGATTATTATACACTTGTTGCAGCCTTGTAGCCAGCGATTGGCTCCATAATTCAGTGGGCAGAACATTGGCCTCGTAAAACAGGGGTCGCGAGTTGAATTCTCGGTGGAGATTGTTTTTTAACTTCAATTAATGATTGCAAGTTACACATCGTAATTTCAACCATGCAAAGGATGCAAAGTGACTGCAACAGAGCTGGCTCGATGGGCTGCATGACCTATTCCTGCTCCTATTTCTTGTGTTAATGTGTTTGACAAAGCCAGTAATTCATGTTATAATGAAAACAGAAAATGCTCGAACGGGGTTGTGCAGGGCTTTTGTTTCTTTTGGGAGTGGAGGGTGCCCTGAACGCACTGCCAGAGGAGTTGGTGGAAGCAGGCACATTCGCAACATTTGGAGGCATCAGGATTGGTACATGAATAGGGAGGGAATAGAGGGAGAAGGACCGAGTAAGGATGGAAGTTATTTTTGTTCAGTTAGGACGTCATGATCAGCATGGGATTGGAGGCCGAAAGACCTATTTCCGTGCTGTTCTTGTCTTTGTCTTTTTTTTCGTAGAAGGCATGCCCAGCAGCAAATGTGAAGGGAAAAACAGATTTAAAGTTCCGAATCCAATACGATTATTTTTCAAACCAGTAACTCGTTATGAGTAACGCCAATGAGCACAACATTGAGATGGAGAATTGTACCCAGGCAGCTGAAGGAATTAATCCCACCCACATGAGCTCTTCTGTAGTAAACGTGTTTAGCGATGGAGTAAGATACCGAAATGCTGGAGGTTTGCGACTCGCGAGGGCTAACGAACCTGTCCCTGATTCTACTTATATCCCGACATAGTTCCGTTTTGCATTCTTCAGCAACAAGAAAATATCGTCCCAACTTTGCCAGTCCTGCTGCTTTTTCCCACACAAATGGATTCCTAAACAGGCATTTTAAATCAACTGAAATATAAACGGAAGTGAATTAGATCGAACATCCAACCTATTAGAAATATTCAGGTGGTCGTTTCTTTGTGGAAAAAGTTTCTTCCGTATTTGCTGTATTCAACTGCCCTTTTCCCACCTTAGCAGTAGGGGGTAACGAGTAAACCACAACAGTGTGGGGGCAAAACAGTCAAGCGACTTGTTTTGAAATACAAGCGCTGTAGCTCTGGATCAGGTTTTGTAGAAATGAAAATGCGATCGGAATATCAGAAAATTTCCTGACACTCTGATTTATGATGTGATGTGATTGGTCAGTCGTCTCAATCTCGGTGGCGCAAATGGCTAGTGCTTTCAGCTGTGAATTTGTATTCTCCCTTCATCAGTATTCATTGTCACAGTTCGATGTACTTCCATAACAACAATAAAGATCTGATAAATTTTCCCTGCTCTGCTGTCATCCGGTGTTGCAAACAATCAAATTTAATGAATATTTTTCTCAACATTTGATATTTGATGACATCTATGTTTCAAATATACTATTGAACGTAACGATTGACCTGGAAACTTTAACTAGTGGCAGATCTTGGGTTACAGGTTCCTTTTTCAGTCCACGATCCTAATTCTCGGACGGGCCAGGATTCTGTCCATACTAGACTGAAATGTGTCCAATGGTGGAGAATCTAGAATCCTCGAGACAACAGAATTCCAAAAATTCACAATCATTTTGAGTTTCGTAATTTATCCTCAACTCAGCCCTTATCCTGTGACCGTGAAACATGGGTCATTTCCCAGACCAGAAGAAACAGTCTCACTGCTCCATCCTATTAACCTATTCAGCATTATGGAGGCTTCGCTGAGATCGTTTTCCATTCTTCTAAACTCAACAGAATTTCAAGTCTTAAAATAGGGTTAAAAACTGCTTAAAATATATTGCAAAATCCAAATGCTGAAATATACTCCAGACACTGACATTAGCTTTGTTATATGTAAACAAATATGTTAGTGCAATTGGTTATCATGACAAAGTTGAAAAATATTTTAAAAATCATTTATTTCACGTTCTGTGCTTTACTTCTTTGTTAAACAATTTTTTAAAACAAGAATGGCTACTGCCTCTATGCGCTGCAGCTGGACCAAACATTAAAAGTGCAATAACTAAGGGCAAAAACGCACGTAACGACAGCACAAATGCCGTAGGTTTTGGCACAATTGCAACTTAGCGCTTCAGGACCGGCAGATTTTAGAACCTCGACAGGAGGTTTAAAATTGGCTATAAGCAAATGACTGCGGATGCTGGAATCTGAAACCAAAAAAGAAAATGCTGGAAAGTCTCAGCAGGTCTGGCAACACCTGTCAGGAGAGAACAGAGCTGACGTTTCGAGTCTAGATGACAATTTTTCAAAGTTTTGTGAAAGGGTCATCTGGAATCGAAACATGAGCTCTCTTTTCCCTCCTCACAGATGCTGCCAGACCTACTGAGATTTTCCTGCGTTTTCTGTTCTGGTTTAAAATTGGCGCTCGCTCTTTCAGCGCACTTCTGTGATGTCCCACGCGCATGTCCGGCGTTTGCGAAACGTACCCCGGCAATTCGGACCGGAAGTTACACCCAATGCCTATTGGATCCCTAATTCTGATGCTTACTGATCTGGGTCCCCATCTCATCTTCTGATTCCTCCGCAGAATCCTCATCAAATTTTCCGAAGGATCAATTTGTATACTGTTCTGATAAAAAAAACCTGCCTTCGGACGTTACAATTTCTGCAGGGAACGAAACAGGGCCATCCGCTGATACCCAAGTGGAGCCATATTGCAGAGAATCACTTGTATGTGTGAGGCAAAATAGTACAGTTCTGTTCCTGATTCACACTGACCAACATAATGTTAATTGCGTGAGACACATTGGCTGCAATACCGTGACATACCAAGAGAGGTAGGCAAAAACAAATCCAGACATAAATGGTTATTGCTGGTTCATTCGTTCCTGAATACATTTTAAATGAAATTTATAAATATTCAACCTTGAAATTTAATATTTAATATTTCGACCTTGAAACAGGCTGTCCTATCGCCAGAATATGATGATGTTAAGTGTTTATTTTTGTGCAGGTGAGCAATCTCTGTAAGCACATGTTGCACTGTCACATACAATTATCAACCAAAACATTTGCTCCAATTATGAGAGGATCAGCTGATCACTGTTTATTTATGCAGCCACGGGATTTTGATGAACGGGACAGAATTCAGGGCAAAAACTAAGGTATGACACGGCGAATTTCTTGACATTAGGGCGAACCAAATGTTTTACAACCAAACACGCATTTTTGATGTATTGCTAATATGCCGCCAATTTCCGTTTAACAAACCCAACAAATTGCCTTGAGGAGTGAATATGCATTTGGCGTTGATGGAAGAGTGAATATTAGACAATACAGTAAAATAGATGTGAAGCCATTCTTCACAAGGGCGACACAATGAGTTTTCATTCAGTGACTCTTTTTACGGTGCCTTCCAGAAGAAAAAGAAATCCAACAGCGCAGCACTCTCGATATCTGCACGGAAAAGACAGTCTTAATTGGGGTCTCTGCGTTCTGCCTCGAATTTTAATCCACACTCCTCTAGTCCAGGAATCACATTGCTCTCAAGTGATTGCACACCCAAAACAATACAGAGGATCCTGATCAGATCTGCTCCACAATAAATTCAGTCGTGCATGTTTGGACTTTTCCAGGACAAAGCAGTTACGGCCAGGCCAATCCACGCTATATGTAATTGTGTCGGTTGTCCCTCCGCAAACTCAATGCCGTGCTGTACTCGGCATGTACATAGTCAATAAAACTGCGGTGCCCTAGCCATTTTAACAACAAGAGTAACAATGCTAAAATGGGTGTTTCCAAGCTTCATAAAACCAGGAGGAACAGGATCAGTCCAAGCAGAATGTCATGGCACAGAACTGAATATACTATTTTGATTTCATTTGAGTAGTTTATTGTTGTTTCCATATATTTTCGAGTTATTTTATTTCTTGGGCGCTATACAGTCAGTGAATACCGTACACAGAGAAGGAAAGGAGAGGTTGCTGAATGTAATGATATGGTCACAGCTAGGATTTAGAGAAACGTCAGCTTAATATAAGGTAGATCCATAAAAACGTCTGATGGCAGCAGGGAAGGAACTGTGCTTGGGTTGGTTGGTGCATGACCTCAGACTTTTGTATCTGTTTCCAGATGAAAGACGGTGGAAGACAGAATTCGGACTTAGCATACACGGATGGACAAACAGTGTTCCAACCTAATATCATCAAAACTATTAGAGGCCTTCTCAAATGCCTTCATTGTATCCATCGAATGGAAATGTTTTGGCGGAAGAAAGGATTCATTTAAAAAACAATTGGACCAAACAATCTACGATCTGATTCACTGATGTCCTTTCAGGAAGGAAATCTGCTGTCTTTACCCTGTCTGGCCTACATGTGACTCCAGAGCCACAGCCATGTGGTTGACTCTCAACTGCCCTCAGGCAAGTTGGGATGCGCAATAAATGCTGGCCAGCCAGTAACATCCATGTCCCACAATAAATTAAAAAAGCTGTACATTTCTAAATTCTGAAACTAATTGTAAAATTTTGAGATCTGTTTGCAATCACTTTTCAGAATGTACTTTGTATAGTGTTGTATGGAATAATATTTTCTCACATTAATATTATATTATAAGATAGTATTAATATTATATAATAATATAAAAATGAGCATTCAAATGTAAATGTAACTGAAACGAAAGGTGAAGCACAAGACGTGGAATAAAGTACACACTAAAAAACTGGGCTTATGCAGACTACAAAAAGGCTTCACCACACATACCGAAATGTTGCACACCCTTGACACGTGGATTGAATGTAACTGACATTTACCTTTCTCCAATGAATGTACATTCTGAAAGGAATGTTTCTATGCAAGGCCACCTGCGCCAGTCCAAAATAAATTTCAACACACTCAGTGGTGCCTGTCTCCCCGGATATAAGTACATTGCACTGAATCAGTAAGTACCAGACGCAGCCATGCTGAATAAGACATTTTCCGCACATACATGGGCATGCACAGACTGTTTTAAAGAGGACTAAAATAGACCAGCTCCAGATTGTATGAGACTCTATTTGAATGGACCATTCTTTGAATGTAACTGAACAGATTAGAATCTGTAAACACCGAATGCATCAATGCTAATCCCATGATTTTAAAAATCGCGAACAGGATCTTTCACATGAATGCAGCATTGCCGACCTGCTTGAAATGTAAGATATGGACGTTTTCACAATGAATTAGGGCTGTGCGCATTGAATAGATCTGTCATGACCTGGGAATATTCACATTCAAATAAATGATGATGATCTGGTGTTTTAAAATCGAAGGTAAGAATAATGAACGGGACCTGTCCCGATCAAAGAGATGGACAGTTGTGGTGAAGTTTGTTTAGGGTCTCAGGCAGGTAGTGAACAAAGATGCATGTGAGGCTTGATCACACAGGATGAGTTATCATTAGGAACAAGATCTTGGCCGCCTGTTCCTTTCAGAAGTAGATAACTGATCAGTTATATTTTGCACTGAGGTATATTTCCGTTGCAATGTTGTTTTGGATGCCGATTTCGCTGTCAAGTTTGCTATCCATTCATAATTTCCCTCGATTTTTAAGTTTACTGAGGCATTCTATAGGAGATTTAATGTTGTCGGTCTGCAGTGACAAGTAGGCCAGACTAGCTCTGGATGGCTTATTTCCTTCACTAAAGTGAAATGTCCAGTGCACCAGGTAGGATGTTGCAACAATAGATGATAGTTTTATGGCCAGCCATAACTGAATATAGCTTTCACTTCAAAATTCCATTAACTGAATTAAAATTTCACCACTTTCCAGTGGTAGTAGAACACATCTATCGAGGAGGATATCCTCAGAATTAGTAGTTCATCAATATAACCCCTACGGCACCGCATTGCCTCAAATACTAAGGTTTCAGACACGAGGATCTGGCAGGCTTCATTCTCATTTTCATGACTCAATCGTCTACTTTAATTTTCATTACATTTTTAGAGATGTCAACGCGATTCTACAATGGACTTTGAAACTTTCAAATAGAAACAAGTCCGCTACTTCCATGGAATCGATCTTCCCTTCCATCTGAGCATCAAATACAAGTCTGACGGCAGCTGCACTAAACCCCTGATTAAATTTAGTCCAATAAAGTTTTAAAAATCCAAACCAATTAATGATGCCCCTGGAGGCTGACATCACATATAAATCTGACAACGAGTGACTGGAATAAACAAAGCTTTGCGAGGTTCTGTTAGAAATGCACGGAATACCACAAGGATTGCTGTTTGCCATTTACTATCCCGTCCTTGCCGCTATCGGGGTTCCAGGTTAAGTATTTTAGCCTGGCGTTATTCTGGGGGAATGTATTGATTAGCCTGGGTCACTGCTCTTCTATACGATGTATCCCTTTCGTTATATTTTCATACCTTCCTCTGCCGTTTTTTTAAGGTGGATGTCTGGTTCTGTTCTGTCATTGAACTGCTATTTTGTGTGCGTTATCAGACTGTTTGCATGGTGTAATTGTAGTTATATTGTGTTAGATACACTGCAAGAATGTTTGAACTGTAACCGTGTTATCACAGTGTGACTTTTTTTTCCAGTGTCTTAGCGGTATTGTGAGTGAATTACCATAAGGATGACAGGCAGTGTATACAGCCAGCCTACTTATTTATTCATAGAATCATAGAAACCCTACAGTGCAGAAGGAGGCCATTCGGCCCATCGAGTCTGCACCGACCACAATCCCACCCAGGCCCTACCCCCACATATTTTACCCGCTAATTCCTCTAACCTACGTATCCCAATCAACCTAACCCGCACATCTTTGGACTGTGGGAGGAAACCGGAGCACCCGGAGGAAACCCACGCAGACACGAGGAGAATGTGCAAACTCCACACAGACAGTGACCCGAGCCGGGAATCGAACCCGGGACCCTGGCGCTGTGAAGCAGCAGTGCTAACCACTGTGCTACCGTGCCGCCCCTCTATTCTCTCTATTGGAACAATTACCTTGGCGAGAATAGTACATTGTCATCAAGGTTCATGCAGTTATATTATGTTAGTGTCAATGTTACTGTCATGTAATCGTCACATTATCATTCCAGTATACATGAAATGTCAATATGTTACTCACATCCAAGCTCCAGGGGAATAACCAAACTATGATTTCGGTGTGATAGTACATCCATTGTGATTTGAAAACATTCTGTTGACAAATAGTCGCACTGTGAAAACGGGGTAATTTTAACTTACTGTGTTGTTAATGTGCCATGTGTGAATTATCGGAAGCTTACCCTTGTCATGTGAGTTAACTGTCACACTGTTCTCCCAATATGAAAATGCGTTAGACAGTTACGGTGACAGCATTTTCCACAAATTATTGATTGTGTACTGATTATTGAAACACTAAATCATGCCAAAAGAATATCATGAATTTATTTATTGAAATGACGTTGCTGGCATTGTAGTCTACATTAGAATATTGCAATGCTTTACTGCTCCTTAATGAAAACATTTATTGTCACTGCAGAGGTAAATGACCGTCCTGTTAATCGTAATCCGTTAATCCCATACTTTAGATTCTCCAGCCATTGTAAACGCCTGTCAGTTTACTTCCTGTCAATGTCCTTCAGAACACTGGATGTTTCAATGAGATCAAACCTTATTCATCTAAACTCCGGAAAATATCGACAAAATGTAGTCAGCTACTCATCATGGACGATACTCTCATAAAAGGAACACGCATAGTGACCCTTAACTGTTCTGCCACAAATTCAAGTATTTCCGTCCTTAAATTGGGGACATAATGGAAAGATGCAGTTATGGTCACGCCAAATTCTGCGCAACTGTAGAAAGACATCTGTAATCCATCTGCTGCACAATCCTTACAAGAAAGACCAATTTTACATTGTTACATTGCTGATTTATTAAACGCTACCAATCCTCAGACTTTCCACATTTATTTACAACATTTGAAGCCTCTTCTTGTGACATAATGTATTCCTTTAGTGAAATAGCAAGATTCGGGTCAATATTTCTCGCTGAGCTTTTCATTTTCAATGGCATTCATTCTTGTTGATTTTTTTGATTGTTTCTTGATTGTTTCCAACTGTTATTTCTGGCACTATGCTTTAATCTAATTATCCAACACAAGTTATCCAGTTTTTCCCTGATAACAATGTTATCGGCTTCATCTAGGTAGATTTATTTTCTGAGTAGTTCAATCACATGGCTACCGCTGGAGAAGCATTTACTATGATGCTACGAATCAGTCCTGCCACATTACACAATATCAGATGTCTGCATCATCAAGTTGTTTCTACAACATAGAAATATAGAAACGTAACATAGAAAGTAGAAGCAGGAGTAGGCCAATTTGCCCGGCGAGCCTGCTCCACCATTCATTTTGATTATGGCTGATCATCAGAATCGACATCGTGATCCCACCTTCTTGCCGTATCCCCAGATCCCTTTAGCCCCAAGAGCAATACATAATTTCTTCCTGAACTCGCACGATGTTTTGGCCTCAACTGCTTACTATTGTAGTGAAGTCAACACATTGACCATTCTCCTGGTGAAGAAATTTATCCTCACCTCAGTCCTTAACCTCACACTATGACCCCTAGTTCTGGACTCCCCCACCTTGGAGAACATTCTATCTGAATCTACCCTGCCTAATTCTGTTTGAAATTTGTAAGTCTCCATGGGATCCCCTTCCTCTCGTCTCAACTTAAATGAAGTCAATCCTAACTGATTTAATCTCTCATCAAACCTGCCATCCCAGGAATCAGCCTGGTGAAACTCCTCTTCCATAACAAGGATATCCTTCTTCTGATAAGGGCACCGAAACTGCACATAGTATTCCAGCTGTTGCCTCACCATCGCCGTGTAAAATTTCAGGAAAACACCCCAATCCCTGTGTTGAAATCCTCTCGCAATGAAGACAATCACACCATTTGTTCTCTTTACTGCCTGCTGATACTCTTTGTTCTTAGCTCTGATGAAGTGTCATCTGGAGTCGAAACGTTGACTCTCTTCTCTCCCCGCAGATGCTGTCAGTCCTGTTTTCGTTTCAGATCCCAGCAGCCGCATTATTTCGCTTTTGCTTTCAGCATTTCTGTTTAGTCTTTCTCAATCTCTATGTCTTTCTTTGTTACAGCTAACTTAGTTGTGATTGCGATCTTGTCAAGAGGAAGATGTGGTCTCTCCAGATGCATCACTTGCTATCTTGTTTCTATGGCGGCGACTGATCTACTGCTCCTTGTCAGCATGGTGATATTGAACAGGATTGCTGGTATCTATTTCCCATTCAGTTTTCTTTCCATCACGCCAGTGTGCAGCTTTCGTTGTGCCCTAAATTATGCTGGAATAGACAGTTCCGCCTGGTTAACGGTGGCTTTCACCTTTGATCGATTTGTAGCCATTTGTTGCCAGAAGCTGAAAATCAAATACTGCACTGTAAAAACCTCTGCACGGGTCATAACAATCGTGTCCATACTGAGTTGTTTCAAAAATTCTTTCTTATATTTTATATATGAACCTTTGGACGTAATTAACAATGTACCCTGGTTCTGCGGCATAAAATCAATATTTTATACCGCACCTGAATGGGTTGCATTTGACTGGATTCAGAGTATTTTAACCCCTTGGCTCCCATTCATTCTAATTCTCCTGCTCAATGCTTTGACTGTCAGATACATTATAGCGGCCAGTAGGGCTCGTAAGAGACTGCGGACCGGGAACAATGGAGACAACCAGAGTGATCCAGAGCTGGAAAACAGGCGAAAATCTATTGTTTTACTCTTTGCCATTTCAGGCAGTTTCATCATCTTATATTTAATATTCTTTATAACCATCCTTTACGTCCGAATAGCGAACGTGACTTATTTCTCAGGTTCTGATGTCAGCCAGTCTACATTTCTTCTGGAGGAATACGGATATATGCTTCAGCTTTTGAGTTGCTGCATCAACCCTTTCATTTACGCAGGGCCCCAGAGCAAATTCAGGGAGGAGTTAAAGAACGGGGTGAAATATCCACTGGTTTTAATTGTTAAATTATGTAAGAGATGAAAAGACTAAAATCAAACATGATTTTAACATTCTCGTCCACCTGACCTGATTTGTGTCTTGTCTCAACTTCAATGAGTTCAATGAAGTCAATCCTAACTGATTTAATCTCTCGTCATGTGGCAAACCTGCCATCCCAGGAATCAGCCTGGTGAAACTCCTCTTCTCTAACAAGGATATCCTTCGTCTGATAAGGACACCAAAATTGCACATAATATTCCAGCTATTGCCTCACCATCGCCATGTAAGATTCCAGTAAAACACCCCAATTCCTATTGTGAAATCCTCTCGCAATGAAGACCATCATAACATTTGTTCTCTTTACTGCCTGCTGATACTCTTTGTTCTCAGCTCTGATGAAGGGTCATCTGGACTCGAAACGTTGGCTCTATTCTCTCCCCGCACTTCCCATGTCCATGTTCATTCACTCTGTAATCATGACCAACTCTGTGAATTTATGAATGTCTAACAATGCCGTGCCCATTCCATATCGTTGTCCATTTTCAGTTATTTTCACGTTCAATTGTTCGTGATGACTTTGGTCTGGTGCTTTCCTATCAGTCTCGTTTTGCCTGAACATTTTTCATTCATGTGAGGGGCTTAGAGCCTGACCTCTGTCCTGACAGTGGATGACACATTTAAATATTTATTAATTCCACTTAGATCCTTCTTAGTAACAGTTTGAACATTAGGTGCATTCCAGACCTGAAACATTCACTCTGTGAAAACGTGTGCATAATCATGTTGAATTTCGGAACAGTTCTCTGTGTGAAGGTGCAGAACAATTAACAGAACTTTACCAAAAATGAAAATTATACCAGGATAATACTATATACACCATTGACTGTACACTCCGGCACTTTGTCTTATTGCATCTTCAGAGTATCATTAGACTCCTGTCCGATAACCAAGCATTCAGAAAGAGGCTGATAGATTAGGCAAGGGACACTCCAGTGGTGGAGAATGTTGGAACCATTGGGCCAAAGTCAAATACCAACACCCCCGCCCCCCCCACCACACCCCCCCCCCTCCCAAGCTAAGCTGCATGTATCACATTTCATGTGTCCAATTGCACACACAGTTTCCCAAAAGTCTGTGGTTTAAAGATAATATTTAATTTGAATGATCAGCATCAATTTTAAAGAGATCCTCTCTGTCGCCAGGTCTTATCCCTAATGGATAGAGAGCTCAATTAAATATTGATTTCACCAGATGACTTCTGAATTTCCCACTTTGAGGTCCTCCAGCTCCCCTATTAGGAAAAACTTGCCGATTTTTACCTCAGCTAGTCCAATTAGATTTTATAAAATGGACACTATACCACCTTCCCTCTGCGAGGAGAACATATGCGATTTGTATTATAATCCTTCAGATGCCAGTCAATCTATCCCCTTAACTATGTGCTGTATTTTCTTCTGTCTTCCATTAGCAGGTGCAATGTTCTGTAATATAAAGAATGAAAACGCCAATTTCAGTTCCATTGCGAAGTAACTCATAATGTGGCATGATTATGTATTTTTATCGTCTCAATGTTGATCTTCGATTGCATCCCAACGTCAGATGTCCATATTTATTGTTACGATATATTGTCAATCAGAAACAATTGATGCCTGATTTTCATGGAAAATATCTTTTCTGTGCTTCCTACGAATTCTTTCAAATTTATTGACTTCATGTGTCGCGATGTGCGCTTCACTACATTTAATAGATTCTATCCCTGGTCTGTCTGATTTACTAGTTTTTTTGTCACGTTCGTTTTTATGCTTTCAATTTTGCGATCTATCACTTTCGATAGGTTTTCTTGTTTTACTTACAATTGTAATTTCTCAATCTTCCCCCAGAAAGAAACTAGTTGCTGATCATTAATTGAGCATTCATTTTATTTTCTATAAGACTAGATATTTTTGAAACATGTGGCAAGCAAATAATAATTCCTCCTTCCATAGGCACGTATTTTTGATGTTAATTAAATCACCTTTATTCGTCTAAGAGTGGTGTCAGCATACGTAGATATGCAGCTCTCCATTTCTGCACCATACGGCATGACTTTTGGTATTGAATGCATTTAATTCATTTCCATTGTCTCCGGATGTTACGTGATTCATTTAGTTCATTGTCATTGTTGCACTGGCAATCGATTATTTAAATTAACTGCAGACTTCCAGCTATCTAACGGCATGTCATGCATTCGTTCTTGAACGCTATAGTTGCTGTTCAAAGCACAAGGTCATTAATGGCACCAGTCAGTTATATGACTGACTGTAAATGATCGTCTGCTACACATGCATACATGACTTAAATGCACAAAGTGCTCCTACTGAACTCAACTTAACACATTTATGCACAACCGAGGTGATAATGAGAAGCGAGGACAAGTATTCAAGTCAGGATGAAGAGGATTACGAAGAAATAGAGTATTGAAATGAACAAGAAGTATATTGTAACACCGAAGTTACTGATGGGGATTGTCTGTAAGACTTTGGTCAGATAAAAACACAAGAAGCAACAGCAGAACTGCAGGAATACGAAACATGTATGTGGTGTGAGTATTTGTCATTGGAACAAACCAGGTTGACATGACATGAAAAGGTGGAAGGAAAATATCAAGTAAAATAACTTAAAGCACAGATGCAATAAGTATAGAAATGAAACTTGAAGTGATCAGAGATCTGATCCAGGCGAGTTTCATCTGTGTATTTTATACTCATCGAGCAAAGCGATAGAAGAGGCAGTGCTGCATATATTTAATAATTCGGCATGAACAAGTGTAGTGCGGAGAAGATATTGTTTGCACACGTTATGTCTCTATGTAAAAACACAGCACATGCAAGATAGTCAGAGTCGATGGATCAGTTTATCATTCTCAGGGGAGAAACTAGCGAAATCATTCATCAATGAGAAAATGTGGCAAGATAGAAAACAAAGATATGTTGTTTTTAATAAACAACGCGAGTATCGAAATGGAAAGTGCTTTTTGAGCGAGTTCATTGATATTTTGTAGCCTTTACATGCGTTAAAGTAAATGGTAATATAGGTGTATTTTATCAACATTTGCAAAATGCCTTCTAACAAGTGTCACATAATACACCGACAAAAGCTTTCAGAACATGGATTACAGGGGGCATCCAGGAGAACAGATATCTGGTCTGCTGCAAAGCAGAAAGTCAATACCATGTGCAAACCTAATAATTTGGGAAGGGGGTCCAACATGGATTTCTGATGGGGAAACGACTCCGTGCACTTTTAAATTTCGAAATTGATGATTCTCCCCAGACACAACTTGCTATGTTTAAAGAGACATCGAGGGCGCGGTAGCACAGTGGTTAGCACTGCTGCTTCACAGCTCCGGGGTCCCGGGTTCGATTCCCGGTTCGGGTCACTGTCTGTGTGGAGTTTGCACATTCTCCTCGTGTCTGCGTGGGTTTCCTCCGGGTGCTCCGGTTTCCTCCCACAGTCCAAAGATGTGCGGGTTAGGTTGATTGGCCAGGTTAAAAAAATTGCCCCTTAGAGTCCTGGGATGTGTAGGTTAGAGGGATTAGCGGGTAAATATGTGGGGGTAGGGCCTGGGTGGGATTGTGGTCGGTGCAGACTCGATGGGCCGAATGGCCTCCTTCTGCACTGTAGGGTTTCTTTGATTCTAGTGCAAGATAATCATTTTTGAACAAGGTATGTGCCGAAATTTACATTATTTTACGTGATGTGGGTTTCGCTGAGCAGGACAGAATTTATTGTCTATGCCGAATTGCCATTTTTGATTGTGGCAGTGAGCCGTTTCCTTGAATGTTTGCAGACCATGTGTTATAGTTTCACACACAGTTGAGGAATTAGAGACCAATAAGAGGATATAAAGCATAATAAATTACAGGATGTTCACGCAGCAACAATAGATTAAGAGCAATATTGTTCTGATATAGGATGCTCTGTGATGTCGACAGTAACCTGCAGGCGATGAAGGTCCCATGCATCTGTTACTCTTGTCCTTCAAAAATATAGAAGGCACAAAATTGAATGGTGCTGTCCATGGTGACCTTTAAGTTGCTGCAATGGAAATTGCAGATGCTGCACCCTGCTGCCACTGTGAATACAAGGTGGGGGCACTGAATGCTGATGTATATAGATGGATTACTTTTCCTGTTGATGTCAAACTTGTTGTGTGTTGTTGGAAATACACCCCTCATCGGATTGTGCTTGTTCATTTAACAGAGGAGAAGTACCAATCCTTCAATACCATTGTGCCATGATTGATCCGCTGTACAAACCCAGCTTTCTGCCGTCCTTTCAAACACAAGGTGCTCCTTGCTAATTGAACGGTTTAAGAAATAGTTTATCTATCATGTTTTTCCATGCATATGAAGCCCCCTCATCTTTTCTTTTTCTTCATAGTGTATTACGTTATTGGCTGTGTGGAGAACAATCTTAGCTATTGTATATTTACTTCAAGTTGAGACAAACCACACTCAACACCTATTGTCGCAAGAGAGTGGTCAGCATACTATCCCAGACTGGTTTTCCAGAGCACAAAGTATGCTTTACATCCTCTTATTGGTCTCTAATTCCTCAACTGAATGATGATTTGCACTCAGCCGAATTCTCGCTCTCCCTACTGCGGTCTGACTAAAGAGCTTTGTGCTGATAAGAATAATTAGCTTCCCCCCAACCCGATTGTCCTCACCTATTGCGACGAGCAAAAGCCACAAGCACGTCCAAACTCGGATGAACGAATTGGGCTAGTGTAGTCTCTATGATTCTCGGACACTGTGAAAATATTTAGCGCCGTTTGAACATAGAATCACACAGTGAAGGACAAAGCCATTCGGTCCATCAAGCATGCACCAACAACAATCCCACTCAAGTCCTAACCCTATAATCCCTCCTATTTACCCTGCCAATGCCCCTGACACTAAGTGTCAATTTAGCATGGCCAATCAACGTAATCAGCACATCTTTGGACTGTGGGAGGAAACCGGAGCTTTGAAGGAATCCTACGCAGCCACGAGTAGAATGTGGAAACTCCACACAGACAGTGACCCAGCCCGTAATCGAATACAGTGCCTGGTGCTGTAAGGCAGCAGTGTTAACCACTCTACCACAGTGATTGGCATTTGGTAGCATTTAGACAATACTACCAAAACGTGATTTATCCTCAAAATAATATACTCATTGATATATATCTTAATGTAGCTGAGATGAAGCCGACGATAACGATCGTAACTTGTTTGGTTAGATGCCCGTGGCTAATGCCAAGATGGTGCAATGTCACTTCCTCACAGAGGGATGGCTTGGAGGGAGTGGGCAGGGGTTGATGAGTTATCATTCGATATAAGTAAGCAATAAAACAATGGGTTACAGCCGATTTGGGACTGCTGTCTCAAGCACATCTTTTCTCACAGAGAATGCATGCCCTGGGGGATTAAAAGAAATATTTTCTCTTTCCTATACTATTCTACGTGTGTTCGGTGTCCTGGGCAGGATATTGAAGCAATTTGGTGGTCGAAGCAAATTGTGGTCTGTACTTAATGTCTGAATCTTCATCAAGTTTGCTATATTTCACAGAGCTTTTTCCACGCCACCCTCAGTTCAATCAGCTATGATCATTAGGCACTGAGGTAGGGTCCTAAAATAATGAAACTGATGCAGTTTTTCAAAAGAAAGCTGTCGGGGTGAGTTGGGGAACTTTAAACGGTCGATGAAAAGGCACGAGAAGCCAGAAAAAGATTCTCATCGCAGAGAAGGGAACGAGGTGAAGATTTCTGAGCAGTTTTCGTGGCAACAAGTTTATGTCACGTGCGATTTTTTGCAACTGAAAGAAATGTAAAATGTTTGTTTTGTTTGATTTGTTATGATCCAAGTTGATAGCAAAACTGGATGGCCAGATCCCAGAAAGGAACCATTGATCAAAATATCATAAGTTTTACCCTTTTTGTCCATAAAACGTGGAGGAGCAGTATCACAGTACAAATAATTATTTTTAACAGGGAAACTATATTAATCGTGAGAAGTTGGATTGATGGACAATATTAATGTATTCCCCCCTTAGTTTACGAATGCACGCAGGTTTCATGAGTCAGACGGTTTGCACTGTTCATCTGAAGTTACAATTTTCTCACCACCACAAAGTCCCTTCGAATTACAGAGATCTACTATTGTCAAATACACACTCTCCGCTCTGGGAGCAAGTTAAAGCTTGAGTTTTGCTCCTCTGAATACCCACAATTGAATGTCACATGAGAACTTTCAAGCTTCTGCCCAAAAAACCCGCTTCAAAATATTTTCTCATCAGAATGTCTTCCCTGAGCTCTTTGCTTTTCGATATCCAGACAAGGTTATCCAAATGACAGTTTTGAACAAAGCTTCCACTCCACTTATAACAGGGAATCCAATGCATGATTTTGCACCAATCGCTTTCAGAATTATTTTTCTTGACTACAAAACAAACTTTCCACAATTGTTTTGGCAGGAAGCGCATCTAAATGGCTAACCAAATTTGGCATCTGGAGCTGAGGGTGGATTCACTGCAGAGTATCCGTGATCATGAACAAGTCATGGATAACACGTTCAGTGAAGTGTTCACAGCGCAGGTGAAGATTGAAAGACATGCGTGCCCAATAGGCAGACTAAAGGAAAGCAAGTAGCGCCGAAGTCCCCTCAAGCTAGCCCTCTTTCTAACAGATACAACTTTTTGGATCCGTTTGGGGAAATGGCTGCGTAGGGGCAATCGGTGGCAGCCAATGTCATAGCACCAAGCATGCGTCTTCTCCACAGCAGGCGAGAGGAAGAAGTAGGACAGTTCTATAGCTGTAGTGAATTCAATTGTAAGGGTGGAAGACAAGCTGCATTGCCGCTACATCAGAGGCTTCTGGATGGTGTGCTTCCTCTCAGGTGCAGAGGTAGAGTTGTCACTGGAGGGCTGCAGGGTATTCTGAAGCTGGAGGCCAAATAATCAGATATCATGGCACATAAAGGTAGCAGCGATAACAGTAGAAAAAGTGATAGGGTCCAGCAAGCAGAATTTTTGGATCTACGGTAGCAATTCCTGGATTAATTCCGGTGCCACATGCGAGTGAGTTTAGAAATAAAAAGTTTTGTCCAACACATGGCTATAGAGTTGGCGCAGAAGCGAGGATTTTAGATATCTGGGACATTGGGATGTCTTCTGGGGACGGCGCAACTTGAACAAGGCTGAAGGAGCTGAAACCAAATGGGACCGATGTCTTTGCAGGGTGGTTTGCTCATGCACTGGCTCATGCTGTTGGGGAGAGTTTGAATTAACTTGGTAGGGGAGTGGAATCGCAAGAGAAGATTCAGCAGGGGGTAATGCAACCACTAAATTAGGGGAAGAAGCGAGTGTGTCAAGAAGGTATCGAGGTTCTAGGCCCGTTACGGCAGAAGGGAGTTTGGCAAGATTGTATTGTATTTATTTTATTTCAAGGAATCTGACGAACACGAACGAAGCAGATGAATTGAGGCACATATTGAATCATGGGGGTGTGATGTCAATGATGTCACCGCGACATGACTGAGAGAGGGACAGGATAGGAAGATCAACATTTCAGGATATATGATGGTCAGGCAGGACAGGGAAGAAGGTGAATGTGGAGGGGGATGAGGGAATCGATTGCAGCTGTACGGAGAGATGACATATTACAAGGCTCAAGAAGCCATCATAGAGGATGATACGATGGCCCAGTGTTTAGCATTGCTGCCTCATAGCTCCAGGGAATCAGGTTAAATTCCGACCTCAGGTGACTGTCTGTGTGGCGATATCATGTCCTCCTGTGTTTGTTTCGGCTTACTCCCAATGTTCCAGTTTCCTCACAGAGTCCAACGTTGTGCAGATTGATCATGCTATCGTGTCCCTCAGTGTCCAAAGATGTGTAGTTTAGTTGGATTACCCATGATAAAAATGCGATGTTATGGGGATTTGCTGCAGGGGAGGGCTTGGGTAGCAAGCCCCTTCCAAGAGTCGGTGCAGAATTGATGGACGGATGACTTCCTTCTGCACTGTAGGGATTCTATGATTCTATCAGTCTGTGAAAAGTACAAGCCCAAATTTGGAGGCAAATGTCCGAGAAGTGTGAAAGAAATATCGTCCGAATAGTGGGGGATTTCAGCTTCCCCAACGTTAACGGGGAGAGTTATGGTGTTAAAAGTTGAGAGGGAGCAGAACTCTCCTTAAAATGCTTCCCGGGGAAGCATTAAGCCAGAAGATCCTGTAATTAGTTGCAGGTAAGGACCCCAGGCATATGATTGAAATATTAGTGGAGGAGCATTTGGCAGACAGCGATCATAACTCAGATATATTCAAGATTGGTTTGGGAAAGGACACGTATTGGCCGGAAATCAAAGTGATTTTAATCAGATCAGATACGGGTTGGCCAGTATAGAATCGGAGCAGACACTTTTATGTACATCTGCGGCGGTAGAGCGTTCAAAATGGAAACAGGGAGATTGTAGGACTAAAGAGTAAACCGATGGGAAATTTTAATCGCGTGGACCCTGCATATGGAGGAATATACCACACTGAATTATGAGTAAAACGGAGGCTTGTGGTAGGCATCGAGGGTACAAAGCAATAGAAGACCCGACGGAGAATAGAATGTGCAAGACAAAACTTAAATGAAGAGTGAAAATGCGTCATGAAATGATACTGATAGGTAAAAAAGAACGTCCCAAGGACGTTCAGATTTTTTTTAAAATGAGTACTTTTGTAGTTGACGGAGATGCACAAAATCATGAGGGGCCTGGGAAGAGTAGATCAGGAGATACTGGTCCCATGCGTAAAACTATCAAGAACGAGAGGGCACAGACTAAAATGATGTTCAAAATAAGGAAATCAGAGGTGAGTTATTTTTCAGGCACATTAATGTTTTTGGTCTGGAATGCAGGGCCTGAAAGTGTCGTGGAGGCAGTTTCAATCGAAGCATCCGATCATGATTATTTGAAACAGTGTCAGTGGTGCGGAGAAAAGGCAGGAGAATGGCAATAAGTTATGAACTGGTTTGGGGAGCCGGTGCAAACACGATGGGCCCAGTACTCTCCTCTCGTAACAGTACACTGATACTATGATCTCCTTGAATTGGGAAGATTGACCTTCAAGCACAACAATCATCTTACTTTGTGCTAAGTGTGGCCCAAACGAGCGGAGAGTTTTCCCCTGATTCCCATTGACTTCAGTTTTGACAGCACTTCTTGATTCCACACTCGATCAAATGCTGCCTGGTTATGAAGACACTTTCACCTCAACTTTGAATTTCAGCTTTATTGTCCATCTTTGAACTAAGGGTAAAACGAGCTGAGTGAACCTGGCTGAATCCAAACTGGCGGCCACTGAGCTGGTTATTGCTGAGCAAATACACGTTGGTAGCGCTGTTGAAGAGATCTTGCATCACTGCAATGATGTTTGAGGATAGACAAATGGGCCCATAATTGACTGGATTGGATTTATCTTCTTTATTGTGTGCAGGGAATACTTGGGAACATGGTGACCATGAAGGACTAAACACCAATGTGAAAATAGGTATTTTTCCAATCAAAATGGGGGCAACCGAATCGGTAGCTATCCTCTCGTCTGAGTGAACACCATGGTTCCTGAGAAAGATGGAGAATGTGGTGAATTCCTTCCGGCACATAGGGCATTTGAATAGCCCACTCCCGCTCTGAACCCTCAAGTAGATCATCAGAGCACAAATCTACAAGAACCTACTCCTAAATTGGATTAAGGTGTGTAAAACATCCATCACTGCAGTACACTCTGGCCAAAATGATACTTCCCCCGCAGGCACAGAACAGGAAGTCTTAATTCACCAGAAATGTTCCACACCCAGAAGCACGCCACACCACTCCCAAAACACTGCATTGCTTTTAAAGGCTATCTCTCCTCTTAAAAGGTTGTACACTCTCACTCGATAATGGTGAAATGTGACAGACAAATAGATAGATAGAGAGGTAGAGAGAGAGCGAGAGATAGAGAGAAAGATTAATAGATAGATGGTTAGAGAGATGGACGGATGGACGGATGGACGGATGAATGGATGGACGGATGGACAGATGGACGGACGGACGGACGGACGGACGGACGGACGGACGGACGGACGGACGGACGGACGGACGGATGGATGGATGGATGGATGGATGGATGGATGGATTGATGGATGATGGATGGATGGATGGATGGATGGATGGATGGATGGATGGATGGATGGATGGATGGATGGATGGATGGATGGATGGATGGATGGATGGATGGATGGATGGATGGATGGATGGATGGATGGATGGATGGATGGATGGATGGATAGATGAATGGATGGATGGATGGATGGATGAATGGACAGATGGATGGATGAATGGATGGACAGACCAACGGATAGACGGATGGATGGATGGGGAGAGAGAGAATTACGGATGGAGGAATGAGCGGACGGAAAGGAACATTTCATTGACTGAGAATGAATGACATTCACATTAGTTCATCCTTTGCGTAAAATGGAAAACAAAATAACAACTCGTTTTAGTGGATATTTCACCAAATTCATTAACTCGGCTCTGATTTTACTCTGAGTCCCAGTATAAATCAATGGGTTAATGCAGGAACACAAAAACAGAAGCATATATCCATTTTCCTCAAGATTAAATGTAACACTGAAACCAGAACCTGAGAAATAAGTAACTTTTACAATTCGGACATAGATGATTGTTATTAAAAATAACAAGTATAACAGGATGAAATTTCCCGAAATGGTGAAGAGTAGAACAATGGACTTTTTCCGCTTGTCCACCTCTGGGTCACTCTGTTTCTTTCTATTGCCCTGGGCCTGGAGTCTCCTGCGGGCTTTATTGGCCACCAGAATGTGTCTTACTGTAAGAGCATTCAGCAGCAAAATCAAAATGCATGGAAGGATAGGAGTTACAATGCAACGCATCCAGTCATAAGCAGCCCAGAAAGGGGATGTTTAAAATACTAACTTTATGTTGCAGAGCCAGGGTACGTTGTCAATTATGTAGATGGGCTCATAAATAAAATACAGAAAGACATTTTTTACACAGGTCAGTGTGGACACGATTCCAATGACCCACGTCGCCACATTTTCATTACAATACTTAAGTTTGAGTTTCTGGCAACAAATAGCCACAAATCTATCAAACGTGAAAGCGACGGTTAACCAGACAGAACTGTCCATGGCGGCAGAATTTAGGGCTGTACGGAAGCTGCAAACTGGTGTGACGGACAAGAAACTGGATGGAAAAAACATTCCAGCAATCCGGTTTAATATTACAGCAGATATTATGAGCAGGAGATCAGCCACCGCCATGGACACCAGGTAATATGTGATACATCTGGAGAGACCACAACTCCTTCTCACGAGGATCATGATCACTGCGGTGTTAGCTGCAATAGAGGGAAAGAGATTGTGAGAATAAGTGCATGAGAAAGCATGAAAAGTGAAAAGTTCATTGCAACAAAACAAAGCATGATATTGCATTCTGTGTGATACATATATATATGCAAAATTTGCACCTGATCACAGGGACAATTTTTTCTGCTTACAAATAATATTTAATTAATAATGAGGAATGTTAACGAAAGTGACTGCATTTTTAATGAGAACTGACAGAGGAATAATGCCAAATGTAAAGCACATCAAAACCAGCACTGAATAATTAAATGCACAATACAATGCCATGTAAACAAGTAATTAAAAAATATTGGAGAAGGTAAATTGGATAATAGCCAATAATAAGTGTGGAAGCTAATACGGTTACGGATTATATTTCATTGGGTATTAAATATGTCTTCATGAATGACTGCAAAATTATTTACTTTTGGAAACGTTTGCAGTGAATTTTCTCGAATAAATCCTCAAACAAAGGCAAATACAAAGACAATTATTAACAGTTGTCTGAACTTGCAGGAGACTTAGGAAGCAGTGCCAAGACTGAATTGTATCCCAGATAATCATCTGAAATAATCGGTGATATATAAAACAATATTCTAAATGCGAGTGATTTGACCAGTTATGTTGCTTGACTCATTACAGAGAATAGAACAATATGAAACGATGCTGCGTTCTGGGACAGAATGGAATCCAGCAGTCAGCAGCAGTAAATGTGAAATAGGATTCCTGGAATGAGCCAATGAGTGCTTGGCACTGGAAGCAGGCACAGGTTGTTGTGAGTTGGGGATAAATAACAAACATTCATCAAATGATAACTGTTCGCATTATGTAAGCTCTCTACACATCCGTGCCTAATAAATCTCTTGGATGCATTCAGTACATTAGTTCTGGTGTTCTTCGATGGTTCAGTGTTTTCAATTAATACATCATCTGTGGGGTTGTTTCACTAATTTCAACTTCAGCAGCACAATAGATTCATGTTATTACTGTGACAGCAGTTTAATAAATCAGTATAATCAACTGCTCAAATAACACACAAAGACTCAGTTTGTGCTGTGATCGCATAAAACCATGGATTAGAATCCCGACAGTTCAGTAAGAGGCCATCCAACCAATGGACTCTTTACATACTTCGGTCAGAACATCCTACCCAAGCCCTTTTCTCCGCCCTGTCCCTGTACTCCCGCGCATTTACTATTGCTAATCCAACGAACCTACACATCCCTGGGCATTAAGGTGCTTCTTTACACAGCAAATCTACATAACTTGCACAGTTTTGGATTCCGGGATGTAACTCGAGGAAACCCACACACACAGACGAAGAATGTGCAACTCCCCTCAGACAACAACCCAAATTTGGAATTGCGCCCCTGTTCCTTGTGCTATGAGGCAGCAGTGCCAACCACAGTGCCCCTCTGCTGCTCAATTTGAGAATTCGCCCAGAGGAATATTGTCAACGCCAACACAACTATCATAACAACGCACAACTTTATAAATAACAAAATTGAATTGTTTTAACGATTACAACAGAACGGTTAATCAATCAGAATGAATACCAGAATAAAACTTCCACTGTCAGATGTTACTAGTGAATGGGCCAGGCTATGTTACCAACTGATGAAATGGTACCTGTCACATCACGATTGTATAAGGTTAACACAGTGAAATCCTGTATTTAACGTGAAGAAACTACGGTGGTAAAGACGTGAAATTTTACCGTTAAGTTTGTCGAATTTGTAGAATGAACATCGAAAAATTATGTCAGGGAATTGAATAAATTATAATGCCAAATAAGGAATTGTCTGCTGAAGTAGGAACGGGACACTTTCGGGAAATATGTAAAAGACAACAGAACTTGGACGGGGAAATATATATCCCTTTCAATCAGAGGAGGAACTTCGTGCTGTCGAGATAAGGTGGTGATAAATTGGGAGAATTGATGCAACCAAACAATATGTTATGGCAGCTACTAAATAACTGTTATATTTTACCTGAAACTCCGATAGCTGCTATGACTGGATAATAAATGGCAAACACCAGACCTCTTGGTATTCCGTGCATTTCTTTCAGAAGCGCTGATCGCGGCCTGCACTACATTGAAACATTGTCATATTTATATCAGATGTCAGGCTCTAGGGATATAATTAGATTTCTTGATCTTTCGCATTAATTAAATTTACGAGAACAAACAGATTATTGCAACAACAGCAAGGTGGCACAGTGGTTAGCATTGTTGCCTCATAGCGCCAGGGACTCGGGTCCAATTTCGGCCTTGGGTCACTGTCTGCGTGGAGTTTGCACATTTTAAACCTAACCCTAACCTTATCATTAAAACTAACCCCAACCCTATCTAAATAACTAGCCCTAAACCTAACATTAACCCTAACCCTCGGTGAAATAGAGCCAGTAAAAAAAACAAGAATATGGGACCTTAAAAAAGGGGAAAGGAAAGAATCCAGAACAAAACAAAGAAAATATCCCACCACTTAAGAAGCAAACAGCCTCGTAGACATATACTAATCTCTCCCTAACCTACAGACAAAAAGATTCATTGCATCCCCCAGAACCCAACACGACCTAGATGATCTGAAGCACCCGCCACGCCACCCCCCCCCCATAACACTACACGTACCCAAAAACAGCAAAAAGACCGCCGCCCCATAAATAACACCACTCTATCCAAGCCCAGCACCACTACCGAAGACGTCCCACCAACCCTCTTCCTGGTCCACCTCGACCCTTCTACTTCCCCCCTCACGAATCAGTAAGAAAAACCACGAAGAAGCTTCTCTCCCTTACCTCCCACGCTCCTGACCAGAACATATACAAGGACAAAAGGCAGCGACAACTGAAGACTTATCCACTGCCAGACACTGCCAAAACCTCCAAAAAGAGACCAAGAGCCCACCACCGGCACAAAATATCACAGGGCAAAAAAGGAGTCTCCCTCCCCCACAAACACCAGGAATGGAACGCAAAGACTGGCCCAGGGATCAAAAGATTGAAAGGGGTTACCACACAGGGCATAAAGGGGACAACAGAGATTCGAAAGCAGATCCAAAAAACCAAACACCCGCCCACCCAAGCTAAAAAAATCCTTACCCCGCCCTACCTCCAGAACCATAGATTGAGGGAACACAAAACTGAGAACACAGCACACCGTTTCCCTCTCAGTCAATGATTGGAAGGGGGCGAATTCCAAACCCACAAAGAACCAATGAGTTGCAACAACTTCCTGTCACTCGAGGACAAGAAGGGGCGATATTTAAGCCCATATACGGGACAGGTAGAGAGGGGAAACTTCCTTTACCCGCAGAGGTAGCAAACAACACGGGCTGAACACAGAACACTCACTCACCCCAAAACAGTTGGACGAAACAACTTCCGAAAATTGCAACGAAAAGCACACAAAGGACAGGGCAGTGAGAACAACTCTCCCTTCTCTTGATGAAGCGTAAGGAAGCAGCGAAACCGGTCGGGATGAAAGCTAAATAAGCAAGATTAAATCCCAGTTGGGACTGGAGAGGAAAGGTAAGAATGGCCAGACGTTATTCACAGCCAGCCTTGGAAGTGGGACGAACGGGAGTTTAATGAACTTCAGCTTAATCTGGTCTCGATCCCTGCAGCCCGAGGGTGAGTGAACCTTCTACATCCACACAAAATTAAGGACTCGTGGACGGTGTCCTGGACACTGTCTAGGATTGATATAGGTTCACTTTAATCAATGGGGGTAATCCAAAACACATAGGGAATTATTAGAGGGTTTCGAAATAATACACTTGGAGAAGTGTAAACCACGAAACCAAAATATAAATCTGTATTTTTTCAAGCAAGGTATAAAATGGAGGACACACTGGCCACATGGCGACTCTGTACAATCCACGGGGATGTCTCGGGAAAATGCAACTCATTAAGTATTCGATCACCGGAAACAATAGGAGAAACGTGGACACAGGATGACTCATCCAACTAAGAAAAGGGCACTCCCTTAAACATGCGGATGTCTATATTCCCGGAATCATCTTGAATAATGGAAAGAACCCAGGACACCGAGTAACACACTGTCATTGACAAAAGATACTCTCCTAAGAAGGGCAACAACTAACCCACTGGATCACTTTAAAATAATAAAATACATGTGAAATCATTAATTTATGGGCCGGACGGTGGCACAGCGGTAGGCACTGCTGCCTCGCAGCGCTAAAGAACGGGCTAAATTGACTTGGAACACTGTGCGGTGTTCGCACGTTCTCTCCGTGTCTGCGTGGGTTTCCTCCAGGTGCTCCGGTTTCCTCCCACACTCCAAAGATATGTATTTTATTTGGATTGTCCGTGATAAATTCTCCCTTTCACAATAACTTAATTGCATCGTTAATGTGAGCCTATAGGGACACTAATTAAGAAATAAATAACCCAAATAAGTCATTTTTGTACTGCTAAAAGTTCTTGCCTCATGCCAAACCCATTAACCATCCAAATAAACGAGGATGTCCCGAGACTCCCTCGCTCCGCCAACCAATGCCTCCAAACCAATCCGACACACACTACCGGAATCTACACAACAACATCCTGCACACCACAATATGAAATACTCACAAATAATAGGTCACTCCATCCCAACAGGTGCGGGAGCCCGTTCACCCCGCCTACCCTTGCAGACACACACAGGAGGCGAAAGTGTCACGACATGGGAAGACAACAAGCGATCCTTCAAACCACAACATAACCCGCAAAAGAAATAAAACTAACAAGAGTAATCATATTTATATTAAAAAAAGGAAAAGGTCTAGGAGACAAGAAGACAACAAGCCAAAATATAATGGCAATGCATCACAGAGGGTATCAAGGGTTGGACGTGGGCTGAAAGCAAAGTGTCAGAAAACAAAGAAAAGGCGACTCCAAAAACCAAACCAATGCGTTCCTTCAATCCGTAGGAACCACTATTCTCATCGTCCTAATACTTGTTTAAATTGTGAACGATAACTCAGTGGATGACACTGGTAGGGGGAACCCCCTGCCCTCTGTGGCTTTTCTGGCACGGTGGCACATTAATTAGCACTGCTGGCTCACAGTGCATTGCTCCAAAATTCATTTCTTGTCACTGTCTATGTGGAGTTTACACATTCCCCCTGTGTGTGCGTGTGTGGAAAGAAACCGAGCACCCAGTGCACAATGCAAAGTGTGCGGGTTAGGTTGATTGACCATGTTGCATTGCCAGTAATGGCACGGAACAAACAGGGCAAATATGTGGAGTTACGGGGATAGGGCCTGTGTGAGATTGTTGTTGGTGCAGGCTCCATGAGCTGAACCTTCTGTATTGCAAGACTTTTTATGTTTCTGCCACTGAACTCTTGGTGTGATTTTGTTGGAGTTTGGTGAAATTTTCTCAGTGAACCACTTTCTGAGGATTTTGATTAAAATGCCCTTCAGTAAAAACAATCAGCGGCTTTAGCAAAGCAAAACAAGATTCCACCGAGATCTAAACTTGAACCGCTGGATTCAGAGTCCAGAGTGCTCTCTGGCTGTAGAGAATGCAAATCTCTACAGCCAGCCAGGTCTTAAAAGGTACAGATAGTGTGGTTGGAGGGAACATGAAACACAGGTTAAAGAGATGTGTATTGTCTCCAGACAGAACAGCTGGTGAGATTATGCAAGACCAGGGGCAAGCTGTGGGGGTTACTGATAATGTGACATAAATCCAACATCCCGTTTTGGCGGAACTTGGCTATCAGTTTCTGCTCAGCGACTCTGCGCTGTCGTGTGTCGTGAAGGCCGCCTTGGAGAACGCTTACCTAAAGATCCAAGGCTCAATGCCCGTGACTTCTGTGTCTGTGCACTGTTGGAGAACAGAGACCACTCCATCTGACGAAGGAGCAGCAAGCTCCGAAAGCTTATGGTATTTGCTACCAAATAAACCTGTTGGACTTTAACCTGGTGTTGTCAGACTTCTTACTGTGCTTACCCCAGTCCAACGCCGGCATCTCCACATCATTACAAAAGAAGCTAGCTGCAAATGATCACTCAAAGCACGTGATCCCTTTCATTCAATGTGGCAGCAACAGCAGGTGGGTCAAATGCTTTGAGCGACCATTTGCAGCCGCCTGCAATGTTCGAGGTTCTCTGGTCCAATGGTGAGTGCGCTGAATCCAAGCAACCATGTTTAAATTCACGCGGTTCTTTGCTTTTCTTTGCCATTGCTGAGGATTGATTCGTTGATGGACATTTCGTTTAATTTTCTCACAAAGTAGGTGGGCGGCGGACAATTTGTCAGCCAGTTCAGCTGCTATTACAATGCACGTTGCTGAGCCTCTGGCAATAGATGCCTGCACCATCAGTGTTTTTCCCCATCTTTTCGCTCCTCTTTAACGCCTCTGTTGAAAAAAAGGGGCAGTTGGTGTCATACAACAACAACCATTGGACTGAAGTGATCAAGTGTGTGAGTTTCTGTGTGTGTGTGCGCGCGCATTTTGGGAGAAAGGCCTCGTGTCTTAGATTGGAGTTGTCGGTTCCATAGTGTAACGGTTTGCACTCCGGATACTCGCCATCCGAACTCTTCTTTAAATTGGGACAAGAGAGTGAATTAGTGAATGACACCTGTAGGTGGACCCCCTGCCCGCTGTGCTTCCCCACTTCTAAGCGCTTTGTATTCTTGAGCAACCATCCTTTGGGGCTGATGCAATGACGACAGGGGCGTCATTCGTTGCATCGTCTGCAAAGTGATTGTGGTGGAATTTTCCGAGATTACCTCAGTGTTTAGATTTCCATTTTCTGAGAATTTTAAATAAAAGTCCCTTCAGCAAAATCATTATCGGCTTTGGTAAAGGAAGGAAAGGTTCCACCGAGATTCAAGCTCGGATCACTGGATTCAGAGTACAGAGTGCTCACCAATACACCACAGAACCAGGCACACGGCTACTACCTCCAAATGAGGACACACAAATAGTTTGACCACTTTCATTCAATTACCCGTTTTTTTCACCTGTCGTGCGACATTCCGGGACCGCTGGACATGCACACCAGTGTCCCTCTGAGATTCCCAGGGTCCTACGTTTATCATGCATTCCCTTGCCTTGTTTGTCCTGCCCCAGCACATCACCTCACACTGATCCGGATCAAATTCTATTTGCAACAGATCAGCCTATCTGACCAGCTCATCTATATCTTCCTGTGAACTAAGATTACCTCCGCCCTATCTAACACCTCGCAAATGTTTGTATCATCTGCGAATTTATTGCTCAAGCCTCAAACATTCAAATCGAAATCACCCGTACAAACCACAGATGCAAGAACACTGATCCCTTCGGGCCCTCAGGAGACATACTCTTCCACTCTGAAAACCTGTTATCTACCATCACCGTATGCTCCATAAGAGTTCACAAGATGTCGGAGCAGAATTAGGCCATTCGGCTCATCGAATCCGCTCCGCCATTCAATCATGAATGACATGCTCCTCATCCGCATTTTCCCCCCTTCTCCCCATAACCCTTCAACCAATTAGAAATCTGTCTCACTCTCCTTAAATTTATTCACTGTCCCAGCTTCAACCGTACTTGGGATAGCGAATTCATAGATTCAAAACCCTTTGGGAGAAGTAGTTTCTCCTCAACTCTGTTTAAATTTGCTCCCCCTCATCCTAAGTCCATGACATCTCGTCTTAGAATGCTCCACCAGCCGAAGTATTCGCTCCACATCTACTCTATCCATGCCTTTTATCATCTTGTATACCTCAATTTGATCTCCTCTCATTATTCTCAATTCCAGAGAGTATAGGCCTAAACTGTTCAATCTCTCTTCATACGACAAACACTTCATCTCTGGAATCAATCTTGTGAACCTCCTCTGAACTGCCTCCAATGCCACGACATCTTTCCTCAAATAAGCGGAACCAAACTGCGTACAATACTTCATGTGCGGCCTCACCAATACCTTGTATAGTTGCAGCACTACTTCCTTAGTCTTTATATTCAATTCCTTTAGCTATAACTGCCAACATTCCTTTCGCTTTATTTATCTGCTGTCTGCATGGCAGATTCCTGTGACTCATGAACGAAGACACCCAGATCCTTCTGCACCGGAGTACCCCAAAGTCTCTCCCCATTTGGATAGTAAGTCGTCTTCCCATTTTTACGACCAAAATGCATGATCTCACACTTACTCACCTTAAACTCCATCTGCCACATTTTCGCCCACTCTCCTAACGTACCTATATTCATTAGTAAATTTCTTATTTCCTCCTTGCAACTTACTGTCCCGCCTATTTTTGCGTCATCTGCAAATTTGGCGATGTTGCCTTCTATCCCTGTATCCATTTCGAGTTTATTCAGGAGGAACTTCTCATTCAGGATGTGAATGTTCCGACGAGAGAGGGGGAGAAACTTGATCTCCTCTTGGGACATAAGGAAGAGCAGGTGACAGAAGGAGAGTGAGGGATCACTTTGGGACGAGTGACCATAATTCCATTAGTTTTAAGATAGCTATGGAGAACGATAGGTCTGGCCCAAAAGTTAAAATTCTAAATTGGGGCAAGGCCAATATTAATGTTATCAGACATAAACTTTCAAAAGTTAATTGGGGAATTTGTTGGCAGGCAAAGTGGCGTCTGGTAAGTGGGAGGCTTTCAACAGTCTGTTAACCAGGTATCAGGACGAGCACATTCATCTTAGCGTGAAGTTCAAGGCTGGTAGAAGGAGGGAACGCCGGATAACTGGGGATATTGAGGCCGTGGTCAAGAAAAAGAATGAGATATATGTCATACACCGGCAGCTGGGATCAAATGGATCCTTGAAGAATATAGGAGTAGAGATAAGAGGATTCAGGAGAGCAAAAAGAGGACACGAGAATGCTTTGGCAGATTAGGCAAAGCAGAATGCAAAGAGTTTCTACAAATGTATGAAGGGTAAAAGAGTAACTAGGAGAGAGAGTAGGACCTATTAAGAACAAACAAGGTAATTTATGTGCGGATCCACAAGAGAAGGGTGAAATGATAAATGAATATTTCTTCTCGGTATTTAGTGTTGTAAAAGGCAAAAAATGTTAGGGAACTTAGGGAAATAAATGGTGATGTCTTGAGGCGTGTAACAGAGAAGGAGGTGCTGGATGTCTTAAAGCGCATCAAGCTAGATACATCCCAGGGACCTGATGAAGTGTATAACAGGACGTTGTGGGGGGCGAAAGAGGAAATTGACTTTCCCCTTGCAGAGATATTTGAATCATGGACAGCCACAATGAGGTGCCTGAAGACTGGAGGGTGGCAAATGTTGTGTATTTGATTAAAATGGGCTGCACGGAAAAGCCTGGAAACTACAGGCAGATGAGCCTCATATCTGTAGTGGGTAAGTTTTTAGAAGGCATTCTGAGAGACAGGATCGATAGGCATTTAGAAAGGCAAGGACTGATTAGGGAGAGTCAGCAAGGCATTATGAGTGGAACATCATTTCTCACAAATTTAATGCATTTTTTTGAAGGGGTAACCAAGAAGGTACATGAGGAAGTGCAGTTGTTGTTGACTACCTGGACTTTAGCAAGGCCTTCGACAAAGTATCGCATGATAGGTTGTTTCATAAGGTTCATTCTCAAGGTATCCAGGGTGAGTTGCCAAATAGGTACAAAATTGGCTTGATGACAGAACACAAAGGGTGGTTGTCGAGGGTTGTTTTTCAAACCAGAAGGCCTGTGACCAGTGGTTTGTCTGAGGGATCGGTGTTGGGTCCACTGTTTTTTGTCATTTATATTGATGATTTGAATGAAAATTTAGGAGGCATAGTTTGTAACTTTGCAGATGACATCTAGATAGATGGCACAGTGGACTGTAAAGAAGGTTATCAAGGACTGCAACGGGATCTTGACCAATTGTGCCAGTGGCCTGACGAATGGCAGATGGAGTTTACTTCAGATAAATGTGAGGTGATAAATTTTGGTAGATCGAACCACGGCATGACTTACTCAGTCAATGGTAGGGCATTGGGGAGAGTTATAGAACAAAGAGATCTAGGGAACATCTCATTGTAAGCGGAGTCACAGGTGGACAGATTGGTGAAGTGGGTATTCGGTATGCTTGGTTTCATTGGTCGGAACATTGAGTACAGGAGTTGGGATGTCTCCTTGAAGTTGTACAAGACACATAAGGCCACACTTGGAATACTGAGTACAGTTCCGGTCACCCTTTCATACAAAGGATATTATTGAACGAGAAACAGTGCAGAAAAGATTTACGAGGATGCTACAGGGACTTCATCGTTTGAGTTACAATGAGGGGCTGGATAGACTGGCACTTTTCTCTCTGGAGCGTAGGAGGCTTAGGGGTGATCTTCCCGAGGTCTATAAAATAATGAAGTGCATAGATCAGCTAGATAGTCAGTGTATTTTTCCAAAGGTAGCGGAGTCTAAAACTAGAGGGCATAGATTTAAGGTGAGAGGGGAGAGATACCAAGGGGGTCCAGATGAGCATTTTTTCACACAGAGGATGGTGAGTGTCTGGAACAAGCTGCCAGAGGTAGTAGTAGAGAAAGGTACAAATTTGCCTTTGAAAAAGCGTTTAGACGTTTACATGGAAAAGATGGCTATTGAGGGCTATGACCCAAACGCGGGCAATTGGGACGAGCTTAATCATTAAAAAAAGGGCGGCATGGATATGTTGGGCTGAAGGGTCTGTTTCCACATTTTAAACCTGTATGATTCTGTGAATCTATGACTGTTAAATATGCTATGAAATGGCCCAGCAAAATATTCAGTTGAAGGGGAAAGAGGGATGGCCAACAAAAACTGGCCTTGGCAATGAAATATATATTGCATTAGCAAAATTTTATGAAATGATTTACTCTCATTTTGTTTCATTTCATGTCAAACAGGGTGACGTATCCTGGTGTCTTAGTATTTAAAACTTCAGCACTTTAACTACTTAAACAGGTAAGGTTCAGTCAGAGAAACCCCTGCTATTTGTGATATATATAAATGATTTGGAAGAAGGGGTAACTGGTGTTATCAGCAAGTTTGCGGATGACACGAAGTTGGCTGGACTTGCGGATAGCGATGAACATTGTCTGACAATACAGCAGGATATAGATAGGCTGGAAAATTGGGCGGAGAAATGGCAGATGGAATTTAATCCAGGTAAATGCGAAGTGATGCATTTTGGAAGAACTAATGTAGGGGGGAGTTATACAATAAATGGCAGAGCCATCAAGAGTACAGAAACACAGAGGGACCTAGGTGTGCAAGTCCACAAATCCTTGAAGGTAGCAGCACAGGTGGAGAAGGTGGTGAAGAAGGCATATGGTATGCTTGCCTTTATAGGACAAGGTATAGGGTATAAAAGCTGGAGTCTGATGTTGCGTCTGTATAGAACGCTGGTTAGGCCACATTTGGTGTACTGCGTCCAGTTCTGGTCGCCGCACTACCAGAAGAACATGGAGGCTTGAAAGAGGGTGCAGAGTAGGTTTACCAGGATGTTGCCTGGTATGGAGGGTCTTAGCTATGAGGAGAGAGTGGGTAAACTGGGCTTGTTCTCCTGGAAAGATGGAGAATGAGGGGAGACCTAATAGAGGTATACAAAATTATGAAGGGTATAGATAGGGTGAACAGTGGGAAGCTTTTTCCCAGGTCGGAGGTGACGATCACGAGGGGTCACAGGCTCAAGGTGAGAGGGACGAGGTATAACTCAGATGTTAGAGGAACGTTTTTTACACAGAGAGTGGTGGGGGCCTGGAATGCGCTGCCAAGTAGGGAGGTGGAGGCAGACACGCTGACATCGTTTAAGACTTACCTGGATGGTCACATGAGCATGCTGGGAATGAAGGGATACAAACGAATGGTCTACTTGGACCAATGAGCGGCACAGGCTTGGAGGGCCGAAGGGCCTGTTTCCTGTGCTGTACTGTTCTTTGTTCTTTGATCTACTGTGACCCAAAAACAACATACTGCAGTTGCTGCAACTCCCACGTCATAGCAGAAAATGTTCAAAATACAAAACAGGCCAAACAGCGTCTATGGAAAGGGAAACGGAATGATTGTTTCAGGTCGCTGACCTTCTCTCCAAACTGGAAGAATTTAGAGATTTAACGATTTACCAACAAATACAAAGTCAAGGAAAGTAGTAAGGGCGAGGACGAATGAACAAACTGTCTCGTGATAGGATGTAAGGCTATAGTGATGGCATGACAATGGGGAAGATTAATGTTTACACTGACGCAATCTCCCAGATCTGGATGCAAATCTCACTCTAAATGAGAAGAAATTATGCACGAAACTCCTCGCCTTCCAGTGAAGATGAGGCAGATCTGGGTCATAAACCATTAACTTTAAGATTAACAGTGGGATGGAGAAAGACTCAATTTGAGCGGTGACAGCACCAGAGGAATGGAAAACTGTCGTTCACCCAGGAAAAGGGCAAAGTTTAAACACAGCTGCGCCCAACGTGTGGCTCGAATCCATGACCCTGGAATTAAGAGTTTCATGCTTGAACAACTGAGCTAGCGGGGCACATTGAGACGCTGATGTTCCAGATTCGAAAAAAAATATGTGTTTCTTTTTCCATTCAGATTGTTCTGATTACAAAGTTTACAATGAATCGACCTGCAGAATCCTGAAAGTTACAATGCATTCCTCTCAATAATCATTAACATCATTGTCATCTTTCACGTCTTAGATTCATGTCCTTCCAAACATTGCAAACTCCTCTTACATCTGTCGGGCGGCATGGACAAGTTGGGCCGAAGGGCCTGTTTCGATGCTGTAAACCTCTATGACTCTATGTCACCTTAATATTCTTGTTCGAAATACTCCAGTCAGCGCGTGAAGCCACACAGCATGTACACTGTCAAACTGTCTCCCAGTTTCAGACTTTTCATTGTGATCACATCTCATTCTAAACTACAGAGGGAACATATTCATCCAACTGGATCTCTCCGCCCAGGAGAACAGCCTCATCATAGAAATCAATCCAGAGGACCTTGGTTACACACATACAGCGAGAGAATAGAAGGAGCAAAGAGAAAATAATGATCGATGCACAGACAGAGACTGAAAGAAACTGATACGGTAATAGAGTGACAAAAAGAGACAGAGCAGACATCAACAATCCATGAATAGTCCTGTAGAATTCCTGCAGTGCAGAAGGACGCCATTCGGTCCATCGAGTCTGCATCGACCAAAGTCCCGCATAGACACTATCCCCATAACCCCATGCATTTACCAGACTCTAAGGGGAAATGTAGCATGGCCAATGCACCTAACCAGCAAATCTTGTGACTGTGGAAGGAAACTAGATCACCCAGAAATAACACACGCAGTCATGGGGAGAATTTGCCAACTCCAAACAGACAGTTACCCTCGCGGGGAATCGAATGCAGGTCCCTGAAGCAGCAGTGATAACCACTCTGCCACCGTGATACCCCAATACATATCACTTACGAGATGAAGGCGCAGCGCTCTGAAAAATTGTGATAGCAAAAAAAACCCTATTGGACTTTAACTTGGTGTTCTGAGACCTCTAATGTGCCCACACCTGTTCAACGTCACATCTCCACATCATGGCGATACACACGTCATCTTTCTGAACCCACAGGCATGGGTTTCTCTGAATTGGCGAATCGAGATAAAGTGAATATCCACAAGCATCTTTTGAAGATGTCTTGATTTATTTGTGAGCATGTTATGTTGATAGAATCCCTGCAGCGTGTGCTCGGATTCTCAAACCAAACCCCATATAAACCAATCCTGCCATGTGCACGGGAAATAAGTTAACAAACCCAACGGTTCGTTCACAAACCCTATCGCAAACAATAGCTAAATGAGGACTTGTTCGGGACCTCTTGCGACTTTGTAGATCTTAATACCCAAAGCCAGAATGGTACCCCCAGGTACCCCCAGAACTACGAGCCACCGCGAGGAAAGCAGTTTCGGCATTACATTTCCATTGCCATCAAAATCTGATCAGACATCTCAGTGAAAGTGAAAGTGCTGAAAAAAACGCAGGAAGTCAGGACTCTTGTGTGCACAGGGAAAGAAAGTTCAATTTTTCCAACTCCGTGACGTTTAGTTTCAACAAGAAATGGTTAGAAATGTACAAAGTTTTAAACAACTGATATCCAGGAGGGACGAAACATAACAACAGTTGATGAGGTGGAAGTCAGGAGAGATTAAATGGGAGAAGCAAAAACAATCACAAAGTGTTTACACCACAGATTAAGGCTGTCCAAAGTTCTTCACAGGACTCAAGGGCGAAAGGGGAACCTGTGGATGTGCTGTACATAGATTGCACACCTGTCACATTGATGTGGTTGTGGGTTTTGAAAATTGACAAGTACACTTAATAACATAGGAACTAAGATCAGAAGTAGGCAAATACAGCTCTTCGAGCCTGCTCCGGCATTCAATCAGTTCATGGGTGATATCTCCCTGGTCACAAATCCAGGTCCCCACCTGTTCTCTTTCTTGAAAACGTTTAAAGATTCAGAATCTACCATGCTATGGGGCAGCAAATTCCACAAATCCACGACTGTCAGCAATACGTGGTTACTCAACATCTCAGTTTTACGTCCACCGCCTCTCAACCTATATATGTGACGCTAGCTCTGACAAAATGACATCTCGACTCGAAATACTGGCTCTATCCTTTCCCCACAGAGGCTGCCAGACCAGCTGAGATTTTCCAGCTTTTTCTGGGGGTTTTTTCAGACTCCAGCACCCACAGTATCTTGCTTTAATATACATGTGACCTCTTCTTCTCGATTGCCCGAAAAGAAGAAACATTTGATCTGCGTTTATTCTATCAATTCTTTTAGAATTTTATATCCCTCAATCACTTCAGCATCTTGTGGGGCGATTTCACTCACTGTCGATTTCTTGTCCCAGCCAACTGAATTGGTGTCTTCACTGGCTGAAGGAAGCACCGATGTTCCATACAAACAGGACACTTTGAAGGAGAAACTTGTCTCTCGTGAAAACGATCAGGGATGAAAATAATAAGCAAAGGGATATAGTTCGAAAACCTCAGTTCACCGGTTACCCTGGTAGTCCACTGGTTTGTGTTCAGCACTCTCCCAGTGATATTTGGTTTCAACTCTCACTCAAGAAGAAAATATTCATTGCTTTCAGCAAACGATTAAAAATAAGCTGATTTACTCTTTGATCGAAAGCAGATCTACTAGAATCAGCCGAGTGAGGATTGTAAGTTTACATCAGAGCCGCAAATGTCACATGTGCAACAGTTCAAGAACAAACACAGAAAGAGAAGGGCAGTGATGGTCTGCAAAGCACGAGCAATAGAGATGGTGATGCAAGGGAAAATCTGGATTATGATTGGCCAGATTTTTACCGATTACACTGTCAGCGAAATATGACATTTTCCCCTCATTCTGCATTGAAAAACATTTGGAAAGGTGTCTGTCCAGTTCCGAACCGTCGGAAGCGAAAGTGTTAACTGCAGTGGATTGATTGTTGTGTGTTTTCATTGGCTGAACACATCACTGTGTTGAAGCAGAATGTGCCATTTTGCAGGAAAAACTTCTTTGTGGTGAAAGTATGAAAATAAAAATAACAAAGGTAGCGTGGATAAAGCAAATTCTAAAACACACTGTAAACTGCTGCTCTGGGGGTTAGAGATTGACATTTTCACTGATGTTTTTATTGCAGGTCAGTAAATGAAGATTTATTCCTCGCATCCAAACCGTGAAAACAGATGTCAGTTATTGCCTGGTGGAACATGTCAAACACAATCTCGCCTCGTGTCCGGAAGTGAAGACGCTGAGCAAGTTTTCTTGTCATTTCTGTCAGGAGTTTGGGAAACAGACGAGGCTAAGGACAGTCTAAATGGTGCCGGGCCTTTATTGCAGCTCATTGTGTTTCTGACTGGAGATGATTTCTGTTTGTTGAGCAGTTCAGGATGAGTTGACTCAGTGAAGGTGCAGGCTCCTGACGGCCTTTCCCAACTCAGTTGCATCCAATGTATTTCAGTAACAATATCAGTCAATTGCAGGATTAGCATGATTATTTTTCTGCCCCCGTAGCCGAACGGTCTAAGGCGCTGGATTAAGGCTTCAGTTTCTGAGTTTGAGTCTGAATCCCACCGCTGCCAGAGTCAATTTAAGTTTTGGTCCTTTCGGCAGAATTCTAACAGCTCGGATATGTTTCCTCCCTGCTGGATTTCACTTGTTTTAAACTTCCTACATTTCTAACCATTCCCAGTGTTAATGAAAAGTCTTGGAGGTGAAAGATGAGTTTTGTTTCCTGTGCATACTCTGTATTACTTCCTGAGATTTTTCCAGCATTATCACCGTTCAGTGCAGGTGTATGATCCGCTTTGGATGGCAGTGAAAATATATTTAGTTGACTTGCATTCATCATGATTGCTATTTCGCCTAGGGGTATGATTCTCGCTTTGGGTGATAAAATCCGCAAGCCTGCGTGAGGTCCCAGTTCAAATTCTGGGTAAGCCCTGATTAAGCTGTCGTTTCGCATTGGACAAGAGGAGGATTTTGTTAGTTTATTTCCCGTGCACATGGCAGGATTGGTTTACATGGGGTATGATTTGAGAACCTGAGCAGACAATGCAGGGATTCTGTCAGCACAACACACTCACAAAGAATCAAGACATTTTCAAAAGGTGACTATGCTTTCGGACATTCACTTAATCCTTATTCACCAACTCAGAGCACCGCATTCTTCTGGTTTCAGACAGCTGTTTTGTGTTTATTCGACTCTGCCGCACTCTCTGTCCCTCTCCGTCTTTTTTGTTGCTGTATACCTGTCTCAGGCTCTTTCACTCTCTGTCTCTCTTTCAGATCATCAATCACTGTTCCCCCTTTTTCTCTGTATTTCCTTTATCCTTTCGTTGTCTGTGTTCAATCAAGGTTCACTGGATTGATTTCTGTGATGATGCGGTTGTCCTGGGAGGTGAGATTCAGTGGCATGAGTCTGTTTGTTCTGTAGATTAGAATAATGAGAGGTGATCGGATTGGAAAGTCTGAAAATGGCGAGACAGTTTGACTTCGGACAGATTGAAACGCTCTTTCCCCAAGGGGTTGGAATATTCAGATCAAAAAATATTAAGGTGAAAAATATAAGAGTGTTTGTGCAATGTTTGAAAAGAGGTGAAGCTAAGAAGTGGAAGATGTAAATGAAGTTATTGATGATTGAGAGGAATGCATTGTAACCTCAGGGATTCCGTAGATTGAATAATTATAAAATGTGTAATCAGAACAAGCTGAGGCACCAGATGGAAACGCTTTATTTGCCTCCACACATTTTTGGATATGGAGTGCTGGGGCCCACATGTGCCCGGCGAGCTCAGTCGGTAGAGCATGAGACTCTTAATCTCACGGTCGAGCCCCACGTCGGGTGTTCTTATTTTAAAACTTGCCCCATTCCTGGGTAAACGCCAGCTCTCCATGCCTCCGGCAGTGCCACCGCTCAAACTGAGTCTTTCTCCATCCCGCTTTGTTGATCTCACAGTTACTGCTTTCTGAGTTAAAGTTATCTTTGCTTCCCTGGAAGTCGAAGTGTTTAGTGCTTAATTCAGCGAGAAGGTTTCTTCTCATTTTGCTCGAATTTGGAACCCAGACTTGGGAGATTGTGTCAATGGAAACAATCCCCATTGTCATCTAATCACTCCAGCCTTACGTCCTATCACAAGGACGTTTGACTTTTCGTCCTTTCGCTCTCTATTTCCCTTTATTTTGTAGTTGTTAGTAAAACATTAAATCTCTATATTCTCCAAGTTGGATAAAAGGTCAGCGACCCTACACATTCACTCTGTTCCTCTCTCAATAGACGCTGTTTGACCTGCTGAGTGTTGCCAACATGGTCTATTTTGAGTTGCGATTTGCAACAACTCCAGTAACAATTTTTGGTTCAATGTGGATCAGTTTTCTTCGACTGAACCTTACCTGCTCAAATAGTTGAGGGGTTGAGGTTTTGAATAGTAAGGTACAAGCACGTGTCACCCTGATTGACATAAAATGAAACAAAATGAGGATTATTCATTTCAAAAGATGTTACTAAGTCAATATATATTTTGAAGAGGGTCAACCTACGGGTGACATTCAGTCACTCATCTGTTCCAATTTAAACAGAAAGTGGGACGGCGAGAGTCCAGAGTGGTAAGTGTTACCCCATGGAACTGACAGCACTCTGACCTAAGACACTAAGCCTTTCTCCCAAAATACACACACACACACACATCCAGACTTGCTCAAAAAGAGAGGTTCCAACGAAATGTGAACTCGGGTAGCTGGATTCACAGTCCAGAGTGCTCACCATTACACCACGGAACACAGCGGGCGACAGCAGTCTGAAAATGGTCGTTCAATACCTGTACCAATTTGAACAGCAGGCAGAACTATCAGCCCCATTCCACAAGCCCGTCAATTACCCACTGCAATTCATATTCACATTTCCCTTACCTTTTCCTCCTGTCAAAATGTGTACTCTACCTTCAACTGCAATACATTTCACTGTCGTTCACCACATTATGTGGAGATGCCGGCGTTGGACTGGGGTGAACACAGTAAGACATTTCCACTCCATCTGACGAAGGATCAGCCCTCCGAAAGCTAATGGTATTTGCTGCCAAATAAACCTGTTGGACTTTAACCTGGTGTTGTTAAAACTCTTACTGTGCTCACCACATTCACAGAGCAATGTTAGCATCGAACTAATGGAAACCTTATTGTGGTAAAAATGCTGAACAACATCAGCTTATCATAGCTCTGCCTTCGTCACACCAGTGTGAAAATGTGAACAATTTCATATCTGGACAGAAAGGAAGGATAGTGTGGCTGTGGATAATTGGGCGCTGTGTACATTCTTGTAATCAGTATCTGGGAGAATCGGGCAAATGAGATCCTGGTGGCCTCGTGGTTAGGGGTTCGGCGCTTTCAGGGTTACAGACTGCCATCGATATTTTAAGATATATTAAGATTTAATATTTTTTACAAACAAACCAGCAATACTTCCTGGTCCAAAGCAGCTCTGCCAGAATCAGTGGTGTGAGATTTGCAGTTTTGTTTCCGAATTGGAAATGTCACGTGGACAACAGGTCAAGAATAAACACAGATAGTGAAGGACATTGATCGGACGCAAAGTGCTGATGATGGAAATGGTGATACAAGGCAAATCTGGGTGGTAATTGTCAGATTGAACCGTTTGCACTGACAGAAATATCATTCATTTCTGGACAAAAACTCGGGCTAAGTGACAAGAAAACTTCTCACTGAATTCACCAGTAAACTATTTGTCTTCGACTAATTGCAGGGCAGTTTTCATTTAGAAAGCAGTAACAGTGAGATTAACAAAGCGGGATGGAGAAAGATTCAGTTTGAGCGGTGACATTGCCAGAGGAATGGGGAGCTGGAGTTCACCCAGGAAAGCAGCAAAAGTTCAAAAATAATGAGAAGCAGCCAATGTTGCCCTGGTCCATCATTCTTTGTGTCAGTTAATCCATCCTCTGACGCTTTCTATCACAGACCTTCTATTTAATATCTTTACTGAGTGTTTCCCGTCTTAAATCCCGCAAAAACTCAACAGCTCAATTAATGTTTCGTGAGAAACGAGAATAATTCTGAAATCTGAATCATTTTGAAATAAAACTATTTGGAAATATTTCTCCCTGGTCGTGAAGCGGGAACTTTCGCGTGTGAGTCAAACATGACAACCACTGCACGACGAGATGCGAATATGTGCACGGTGTCAAAATCAAAACGTTTCTTTCCTGTCAGTGCGTCAAAGAAATATCAGCATTCCTTATTTTACAGAAAACATTTGAGGCCGAGGTCATAGCAAAGGTAAGGTGGCTGTAATATCGAGATTCGGATAATGTTGACCAACGAACGGAAATGATACAGATTTCCTTCACCCTTAATGAGAAAGCTTAATGAGCGTTTTTGCTGGGGAACGTTTTTTACTGGGGAAAGGGAAGAAATTAGAAATTGGAGACCTATTTCACTATTGAATGTGGATTACAAGATTCTGGCCAAGGTCATCGCCAACCGGGTCAAGTCTGCTCTGGGGTCAGTGATCCATCCTGATCAAACCTGTGCTGTACCCGGCAGGAAGATCTCTGATAGCCTCGCGCTACTCAAGGATACGATCGCCTACGTGCAGGACAGGCAGGTGGACACCTGCCTCATCAGTCTAGACCAGGAGAAGGCGTTTGACAGAATATCGCACAGCTACATGATGGATGTGCTCTCCAAAATGGGCTTTGGGGAGGGAATCTGCAATTGGATCCAACTGCTCTACACAGACATCAGTAGCGCAGTTTCAATCAATGGGGTGGGAATCAGATATGTTTCAAATCAGAGTCAGGCAGGGCTGCCCTCTCTCCTCCGTCCTTTTTGTGTGTTGCATCGAACCCTTTGCCGAGGCCCTCAGAAGCGACCCAGGCATCAAAGGGGTTACAATCCCAGGCAGCGGAGGGACGCAAGTCAAAGCCTCCCTCTACATGGATGACGTGGCTGTCTTCTGCTCGGACCCCTTGTCTGTTCGCAGGCTTCTTCGAGTCTGTGAGCAGTTCGAGCTGGCCTCGGGGGCCAAAGTCAACCAGGGTAAGAGTGAGGCCATGTTCTTTGGGAACTGGCCTGACACATCCTTTGTCCCCTTCACCATTAGGGTAGACTACCTCAAGGTGCTAGGGATATGGTTCGGAGCGGCAGGGGCATGCGCCAAAAACTGGGAGGAGCGCATCGCCAAAGCGAGACAAATATTGGGATTGTGGGAGCTACGCTCCCTCTCCATCACTGCGAAGAAACTTGTGATCCGATGCGAGGTCCTGTCCGTGTTGTTGTACGTGGCGCAGGTGTGGCCTCTCCCCAATCCTGCGCAGCAGCAATGACCCGGGCCATCTTCAAGTTCATCTGGAGATCAAAGATGGATCGCGTCCGGAGGGAGGCGATGCACAAATCTCCAGAGAACGGAGGGAAAAACGTTCCCAACGCCGCCCTCATCCTGATGGCCACCTTTGTGTGCGGCTGCATCAAGCTGTGTGTAGATCCTCGGTACAGTAACAGCAATTGCCACTATTTTTTGATGTTCTACCTCGCCCATGTGTTGTGGAGGATGGGTCTGGCCACATTGCCGTGGAACTCTCCAAGTAGTTGGACTGTACCGCAGCACCTGTCCTTCGTGGAGAAATTCTTCCGGAAACACACCTTTGACCACATGGCTATCAAGCAGTTTCGGTAGGGGAACATGTGGCAAATAGTGACCACAACTCTGTTAACTTTAGGATAGTAATGGACAAGGATGAGTGCTGTCCTACGGGCAGGGTGCTAAATTGGGGGAAGGCTGACTATAGCCGAATTAGGCAGGAATTGGTGGATGTTGATTGGGAGAGGATGTTCGAGGGTAAGTCCGCGTCTGGCATGTGGGAGTCTTTTAAGGAACTATTGATAAGGCTGCAGGATAGGCATGTGCCTGTAAAAAGGAAAGATAGGAAAGGTAGGATTCGAGAGCCGTGGATAACCAGGGAAATTGAGGATCTGATTAAAATGAAAAGGGAGGCGTACGTTAAGTCCAGGCAACTGAAAACAGCTGGAGCTCTGGAGGAATACAGAGAGAGTAGGAAAGAACTCAAACGGGGAGTTAGAAGGGCAAAAGGAGGTCACGAGATGTTCTTGGCAGGCAGGATTAAGGAGAATCCTAAGGCATTCTATTCATACGTTAGGAACAAAAGAGTTGTCAGGGAGAAAATCGGACCTCTCAGGGACAAAGGAGGGGAATTATGCTTAGAACCCAAGGGAATAGGGGAGATCCTAAATGAATACTTTGCATCGGTATTCACGAAGGAGAGGGGCGTGTTAACCGGGAGTGTCTCGGAGGGAGGTGTTGACCCGTTAGAGAAAATCTCCATTACAAGGGAGGAAGTGTTAGGTTTTTTAGGGAACATTAAAACTGACAAAGCCCCAGGGCCTGATGGCATCTATCCTCGACTGCTCAGGGAGACGAGAGATGAAATTGCTGGGCCTCTGACGGAAATCTTTGTCGCTTCTTTGGACACGGGTGAGGTCCCTGAGGATTGGAGGATAGCGAGTGTGGTCCCGTTGTTTAAGAAGGGTAGCAGGGATAACCCAGGAAATTATAGGCCGGTGAGCTTGACGTCCGTGGTAGGGAAGTTGTTGGAGAGGATTCTTAGAGACAGGATGTATGTGCATTTAGAACGGAACAATCTCATTAGTGACAGACAGCATGGTTTTGTAAGAGGGAGGTCGTGCCTTACAAATTTGGTGGAGTTTTTTGAGGAAGTGACAAAAACGGTTGATGAAGGAAGGGCCGTGGATGTCGTCTATATGGATTTCAGTAAGGCATTTGACAAAGTCCAACATGGCAGGTTGGTTAAGAAGGTTAAGGCTCATGGGATACAAGGAGAAGTGGCTAGATGGGTGGAGAACTGGCTTGGCCATAGGAGACAGAGGGTAGTGGTCGAAGGGTCTTTTTCTGGCTGGAGGTCTGTGACCAGTGGTGTTCCGCAGGGCTCTGTACTGGGACCTCTGCTATTTGTGATATATATAAATGATTTGGAAGAAGGTGTAACTGGTGTAATCAGCAAGTTTGCGGATGACACGAAGATGGCTGGAATTGCAGATAGCGAAGAGCATTGTCGGGCAATACAGCAGGATATAAATAGGCTGGAAAATTGGGCGGAGAGGTGGCAGATGGAATTTAATCCGGATAAATGCGAAGTGATGCATTTTGGAAGAAATAATGTAGGGAGGAGTTATACAATAAATGGCAGAGTCATCAGGAGTATAGAAACACAGAGGGACCTAGGTGTGCAAGTCCACAAATCCTTGAAGGTGGCAACACAGGTGGAGAAGGTGGTGAAGAAGGCATATGGTATGCTTGCCTTTATAGGACGGGGTATAGAGTATAAAAGCTGGAGTCTGATGATTGAGCTATATAGAACGCTGGTTAGGCCACATTTGGAGTACTGCGCCTAGTTCTGGTCGCCGCACTACCAGAAGGACGTGGAGGCGTTAGAGAGAGTGCAGAGAAGGTTTACCAGGATGTTGCCTGGTATGGAGGGTCTTAGCTATGAGGAGAGATTGGGTAGACTGGGGTTGTTCTCCTTGGAAAGACGGAGAATGATGGGAGATCTAATAGAGGTGTACAAGATTATGAAGGGTATAGATAGGGTGAACAGTGGGAAGCTTTTTCCCAGGTCGGAGGTGACGATCACGAGGGGTCACGGGCTCAAGCTGAGAGGGGCGAAGTATAACTCATATATCAGAGGGACGTTTTTTACCCAGAGGGTGGTGGGGGCCTGGAATGCGCTGCCAAGGAGGGTGGTGGAGGCAGGCACGCTGACATCGTTTAAGACTTACCTGGATAGTCACATGAGCAGCCTGGGAATGGAGGGATACAAACGATTGATCTAGTTGGACCAAGGAGCGGCACAGGCTTGGAGGGCCGAAGGGCCTGTTTCCTGTGCTGTACTGTTCTTTGTTCTTTGGTCAGCACGTAATGTCCTTGAGGCCCTGAGAGAAAAGGAGACGGCAGATCCTGTCGGATGGTTCCCTGAGCGGACTGTCAATGTCATGTGGTAGAATGCCTCATCACCAGAACTCACAAACAAGCACCAAGACCTGGCTTGGCTGGTGGTGAGTAGGGCACTCCCCGTCAGATCCTTTATGCACGCCCGAGGTCTCAACCTCACCGCACGCTGCCCTCGAAGCGGCTGCGGGGCTGATGAGACGGTAGCACACCTCCTTGTGGAATGTGCCTTTGCAAAGAAGGTCTGGAACGAGATGCAGTGGTATTTGTCGCGTTTCATCCCGAGTATCTCGGTGACACAGGACTCTGTGCTCTACGGGCTGTTTCCGGGGACGCACACCGAGACAAATATCAACTGCTGCTGGAGGGTCATCAACTCGGTGAAGGACGTGCTTTGGTGCGCCCGAAACTTGCTGATCTTCCAGCTGAAAGAATTGTCTTCGACCGAGTGTTGCAGACTGGCACATTCCAAGGTCCAAGACTACGTGCTCAGGGACGCGCTCAAGCTTGGGGCAGCCGCCGCCAAGGCACAATGGGGAAAGGCCACCGTGTAAAGCGTCTCAACCGAGGCAGACCGAGGGCCGGGTAACTGCAGAATACCCTCGGCCTGCGTAACTGTGTGCCAACCTGAAAAATAACGGCACACAGTAAACTCTGACGTATGTATATAGTTTTTAAGAAATGAAATGTACCGAAGTGTAATGTTTTGTAAATAAGCACTGTATTGTACTGTAAAAATGATTCTTTTTTGCACTGTTTATGACTTTTGGATCTGTAATTTTGCAATGTTTTATTGGAGAGGTTTTTTTTGTGAATGAAGTTTATTTTTGAAATTAAAAAAATGATCGTTTTTGCTTGGTTTTGAACTAGGGACTTATGACGTGTGAGGTGAACCTGATAACCACTGCACTACAGAAACAGCTGACCTAGCCGATAGCAAATCGGCCTGTCTGCAATGTTCAACTGCACTGTGGTGCTGCACGTTCAAATGGTTAGACTGAGAGACGCCCTCTCCTCCGCCCCCCACCCCCCTCCCCATGTTTCAGGAAGATAGCCGTTACTTTCAATCTGATTGCTCAACTTATCTTGAACTTCAAACCTGAGAAGCGTTCGTCTGGCAAATATCTGAGGGAGCAATTATTTCTGCTCATTCATTAATGCATCATTCTCATCTTCCTTCGAATAATCTCAAACAATTGTACTCAGTAATAAAAGCAATTTACCGCGGATGCTGGAATCTGAAACTAAAAGAGAAAATGCTGGAAAATCTCACAAGGTCTGGCAGCATTTGTAAGGAGAAAAAAGAGCTGACGTTTCGAGTCCAGATGACATTCGTCAAAGCTCATTTTACAATTGTACTCAGTATGTGTTTCATTATCCAATATTTAATATCAGTACATTATTTAACACATAGATCTTCTTTATGATTTGAATATCTCTGAAATTGAATATCATGAATTGCAAACATAACTGACCAACAGAAGGAAGCGAGTCACCGGGCAATGCAGATCGCAATTTTGTCCTTGAACATAGTCTGCTGTTAAACAAAATCAACTACATTTAAATGGAAGAGATTGAAAAGATATCTGTTAGTTGCACTTGAGCCTTTTCATTATGGGTGTGAAACATTCAGGCGCATAAATTACGGCCGTCCATAGGAAAGTCCAATAGATCCGCACTGAGTCTCGATTTCCTCATCTGGCTGAGTGATATTTCCTATTTCTTTGTTGTGAAGAACGATTTTTAAAAAAAAATGTTGTAGGAAATGTGCGACATTTCCTCTAACCCGCTTACACTATCACTTGTGTCTGTCTTTTTGAGCACACACTTCAATTAGACATGTTTCAGATGGTGATTAACTATCTGCACATATAAACCCATGAAATTCATTTGTGGACTGAATGAGATGCTGATGTGTGCACGCTGTCAAAATCGAAAATTTACGCGTCAAAACAATCAGCATTTCTTATTTTACAGAAAACATTTGAGGCCGAGCTCAGAGCAAAGATAATATGGCTGTAACATCGAGATTTGGATGATGTTCAGCAACGATCTGAAATCACACAGATTTCCCTCACCCGACATGGGAAAGCTGATGAATGTTCTGCCCGGTTCTGAAGCGGTGATCTTTCATGTGTTAGGCGAATGTGATAAACACTGCACTACAGAAACAAGAGAATGCACCGCACTGCCAATTGGCCTGACTACAATGTTGAACTACATTGTGTTGCTGCAGGTTCTCATGGTCAAATTGAGGGTCCATGTCACTTAATGGAAGAACAAATCCGTTCCTTTCAATCTGATTTCTCAACTTATCTTGAACTTCAAAATTAAAAAGCGTTCGTCTGGCAAATGTCTCAGGCGGAAATGGCTTCTGCTCATTCATTAATACGTCATTCTCATCTTCCGTCAAATCATTTCCAACAGTTATATCAAATATTTGTATTTATTCAACATTTAATTTCAACACGTTTATTTAACACAGATGTCCTCATTCTGAATTGAATATCTCTGAAATATACAACATTGTCTTGCAAACATGACTGACCCACAAAGTAAATAGAGTCACTGGGCAATACACATATCATGGTACTTATTTGAGATTTACCACATTCACCCTTTAAAGAAAGTAAAATACACTTGAATCGTCTTAATTCTGAGTGTGAAGTATTCTGGCGCCTAAATCTCGTTCATATACCGGAAGTCCAGGAGGTCCGCATTGAATCTCGGTTTCCACATCTGTCTGAGTGGTTTGAACTGTTTCTTTACTGTGAAGAGCAATTTCAAGAAGGTGCTTATGTGAAATGTGCGCCTTTTCCTGCAGTTCAGTTACAATTTCAATTGTGTCTGTCTTTATGATCACACAATACTATTCGACATGTTTCAGATGGTGATTAACTGTTTTAGTCTGCACCAAAAACCCATTAAATTCATTTGTGGACTGCACGAGTTGCGAACATGTGTACAAACAATGGAGTTCTTTATTCCCTGCGTCCTAAAAATACAGCATTTCTGATTTTCCTAAACGCATTTGACGCCGAGGTCAAAGCCAATATAACGTGACCCTGACATCGGATTGCATGAGACTGAGCAATGAACTGACATCATGCAGACTTCGATCACACTTAATGAGAACGATCCAACAGTATTGCTGCCCGGTTTCGAACTGGAGACATTTCGCGTGTGAGGCGAATGCGACAAACCACGACATCACAGGAACAGCTGACACTGTTCCCTTACAGTATCACTTCTACCTGTCTTTTTGAGCACACACCACTTTTAGACATGTTGCAGATGGTGATAAACTATGTTAGTCTGCACCTATTAACCCATTAAATTCTGTTGTAGACTGAACGAAATGCTAATGTCCGCATGTTGTCAAAATAGAAACATTTATTTCCTGTCAGTGCGTCAAAATATTCAGCATTTATTTTACAGAAAGCATTTGAGTCTGAGGTCAAGATAATATCAATCGAGATTCGGATAATGTTCAGCAACAAACTGAAATCATTCAGATTTCTCTCACCCGACATGAAAAACCTTAATGTATTCTTCTGCCCGGTTTCGGACCAGGGTCCATTACAAGCACTACACTGCAGAAATAAATGACAGCATATCGTCCCCAATCGGTCTAACTACAATACTCAATTCCACTGTGTTGCTGCAGGTTCGCACGGTTAGATTGAGAACCCATGCCACTTAATACAAGAACACGTTCGTTACTTTCAACCTGATGTGTCAACTTATCTTGTAATTCCAAATTAAAAAGCGTTCCTCCAGCAAATGCCTCAGGGAACTCAATGAGTTAAAGCTGAATTGTTTTAGTTCAGAGTTCAGAAGATGTTGAGTAATATCCCGCCCCAATGGTGATAGGTTCATTCTTATCCAGCAGAAGGCACCCAATCAGATCACAGTTCCTCTTTCCTACATTTCATCCAATCAGCTCCGAATGTCTTCATTCTCCAATTCATGACGTCAGAGAAAGGAGCAGGAACCATTTGAATCTGTTCTCAGAACAATGAACTGTGCAGAAGAACATCAGAGAACAGGGAAGACGAATGGCAATGGACCATTTGCTCCTTCACTGGGGCCTGTTGCGCGATTCAGTATAATCATTGTTGATCTCCCTCACAGTAAGAAGTCTCACAACACTAGGTTAAATCCCAGCCGGTTTACACGGCAGCACGAGCTTTCGGAGTACTGCTCCTTCATCAGGTGAGTGGACAGTTGGGTTTAGAAAGAGAGCATATGTAGATGCAGACTCAATTGCAAGATAATGGTTAGAATGCGAATCTTAACAGGGAATCAAGTCTTTAAAGATGCAGACAATGCGAGTGGAGAAGGGGATAATGATAGGTTAAAGCAGTGTGAATTATCTCAAGCCAGGCCAGTTAGTCGGATTTTGCAAGCCCAGGTCAAATGGTGGGGGTTACATGTCGTGTGACATAAACCCAAGATCCCGGTTGAGGGCATTCTCATGTGTATGGAATTTGGCTATCAGTTTCTACTTGGCGATTCTGTGTTGTCCTGTGTCTTGAAGGCCGCCTTCGAGAACGCTTACCCGAAGATCGGAGGTTGAATGCCCTTGACTGCTTAAGTGTTCCCCGACAGGAAGGGTACACTCCTGACCGGTGATTGTCGAGCGGTGTCCATTCATCCGGTGTTATAGCGTCTGCATGGTCTCGCCGATGTAGCATGCTTCGGGGCATCCTTTCCGAGAGCGTAATGGGCAGACAACGTTGGCCGAGTTGCATGAGTACGAAACGTATACTTGGTGGATGCTGTTCTCACGTATGATGATGGCATCCGTGTAGATCATCCAACACATCTTATAGAGGTTGCAGTGGCAGGGTTGTGCGGTGTCCTGGTCGCTCTTCTCTTCAAGGCTGGGTAGTTTTCTGCGAACAATGGTCTGTTTGAGGTTGCCCTGTTGTTTGAAGGCAAGTAGTGGGGGTGTGGGGATGGCCTTCGCGAGATATTCGTCTTCATCGATGACATGTTGAAGGCTCCGGAGGAGATGTCACAGCTTTTACACTCCGAAGAAGATGTATTGGCTTCTCCACTCTGGGGACTTCCTGGGGGATGAAGTAGGATCGTGTCCGGTATTTGACTTCTGAGGAGGTCGGTGTGGTTATTTGCTCTGGAGCGTCGGAACCGTCAATCGATGAGTCAAGCGGAATATCCTATTCTTACAAGGGTGTCTGTCAAAAACGACACCGCACACAGTCCTGCGTTCAACCTGAGCTGTTGGACTTCAACTGCAAGTACAAACTCTGGGATTTAACACTGGGATTTAAACTCACGCCTCCCGAGAGACTGGAGCCTAAATCCAGCGCCTTAGACCGCTCGGTCACGCTACCACGCGGATATCCGTCAGAATGACGTCGTTTCATTGTATTGATACTGAAATATGTCAAAATCCGTGGAGTTGGGATGGGCCATGAGGAAATCGTGACCGAATCAGATGATCCTGAAATGTGCAGCAAACAAAAATCATCTCCAGTCAGAAACACAATGAGCTGCAGTGAAGGGCCGGCTTCATTTAAACTGTCGTTAACCTCGTCTGGCTCCCAGAAAGGACAACATGGCTTCCTGGTGAATTTGCTCAGAATCGTCACTTCAGAAATGACAGGACACAAGGCGAGACTGAGATTTGTGTTTTCTACCGGGAAATAACTGATATTTGTTTTCACGGATTGGAAGAGAGAAATAAATCTTCATTTCCTGACCTGCAATCAAAAGAGTTGCGGAAGTGTAAATCTCTAACCGCCAGAGCAGCAGATTACAGCGTGTTTTACAATTTGCTTTGTCCAAAATCCTTTTAGTTTAATTTCCACGCCAGACCACTTGCACCACAAACTTCCCCTGTAAAATGGCACCTTCTGTTTCATAGAACATAGAACAGTACAGCACAGAACAGGCTCTTCGGCCCACGATGTTGTGCCGAGCTTTATCTGAAACCAAGATCAAGCTATCCCACTCCCTATCATCCTGGTGTGCTCCATGTGCCTATCCAATAACCGCTTAAATGTTCCTAAAGTGTCTGACTCCACTATCACTGCAGGCAGTCCATTCCACAACCCAACCACTCTCTGTGTAAAGAACCTACCTCTGATATCCTTCCTATATCTCTTAGAGTCCTGGGATGCCTAGGTTAGAGGGATTAGTGGGTAAATATGTGGGGGTAGGGCATGGGTGGGATTGTGGTCGGTGCAGACCCGATGGGCCGAATGGCCTCCTCCTGCACTGTAGGATTTCTATGATTCTATCTATGATTCTATATCTCCCACCACGAACCCTATAGTTATGCCCCCTTGTAATAGCTCCATGCACCCGAGGAAATAATCTTTGAACGTTCACTCTATCTATCCCCTTCATCATGCCCTAGCTCCCTCAACCTTTCCTCATAAGACCTACCCACCAAACCAGGCAGCATCCTGGTAAATCTCCTCTGCACTCTTTCCAGCGCTTCCACATCCTTCTTATAGTGAGGTGACCAGAACTGCACACAATATTCCACATGTGGTCTCACCAAAGTCCTGTACAGTTGCAGCATAACCCCACGGCTCTTAAACTCCAACCCCCTGTTAATAAAAGCTAACACACTACAGGCCTTCTTCACAGCTCTATCCACTTGAGTGGCAACCTTTAGAGATTTGTGGATATGGACCCCAAGATCTCTCTGTTCCTCCACAGTCTTCAGAACCCTTCCTTTGACCCTGTAATCCACATTTAAATTAGTCCTACCAAAATGAATCACCTCACATTTATCAGGGTTAAACTCCATTTGCCATTTTTCAGCCCAGCTTTGCATCTTATCTGTGTCTCTTTGCAGCCTGCAACAGCCCTCCACCTCATCCACTACTCCACCAATCTTGGTGTCATCAGCAAATTTACTGATCCACCCTTCAGCCCCCTCCTCCAAGTCATTAATAAAAATCACAAAGAGCAGAGGACCAAGCACTGATTCCTGTGGCACTCCGCTAGCAACCTGCCTCCAATCCTAAAATTTTCCATCCACCACCACCCTCTGTCTTCGATCAGACAGCCAGTTACCTATCCAATCGGCCAACTTTCCCTCTATCCCACACCTCCTCACTTTCATCATAAGCCGACCATGCGGGACCTTATCAAACGCCTTACTAAAATCCATGTATATGACATCAACTGCCCTACCTTCATCAACGCAATTCGTTACCTCCTCAAAAAATTCTATCATATTTGTGAGGCACTACTTGCCCTTCACGAATCCGTGCTGACTATCCCGGATTAATCTGCATCTTTCTAAATGGTCGTAAATCCCATCCCTAAGGACCTTTTCCATCCATTTACCAACCACCGAAGTAAGACTAACTGGTCTATAATTACCAGGGTCATTTCTATTCCCTTTCTTAAACAGAGGAACAACATTCGCCATTCTCCAGTCCTCTGGCACTATCCCCGTGGACAGCGAGGACCCAAAGATCAAAGCCAAAGGCTCTTCAATCTCATCCCTTGCCTCCCAAAGAATCCTAGGATACATTTCATCAGGCCCAGGGGACTTATCGAAATTCAGTTTATTCAAAACTGCCAGGACACCCTCCCTCCGAACATCTATTTCCTCCAGCCTATTAGCCTGTAACACCTTCTCTTCTACAAAACCAGTGATGTGTTCAGCCAATTGCAGCAATAATTCCACGACAGTTATCGCGTCCACCTCCCACGGCATGAAACTGGGCAGATTTTTTTCCAAATCCTTTTCATTGCAAAGTGAAGGAAAAGTTACATTATTCATTCATTTGCAAATTTTAACTAGTCCGATTAGTTTTCCCTGTATTTTCTGACTGTAAAGTCAGGCGTCAATACTTAAAAAAGGCAGAACGTAAGGTTCGTCACAGACAACAAGGGAGGATGCATTATCTGGCACAAGGAATGATGGACAAGGCAATACTGTGCTGTTGATGGCGGAACCCGAGTGTTCGAATGGTGCAAAGTCATCGTTTGCACGGCCATGGGCTCGATGGCAGGTGACAAGTGTAGAATTAAGCAGAGTATTTTTTTTAATGAGTAAACTGGCTATTGTGTGACGGACAAGGAGGAAGACAATGGATAAAATGTTGATGATCAACTAGTTGGAAAAGTCACTGTTAGCTTCCCTGCTGGCCCAGCAGTCAGGATTTGGCACTTTCATCACTAAGGCCTGGATTTAATTCCCAGCCAGAGTCTTTTGTATTGCTGTGTGAACCGACACCATGAAAGGAAATTCCACATTGAATGAAATCAGATCTGGCAGCGTCTGTGGAGCGAGAAACACAGTTAATCTTCCAGCTGGATCTTTCATCAGAGCTGGAAAGTCAGAAATGTAACAGATGGAAACAAATGCTTGGCTATGATGCCATAATATTGTGATAGGCTTGAGGGGCTAAATGTTCTATCCAAAATCCCAATTATATTCTAGCGCGGTGCCGATACCACTCCAAACAATAATTGACGCATGGCTTCCAATGGTGGTGTGGTGGAACGATTTTAGGCGCTGGATTTAAGTTTCAATATCTGAGTTCAAGCTTCACCACTGCCAAAAAGGGCAGCTCGTTTGTCTGTTCAGTGAGTGGCTTTTTGTTCGGAAGCAAAACGAGAGGGATGAAAGGTGCAGGGTGACCTCCGAGGGTCCAAAGTTCACTTTTGTTGCTGTAACTATTCAATCGTTTCATATGAGTAACACTAACACATTAACATCGGTTGCAGTGGTGGTCAAGTGGATAAGAACATAAGAACGAGGAGCAGGAGTAGGCCGTCTGGCCCCTCGAGCCTGCTCCGCCATTCAATAAGATCATGGCTGAACTTTTTGTGGACTCAGCCCCACTTACCCGCCCGCTCACCATAAGCCTTAATTCCTTTACTGTTCAAAAATTTATCTATCCTTGCCTTAAAAAGGATAGATAAAGGCGGTGGATTTGAATGTTTTCTCACGAAGATTTGAACCTCACCCACTGCGCTGATCAGCATTCATTCCTTTAGGTTACCCCATAGTTAATTACATGTTCAATGGAATCAATGCCTTCTGAATATTCCCGTCTGTTTTTCCTGCTTCACTTCCGTGTTTCTTCATTTCTGTTCATCAGCGAGGATTCACCAAAGCCCCAGCCAGAAATGGAACAAAACTGAACCCAATTGGTGACATCCTTGATTCATCGGTATTTGTGTCTCATCAGGCCTCTGTAACTCTCGGTGTATGTGTGTGTTACTCTGCGTGCATCAATGTGATTCAGTTCCCCGAGTCGATGTACACAATTTACCTTCACAAAGTGCATTCACTTATTCATATATCTTAATGGTAAACGGTACAGAAAATAACAACGTGTTTGAAAGTTGCAGGATTGACTCATTCAGGCTTTTTTGAGTGGATATTGTTGATTGACTCAGTGCCCGTGCATTACACAACAGGGGATGATTGAAATTTTCACTGATCAACATTTAAACAGACAGTGGATTCACTCGGTGTGATGGTGGGTCACAGTTCGATACTGGGACCCATCAGTATCCCACCCACTTAATCCCAGGGACCAATCTGGTGAACATTCTCTGTATCGTTTCCCACGCAATATGCATTCGCAGCATAATTTTTTGTCAGTTACTCTGAGCCCAATATTTTTAATAGGTTGAAAATATACAGCAACACGATCCAATGTATCTCCTTTAATTTGAAATGAATATTCATAGATCGATGTATATGCGAAGTTACTGAATAACAGCAAGAATAGTAAAGTTTGGATAATATTTCCCTGTTGCAGAAGGGCACAAATTTTATCTGTGTGGAGAATATAAGTAGAAATAAGAATCGAGGGTTCTATCTGGCTCGGGGTGCTCGCAAACCAACACCCTTTCAGATGGCAGCTAACTTTCCCGAACAAGTTTACTGCAGAAATACTGCAGGAGTTTAAATTCAGGGCTTTCGCTGCCTTTATTCAATTCAATTCCTGCCTTGATGTTGTGCTATTTGTTGTAACTCACCCTCAGTTACTGGTTTCAAATGTGTCATATTGGACTTGGTACCTCAACTCTGCGTCTAGCTTCACATTTGCTGCAAAAACTGCTGAGAACATCCAGCACTTTCTGCTTTGATTATAACATGAATTACACGCTTTAACATACACATTAAACAATAAATAGGAGCAGGAGTAGACCACTCTGCCCATCTAGACTGTTTCGCCATTCAATGCCATCATCCCTGATCGTGGGGTGTAACTTAGTTTTTCCACTAGCTCCCCATATCCCTGGATTCCCCCAGAGACCAGAAACCTGTAATGTGCTCGCTTATGGAGCATCCATGTGGAGAATTCCAAAGATTCACAACTTTTTGAGTGAAGTAATTTCTCCTTTTCTCAACCCTCCATGATCAGCCCCTTATCCTGAGACTGTGCCGCCGTGGGTAAAGTTGCCAGAACAGCAGAAAAAAATCTCCAAGCCTCCACCCTACACCTATTGTTTAGGTTTAATGAGATCGCCTGTCATTCTTCTGGACTCCAGAAAATTTCAGCACAATTTACACAGCCTCTCATCCCAGGACAACTCCTTAATCCCAGGGACCAACCTGGTGAATATTCTCTGTATCGTTTCCCACGCAGCAAATCTTAATTTAAATGTGGATATCATAACTGCACAGAATATTCAACATGTGGTCTCAACTAAACGCTGTACATCCGCAGCAACAGCTCATTATACTTGTACTCCAGTCTACATCAATCAAGACCAAAACGTAACTTCCCTTCCTAGTTCTTTACTGCACATAGATACGAGCTTGTCCGAACAAACGCATTTTGTTTTGAATATCAACATCTTTTTCACTTTTTCAAATATGTCCTGATCCTCCTGTTTTTGCGAATAAGAGAATATCTAATCACCAAAAATGCACACGATCTGTGATTTTGCTCACTCGTCAAAGCTGCGTGACGTCGCTCCCCAGCGCCGACGCTACAACAGCTGTTAGCTAAATTGTACCCAAAGTCTCGAGCGAGAGCTGAACTCGCGAACCTCTGCTTACAAGGCCAGAGTTCTGACCACTGATGTATGGAACCAGCAGCCGTGCGAAAATTGCAGTAAGTGTAGCATTATCAGTGGATTGAGGAACAGGATGGGTTTTCAGGTCGGAGATGATTGATGGATGTGGAATTGTCTGAGATGGAGAGCAGGAAGTTAAAAGATGCAACTTAAAAGTGGCACAATTTGGCATGTGTGTCGTGTGTGTTTCGTGTGATTCTTCTTCAGAGTGAATTGTTTTTATATTTCTGACTTTTCCAGTTCTGATACAAGTTCATTCAGCCGGAAGATTAATCTTGTTTCTCCGTTCACTGGCGCTGTGAAGCGTGTTTTCATTAAATGCATAATTAAACAAGAAGTTATTCACTCCGTGCCTGGGAGTCGAACGCGGCGCCACTGCACTGAATCCTGATCACTGCGCCCTCAGAGAAGCTAATGAGAGAGTTGTAATGAGTTGATCATCTTTGTGCTTATTGTTTCATTCCAAATATTTTTCACGAAAGACATGGTCACCGTGAGGAATGGTGGGAAGAGCAAATGACAGGATTTGAACTTCAGTTAGAAAAATCCAGTCCACCCCTGGGCCGGGAATACAGTCTCAATGTTTGCAATCCTGTTGTTTATATCATCAGAGAGTCAGTCATTCAGCCTGTGTTCCCGTGTCTGTGCGCAACAGGAGAAATCCCTTCCACGAAAGCTCTTTTACCCCAACAACTGTTCACATTGGTACTGTCTCTCTTCGTTGTTCCTGCCAAGAATAACCAACCACGCACTCCTACGTTCAATATGAGCTGTTACAGCTCAGCTGCAAGGACCACAAACGGTGGGACTCGAACCACGTCTCCAAAGAGACTGGAGCCTTAATCCAGCACCTTAGACCGCTCGGCCACACTACCACATTCAAGCATATCGCAATCATGTTATTGACTGATAATGTTACTGAAATTCATGCGCAGCACTGGAGCTGGGAAAGGCCGTCAAGAGCTTGAGCCTGCTCCTTCACTGAATCAGGTAACCCTGAACTGACGAACAAACAGAAATCATCTCACGTCAGAAACACAGAGCTGCAGTAAAGGGCCGGGACCATTTAAGGCCATCTCTTCCCAATGTCCTACCAGAAATGACAAGAAAACCTCCTGTTGACTTTGCTTAGGGTCTTCACTTCAGGACACGAGGCCATATTATGTTTTATATGTTCAAACAGACAATAACTGACATTTGGTTTCACGGTTTGGATGAGAGCAATAAATCTTCATTTCCAGACATGTAATCTAAACAGTAGCAAAAGAGTCAAACTCTAACTTCCATACGAGCAGCTTACAGCGTGTTGTAAAATTTACTTTATCCATGCTGTTTTTGTTATCTTAATTTTCACGCCAGGCAACTTGCACCACAAATTTCTCCTGCAAAATGGCACATTCTTCTTCAACACTAGTGACGTGTTCTGCTAATGACAGCATATAATAAACACTGCACTACAGTTATCACTTGCGCTTCTGAAGGTTCGAAACCGGACAGAAATATTTCCAAATAATTTTCATGGCAGAGTGAGGGAAAAGTTTTAAAATTCACTGGCAGTGTAAAATGTAAAATCTATCCCATTACCATCCAGATTTCAGCTTGCTTCGCCATCTCTATTGACAGCGCTTTGCAGCCTGTCACTGTCCTTCCCTTTCTGTGTCTAATCTTGAAATGTTGCACATGTCACATTTCTAGCTCTGAAGTAAACTTGCAAACCTCACTCGACTGATTCTGGCAAATCTACTTTCGATCAGAGAATGCCTGCTTGTGAATGGAGCTCAGAGTGCCAGGAAAATGTAAGGAACTGGGAACAGAATACCATACCCGCACCTTTACAGGACAATGTGGTTTCAAGGAGGCAAGTTATGGAATCACTCAAAGCAAGGCGGGGATAGAGAACTGAGAAAGCGGTTGACGGACTGATAGACGTTCAGGCCTGCAGCATAACTCAAAAGAGTGGTTTGTGAATATGCACTTCTGCTCACACAGAGCCCCAAGTGATGAGTTATTGGAAAGGAATATTCGTTCATTGTCCGCTTTTTAGTTTCTCGCCATAAGCAAATGCATCCAGATTGCGAGTCTGTACCACAATACGCCCCCACCGAGTGGGACAAGGAAAGAACCGAGGATGCAAGTCACACCATTTGATCGCAGCATCCAGCAGCCCAAGTCTCCTCAGTTTGTAGGGGCGGGGGGGGGGGGGGGGTGGTCACATGTGAGTCACAAGAACGGCCTGGTGAGCACAGCCAAAATGCTGCCCGATGGAGGGAGAATTAAGACCACGCACTTGGAAGACCATGAGTGTCTTGCAGTGTTAGCAGCCGGCTGGTGAGATGTATCTGGAGACTTGAACAACAGCAAAAAATAAATGAGAACGGCGGGAACTTGCAGGTAATCAGGCACATGGTCAATAGGGATTGTGCACTAAAGTCTTGAACGGGAGAGGGTTATGTCCAGTCGCTGCTCGTAGTCGGAGCTCTGGCTTGAGAAGATTACTTACGCATCACCTGAAACCATGATAATTAAAAACAAAAGTCCCGCCTGCATGACCAATTTGGTGCAAATTCCAGTTATTATTCCCGCATTCCAACGCTATCGAGGGTGAGGAAACCAGTTAGAAATTAGTAGCATGAGTTAGAGATCGGGGAATTAACTGAGCATAGTTTACCAAGCTGAATAGACCCTTCCCGACTTTTTAGATTGAGCAATGTCTGAGGAACGCTGCATTCTCAGTCTGTTCAGCCTGGATCTCTGGGGAGAAGGCGGGATCAGGATATTTAATTTGATGATCAGCCGTGATAAAAATGAATGGCGCAGCAGGCTCGAAGGGGCGAACATCCTCCTACGGCTTCTCGTTTTTAAATTGTTATGGGACATTTGTCTTCACTGCTAACAAAATTGACGGAAATGTGGCACAGTAGTTAGCACTGCTGCCTCACAGCGCCAGGGAGCGTGTGACTGTCTGTCTGGAGTTTGTACATTCTCCCCATGTCGGCGCAGTTTTCCTCCGGATGGTCCGGCTTCCTCCCACGGTCTAACAATGAGCAGGTTAGGTGGATTGGGGATGCTAAATTGCTCGTTAGTTTCCCAAGATGAGTAGGGTTAATGGATTAGTGTGAAGAATGTGTGGGATGACGGGGATAGAGTGGAAGTGGCTTTCTTGTTGAACTGTTCTGTCGAATCGGTGCAGGCTCCTTTTGCACTCGAGGGATTTTACCATGTATTAGTGGAATTTAATACATGTTCAATTTTTCTTTCTTCAGCATTTGAATAATTTCGCAATTCGACGAATTGGAAATTTCACCCCATTCTTTAACTCCTCTCTAAATTTACTCTGAGTCCCGGCATAAATGAATGGGTTGATACAGGAACTAATTAACTGAAGTAAATATCCACTTTGCTCCATAATAAATGCCGATTGATTAGAGCTTGAGAAGTAAGGGATCTTTGCAACTCGGAAATAAATTACTGTTACGAAAAATAAGAAATACGAGAGGATGAAACTACCAGAGATGGAAAAGAGTAAAACAATGGACTTTCTCCGCTTCTCCATCTCAGGGTCACTCTGATTCTCTCCATTGCTCTGCATCCGGAGTCTCCTGCGGGCTCTGTTGGCAACTAGAATGTGTTTGACGGTCAGAACGTTCAGCAGTAAAATCAGAATGAATGGGAGGCAAGGGGTTAAAATGGAACGAATCAAGTCATATGCAGCCCATGCAGGGGATGTATAAAATATCGATTTTACGTTGCAGAACCATGGTATTTTGTTAATTATGTACCGTGGTTCGGATACAAAATACATGAAAGAACTTTTCACACAGCTCAGTATTGCCACAATTCCAATCACCAGTCCTGCAGTTCTCTCGGTGCAGTATCTTATTTTCAGTTTCTGACAAGAAATGGCCACAAATCGATCGAAGGTGAAAGCGATAGTTAACCAGACAGAAATATCAATGCATGCATAGATTAAGGCCGCTCGGAGACTGCATATCGGTGTGATGGACAAGAAACTGGAGGGGAAATAAATTCCAGCAACCCGGCTTAATATCACAGTAGTGAACATGACCCCAAGATCCGAAGCCGCCATGGAAACCAGGTAATAAATGATACAACTGGAGAGACCACATCTTCTTCGAGACAGGATCACAATCACTGCCAAGTTACCTGTAATTGAGAGAAAGACAGTGATTTTATATGATTTGGTTTATTTTGCCACATGCATTAGTATACAGTGATAAGTATTGTTTCTTGCGTGCTATACAGACAAAGCATACCGTACATCGAGAAGAAAAGGAGAAAGTGCAGGATGCTGTGTTACCGTCACAGGGAGGGTGTAGAAAACGATCCCATTAAGTTGTGAAAGTGCGTGAGTGATCAACTGACTGTGTGAAAAACAGAAACTGAGGCAACTTGTGCTTTGGACAGAGAGAGAGAAAGATAGATAGATTGATAGAGAGAGAGAGTGTGTGTGTGTGACAGAGAGAGAGAGAGAGAGTCAAAGTTAGCTTTTGAACTCCCTACAAAAATAGGTAGTCATTTTTTCTTCATGGTGCGTGAGTTTGAATTGAGGCGTGATCCTAAGCTGCAGATCATAGTTTAAGAAATAAATAAGTGCTTAGGCGCTTTAAAATACTTACCCGAATTATAATTGAGGCACGTCAATGACGTAATAGTGTAAATTTCGATAATGAAATCCAACTAAGAATAAAAACGCTTTGAAAACACATGAGGTGTTATCATGGAATGAATTCAGTCTTATGTAACCCATGCAGGTAGCATATGAAAGTCTTATTATATAAAGCCGAAAGTTGGTATATTATAAATTATTCCCATCAACCAAATTGATTCTATGCTTTATTCCGCAGGACACGGCATCCATTAGTCCGATAATTCACACAACCATTTTTCGCCTGCAATGTAACACATGATAAATCTGCAGAGATCGTACCTTATTGAACAACAGCATCACATGTACAGCTAAGAATATCCGTGTGAGACAGCATAAGAAAGAAGAGTTACTTCCTCCAATTTCAACAGAATCCAGCTAGCCATAGTCATAGGGAATTACAGCATGGAAACAGGCCCAACTTGTCCATGCCGCCGCTTTTTTAACCCCTAAGCTCGTCCCAATTGCCCGCATTTGGCCCATATCCCTCTGTACTAATCTTACCCATGTAACTTTCTGAACGCTTTTTAAAAGACAAAATTATACCCGCCTCTCCTACTACATCTGGTAACTTGTTCCAGACACTTACCACCGTCTGTGTGAAAAAATGCCCTCCGGACCCTTTTGAATCTCTCCCCTCTCACCGTAAACCTATGCCCTCTAGTTTTAGACTCCCATACGTTTGGGAAAAGGTATCGACTCTCGAACTGATCTATGCCCCTCTATTCTACAGACCTCTATAAGATCACCTCGAAGCCTCCTACGCTCCAGAGGAAAAAAGAACTCCCAGTCTATCCAGCCTCTCCTTAAAACTCAAACCATCAAGTCCCGGTAGCATCCTAGTAAACCTTTTCTGTGCGCTTTTTAGTTTAATAATATCCTTTCTATATTAGGGTGACCAGAATTGTACACAGCATTCCAAATGTGGCCTTACCCATGACTTGTACAACTTCAACAAGACATCCCAACTCCTGTATTAAATGTTCTAATCAATGAAACAAAGCACACCGAATGCCTTCTCCACCACTCTGTCCACCTGTGACTCCACTTTCAAAGGCATATGAACCTGCACCCCTGGATCTCTTTGTTCAACAACTCTCCCCAACGCCCCACCATTAATTGAGCAAGTCCCACCCTGGTTCGATCGACCAAAATTAATCACCTCGCGTTTATCAAAATTAAACTCCAACTCCATTGATCATGATCCCGTTATCGTAGATAAACTTTTTCTCTGTCCACTATGCCAGCAATCCTGGTGTCATCTGCAAACTTACGAACCATGCCTACTAAATTTTCATCCAAATCATTAATATTAATGACAAATAACAGTGCTCCCAGCACCAGTCCCGGAGACACACCACTAGTCACAGTCCTCCACTTTGAAAAACAACCCTCAACAACCACCCTCTGTCTTCTGTCATCCAGCCAATTTTGTATCCACATGGTTACCTCCCCCTGGATACTGTGAGATTTAACCTCATGCAACAACCTCCATTTGGTACCTTGTCAAAGGCCTTGCTAAAATCCATATAGACAACACCAACTGCCCTGCCCTCATCGACCTTCTTGGTTAGGAAGTGAGAGACAGATAGACAGGCAGACAGACAGTTTGAAAGATAAATAAATACATAGATAGATAGAGAGAGAGAGAGAGGGAGAGAGAGATGTGGACAGTTAGATAGACAATGAGATCTTGAGACATATATATATATATATAGATAGATAGATAGATAGATAGATAGATAGATAGATAGATAGATAGATAGATAGATAGATAGATAAGGAGAGAAAAAGTATTGCAAGTTATCAGATACAGTGTTGACAATTATTTCTGCCTTTCTGAATATGCATAAGGTAGGTCAAAGGCAAAGTACGGTAAAATGCAACAAGACAATACTACGAAGACGAAGGTAGAAACAATATTTTATAACCAAAATGAACATTTCAAATATGCAAGAGAAATTCCACATCAGGAAATTGGAATGGAACATATGAGAACACTGACATACTTCTATCTCAGTGATATCATCAAATAGAGGAAAATGAATGGACATTTAATGCTTCTTTGATTTTGCCGTAAAAATACTGGCTACATTTCGCTTCAAGGTCCACTTTCCTCACTTGGATCCTCGGTATGTACTTGAATCATTGGGATTGGCAACTGCTGAGGTCGCATTTGCAGAACGAAATTTCAGATTGTACGAATGATTCTCAACATACTAGTGCTTAATTGTATCCCTTCAATAAATTAATTCATTAAAATTACTCTGCAGTGATTCAATGGTTCATTCCTCAAAATCAATTAATTAAACCCGTCATTTTCAAGATTATTTCCACAATAGATCTACATGTACAACCTGAAAACAATGTGATCATTCATCCACAGTAACAGTTGTAGCAACTCAAAAAGTCGGCAATTGCACCGTATGACTGTTACGTTACTTCATGCAAAGCAAAGGAAGAGGATCAACATCAGAATAGTTCCACAATTAAATAGTGATGATAATGTGATAATGTACCTTCAGTTTCAGCGCCAGTAACTCATTATAGATTATCATACACTGTTCAAAGTATATCAGAATTGCTCTGTCGCAATAGTGGCAAATCACAACAGAATTCCATTCACATAATGCGATGCTGGTGCAAGAAAATTGGAGGATTTGTAATCGTTAAAGTAAGCAAATGCTGCGTGTCACCAGAAAACGTTAAGAAATTACATTGGATTAAACATACAGATTATTTCAGAAAACACTGCCGAGAAAGAGGGGACATGCTTAACATTAAATAGGAGAGAGGATACACATATTGTGAAGACGTCCTATAGTTAACATTGAAGAGCTAACATATCCCAGCCGAGCACTCTCGCAGTTGTTATCAACCTAAAATGGGATACCTGGAATGCCAATAGCTCCGATGACGGGATAGTAAATGGCAAACACCAGACCTGTTGGTACTCCGTGCATTTTTATCCGAGTGTTCTGCAAATCACTGAAAATAGTCACTTTTATATCAGATGCCAGGCTCTAGAGAAATCATTAGCTGGTTTCACATTGTTTCTTAATTAAATTTATTGCAACAAACATCTTCGTGCACCTGGTCCTTGGGCTGTTGTTTACATTGCAGTGAAAATCAATGCCTTATTTGTCAGGGATCTGATTCACCGTTCTGCAGTGAAACAAGAGAAAGACTGCAGAAAAGAAACAGTTACATGTTGTTACAAAATGTCCAATTGCCTGGATTTGGGGTCTGGCTAACGCAGTGGTGTTTGCCAGTGATCGCTTTGGAAATGAAATTTTTCATCAGAAAACTCAACCAGATTTTAAGTCCTTTCATCTCTCAGTTATTTTTGATTCTAATCAGATGCACCAGCGTTTCAAATATCTCTGAGCTTTTCCACCCACTTTAAGACGACTGTGTTTGTATTCATTTGCCAGGTCCACTTAAGTACGGGTGACATTTGGTATAAAGAGGCTAAGTTAATCACAAATTCACTTTGCGCAAGCTTTCACCCCCGACATTTACAGTACACTCAATATTGGTAGCTGAACCTCACAGTGCAAAAGTCCACTAGAGAACAGTAACGTTCAATGTGAACCTAATGCATGGTGGCATAGTGATTAGCATTGTTGTCTCACAGTGCCAGGGACCCGGGTTCAATTCACAACTTTGTTCACTGTCTGTGTGGAGTTTGCACGTTTTCCTCGTGTCTGCGTGAGTTTCCTCCGGGTGCTCCGGTGTCCTCCCACAGTCCAGAAATGTGCGGGTTAGGTGCATCGGCCACGCTAAATTGCCCCTTAACTGGGATGCGCAGGTTAGAGGAATGAGCGGGGTAAATAGTTGGGGTAACGCGGATAGGGCCTGGTCAGGATAGTTTTCGGTGCAGACTCGATGGACCAAATGGCCTATTTTTGCACTGCAATGATTCTATAATTTTATGATAACCGTGGATCACAGACACGTTCCTCTTAACATCGCTGTCTAAATTCAGAGCAACTTGTATGAGTTCAGTACACGTGCATTGGATACCAACAGATTCTAATCACTGTTCATTTATTCACTAAGGGCTTGGTTAATTCAAGCAGGTTTCTTTTAATACATTCCGGTGCAGGGTGACTTCAACCACTGTTCAATACATTGTAGTATGGTCTAATTCCATACTAATATATTCAAAATGGCCAGATGTTTGAAATAACCTGTGTGGACTAACTTTCTGTTATCATCCAAATCATTATGAACGAGTATATAATTGAACAATACATGCAAAGCTTCTCGAATCCAATAGACAAATTTTACAAACGACACATACACACCAGAGTTCACATTCTATTGCAAGTGCAAACATGGCGTGAATTAAATATTCTGAAATTCTCCCTGACAGCTGGTATTTCCATATCGGCAATTTAGAATGTCATTTTTAGGGAGTAGTCATTGTGTTTCATTCATTGTGGGAACTTTCTACAGTCCTTTCGCTAACATCCAGACTGGAAAGCGAATGATATGAATTCCGCAAGGTTTACCATTTGTTCTCTTATTGTTCATGATGCAGATTTGAACTCTGTCTCTTTCTAACGCTGCACAATGTTTGCAATGACCTGTGGCCGGTGGAAATTCATACTCGTTCATGCACATTACAGTGAAGATTCCGTATCCCAGTATGACACAAGTCAACATCAGAGCTCTAAAGAGTTGTCCATAATATTTTGAACTCAACAGTGAAGAAGACAGACATGTACAAAAATTCAAATCCTTGAACCTTTTCTTCTGCCTGAAGAGAATGACACTTAACGAATGCCAGCTTCAAAGTGTACGCGTTATCTTTATATTTTATATTCAGAACTAAAGGAATTATAATCTCACATTCAAAACATCAAGAGCTTCCTGAAACTCCTGAAGAACTTCCAGAGGAGCATCAATGCGGTGCTGATGTGGACCCCGTCATGTCTGTTAGTTGTTTCCAATGCCTGTGGAACAAACCACATTTAAACAATGCAGCCACATGTCAATCCTTTTCATCCACTGTATATTTAAATGGCTCCACAAAGCCCCCAGACCTGTTCGGGATTTTCATGCAGCCTCCTGCAGGATAGATTGACCATTGGAATAACGCCATGGGAACCTTGCTCCACCCTCCTACATCATTACCGACGCTGTAAATCGAGGCTGTCTGGTCTACACGGAGAAGCCACACTTGCAATAAATGTTGACACTTCATGATCAACAACCATATGCAAGAACTACAAGCAGGAAGGCGACCGGACAAAGGATGGGATGCTGAGCGAGTGCTGCCACCCTGGCTGCTGGGGAGTCATCTCGAAAGGAGCTTCCAATCAGGAAACTTCAGTTTCCCAAAGGAGGCATGATTCATTGGGCGCTGGCAAATGGAAAATAGAGCACGCCTGTTGCAATGGTCAAACTGTGACGGAGATTGACAAAAATAGATGAAAACATGTAAACGTGAAAACCGATAGAAACGGCGATTTGGTCAGAAGGAGAGGACCAGAAAGAACAAATTATCAACCTTTGATCCATTTTCATTCAGCAAGTTTCTGAACTTTCAGAGATGAATGGAAATGTTAAACACCGCAGGTATCCTATCGGAACATCATTAGGATGGACATTTCATTCAAACTATTTCCCTGTGATTTAACCAGGAGAGCAAATGAATATCAAAAATGTTCTTTCACTTTAAGATGCGTTGCGATATCCTTACACTGTGGAACGATCTGGTTAAATGTAGCAAAGTCCGAATTTGGTTGGAACACTCAGCAGGACAGGCAGTAATTATAGAGAGCGAAACAGAGTTATCATTTCGAGTTCAATATGATTGCATTCATGAAAAAAACTGTCGCATGAAATGATGTCATAACTTCTTACTTTCACTCCCAATTCAACTCTCCACCTCACTCGCGTTTCTTCCTATCTGTCTCTCTCGCTGTCACTCCGCGTTTCCCTATATCTGTGTCTATATGTTTTCATGTTTGATCTTTGCCTCCCTCATTTCTGTTGTGGCCTCGGAGCATTAACCTTTCATCATCTTTGTTGGGGTGAGGCGGTTTGCTGATGAGGATAGTTACTGTAGGATTTTGCTCTCTGTCGTTTCGAAGAATTATCTAATTTAAACTATGAAAGGTTTAGACATCTCGAAAGCGTGCATTATGAAAAGCATTTTCTCTGAGTAGAAAGTCTCGAACGAATGGCACCCTCTATGACAGTCATGATGTGGAGATGCCGGCGTCGGACTGGGGTAAGCAAAGTAAGAAGTCTCACAACACCAGGTTAAAGTCCAACAGGTTTATTTGGTAGCAAATACCATAAGCTTTCGGAGCACTGCTCATTCGTCAGATGGAGTGGATATCTGCTCTCAAACAGTGCACAGACACAGAAATCAAGTTACAGAATACAAATTAGAATGTGAATCTCTAAAGCCAGCCAGGTCTTAAAGGTACAGACAATGTGGGTGGAGGGAACATTCAACACAGGTTAAAGAGATGTGTATTGTCTCCAGACAGAACAGCTAGTGAGATTCTACAAGCCCAGGAGGTAAGCTGTGGGGGTTATTGATAATGTGACGTAAATCCAACATCCCGGTTGAGGCCGTCCTCATGTGTGCGGAACTTGGCTATCAGTTTCTGCTCAGCGACTCTGCGCTGTCGTGTGTCGTGAAGGCCGCCTTGGAGAACGCTTACCTGAAGATCCAAGGCTGAATGCCCGTGACTGCTGAAGTGCTCCCCCACAGGAAGAGAACAGTCTTGCCTGGTGATTGTCGAGCGGTGTTCATTCATCCGTTGTCGTACGTCTGCATGGTTTCCCCAATGTACCATGCCTCTTGACATCCTTTCCTGCAGCGTATCAGGTAGACAACGTTGGCCGAGTTGCAAGAGTAGGTACCGTGTACCTGGTAGATGGTGTTCTCACGTGAGATGATGGCATCCGTGCCGATGATCCAGCACGTCTTGCAGAGGTTGCTGTGACAGGACACCACACAACCCTGCCACAGCAACCTCTGCAAGACGTGCTGGATCATCGACACGGATGCCATCATCTCACGTGAGAACACCATCTACCAGGTACACGGTACCTACTCTTGCAACTCGGCCAACGTTGTCTACCTGATACGCTGCAGGAAAGGATGTCCCGAGGCATGGTACATTGGGGGAACCATGCAGACGCTACGACAACGGATGAATGAACACCGCTCGACAATCACCAGGCAAGACTGTTCTCTTCCTGGAGGGAGCACTTCAGCAGTCACGGTCATTCAGCCTTGGATTTTCAGGTAAGCGTTCTCCAAGGCGGCCTTCACGACACACGACAGCGCAGAGTTGCTGAGCAGAAACTGATAGCCAAGTTCCGCACACATGAGGACGGCCTAAACCGGCATGTTGGATTTATGTCACATTATCAGTAACCCCCACAGCTTGCCTCCTGGGCTTGTAGAATCTCACTAGCTGTTCTGTCTGGAGACAATACACTTCTCTTTAACCTGTGTTGAATGCTCCCTCCACCCACAATGTCTGTACCTTTAAGACCTGGCTGGCTTTAGAGATTCGCATTCTAATTAGTTTTCTGTAACTTGATTTCTGTGTCTGTGCACTGTTTGAGAGCAGATATCCACTCCATCTGACGAAGGAGCAGTGCTCCGAAAGCCTATGGTATTTGCTACCAAATAAACCTGTTGGACTTTAACCTGGTGTTGTGAGACTTCTTACCCTCTATGACACCATGTCGAGGTAAAATATATTTTCATTAGGCCTGATATGCGGAGGTTTTTCTTCTTGGCTGCTCCACGGTACAGGAGTTAACATTGCCGCCTTACAGAGTCAGGGACCCAAGTTCGATTCTGGTATTTGGTGACTGTGGAGTCTGCACATTCTCCCTGTGTCTGAGTGGGTTTCCTCCCATAGTACAAATAAGTGCAGGTTAGGTGGAGTATCCGTGCCAAATTGTTCAATAGTGTGCAATGATGGTTAGGGACCACCTGGGTAAATTCTTGAAGTTATGGGGTTACGGCGGGTAAGGTGAACCGTTGGGGATTCGATGCACACTCGATGGGTCGAATGGCCTCCTTCTGCACTGTTATTCTATGAATCCAATGTTTGTGAATCTTTAAATTTTTTGACATCTTGTCCTGCGAATGTTAGTGTGCTTTTCAATCTGACACCGATGGAAATTTGGACTCTAAAGGCAAAGAAAATAGTGTATCCACCGAGTGCGAATTTGTTCTTTACGCTGAGTATCAACCACTACCACATAAATAGAAAGGACCGATTCGGTGGCCCATTTCACCATTACTTTTTTTTGTTATGATTTTCCTTAATTTTACAGCCCCCGACCATATAAATGGTTATTTGTGATTTGCAAAATGCTTCTATTGAGTTATTTAATGTGGTCAGTAAGTGTGTGTGGCGCTAGCTAGCTCAACTCTTTTTTCATTGCCCGGTCGTAATTTCACATTAGGAATCGTTGGAAAACCGGCTCCTGAAAATGCTCCAGGCCGTGCGATGCAGGTAGGTTTCTATGATTCTATGACGATTCACAGTGCTGTTAAGAATGGAGATCAAGGATTCTGACAGCCACAGAGAAAGAACGGCTGTATATTTCCAAGTCTGTCACGTCATGACATTCATTGCTCTGGGCCAAGTGCCGGTAAATGGGATTAGGTGGGAGTTCAGTGCCACCTCTCCTACACTGTATGATTCTCAGTCGGGAAGGCATCTGGAACTTTTCCGTTGCTGTGCCCAGGTGTACCTTCTGCCCTTGTCCCTCGAGGTAATACATGTCACAAGTTTGGAAGGGGCTGCCGAAGTGCCCTGGGTGATTTCGGTTTCACTTATTCGATGGATTGCAGTCAATGTGAGCATTGGTTGCAAATCCGCAGTTTACTTAACCACAGATTTGAGAGTCTGGAGTTACAAAATTACTTCAGATCTCCTTCCATAAAGGCATTGGCGAATAAAATGTCATCTGGTTTTGAAAATGGGATTTAATAAGAATTGTTGACTGATTTTGAGGTCATGATCTTCTGAAATAACGTTGATTCCACATTTTTTCAATTAATATTTGAACAAATGCATCGGACTAAATTCCACCAGATTTGATCCAGGTCGACAGAATTTGCTCAGCATTAAGACTCCAGTGGCATTAAACCTCCGCCATTGCTTTGCCACAGTAAACCTGGTCGTGAACAGGACCACTTCCACCGTGAGTCTGTGGTGAGTGGAGCAAATGCTTAAGAAGGTGACCGGGTGCAGATGCTTTTTCGTGGCCGAGTGGCCTGAGATACTGTTTCTTTTATTCAATCATATAAAGATGTGTCTGATCGAAGCTTAATGCTGGCAGATTGAGTCACTCCCTTGGTAAACAATTCGAAACAATGCCATTGCTGTGCAAGTGAGATACCAAAATAATGCAGTAAGGTTTTTCATTGAGGTGGGAGAAATGACATAAAAGGCACAAGTCTATATGGCTGAAGTAACAGAGAGAAGGGAGGATAGGGTATGGAAAACGCACTGAATTTAGGATAACTTGGCAAAAAAAAGAAGTAAGCGCGACTTCGCAAGTAGGGACGTGGAACTGGAAAGTATTTAAATGGCATAAAACAAATGGAGAAGTCAACATCAGACTCACCATGAGCATGGCTTCCAATTATCACTCGAATTCCCATTAGAAGGATTAGAGGGTCCAGTAAAGTTTCAGGAGAATGTGTTTGGATGCCAAGCTTAATAAGACCATAAGACCATAAGACATAGGAGCGGAAGTAAGGCCATTCGGCCCATCGAGTCCACTCCACCATTCAATCATGGTTGATTTCAACTCCATTTACCCGCTCTCTCCCCATAGCCCTTAATTCCTCGAGAAATCAAGAATTTATCAATTTCTGTCTTGAAGACGCTCAACGTCTCGGCCTCCACAGCCCTCTGTGGCAATGAATTCCACAGACCTACCACTCTCTGGCTGAAGAAATTTCTCCTCATCTCTGTTCTAAAGTGACTCCCTTTTATTCTAAGGCTGTGCCCCCGCGTCCTAGTCTCCCCTGCTAATGGAAACAACTTCCCTACGTCCATCCTATCTAAGCCGTTCATTATCTTGTAAGTTTCTATTAGATCTCCCCTCAACCTCCTAAACTCCAATGAATATAATCCCACGATCCTCAGACGTTCATCGTATGTCAGGCCTACCATTCCTGGGATCATCCGTGTGAATCTCCGCTGGACCCGCTCCAGTGCCAGTATGTCCTTCCTGAGGTGTGGGGCCCAAGATTGCGCACAGTACTCCAAATGGGGCCTAACCAGTGCTTTATAAAGCCTCAGAAGTACATCCCTGCTTTTGTATTCCAAGCCTCTTGAGATAAATGACAACATTACATTTGCTTTCTTAATTACGGACTCAACCTGCAAGTTTACTTTTAGAGAATCCTGGACTAGGACTCCCAAGTCCCTTTGCACTTTAGCATTATGAATTTTGTCACCGTTTAGAAAATAGTCCATGCCTCTATTCTTTTTTCCAAAGTGCAAGACCTCGCACTTGCCCACGTTGAATTTCATCAGCCACTTCTTGGACCACTCTCCTAAACTGTCTAAATCTTTCTGCAGCCTCCCCACCTCCTCAATACTACCTGCCCCTCCACCTATCTTTGTATCATCGGCAAACTTGGCCAGAATGCCCCCAGTCCCGTCATCTAGATCGTTAATATATAAAGAGAACAGCTGTGGCCCCAACACTGAACCCTGCGGGTGGTTAAATTGCATGAAAATGGGCACTTATCCTTGTCTCAGTGAAGCTGCGGGGTGGATTTGTTCAAAACAATAAAGAATTTGGACAGAGAAGAAAGGGATTTTTTTTCACACGGTTGGACGTTTGAAGAACAGATAGCCGCGGGTGATTCGGTTCACAAAAGTAGCAACAGTGACATGAGTAACATTTTTCAGCAGTGAGAAGTTAGCATCTGGGCTAACTTGCCTGAGAGTGTGATGGGGAAAGACCCAAACATGGATATAGATGTGAATTGGACAATTATCTTAAGAAAATGGTCAGGTCTACTGGGATAAAGACAGAGGAATTAGACATACTGTACTGTTCCTTTGGTGGTCAGAGTGAACGGCCTCTTTCCATCCAGTATCCACGGAAACGTTCTGACATTCCATGAATTTATAAGAGTTCATTTGACAATAACAGGCAGTGTGTAATCGCAGGCGAGTTATTATACACTTGGTTACAATTCATTTCAGATCACAGCACTTTCGGAATACATTCCTCATTTTATTCCGAATTAAACAGTGCACCAGTGGGATTATTTGTCCCTGCGATTGTGCCGTAACATCCCGAACGCACCTTCACCTTCTCATTTACATTCATCGACAGGCATTCATGATACTTGAGATCGAGTCAGTATAAATGGGACAAGGTTGTCGACACTTTAATATGTTGAGTGTCTGTACATCGTTCGGCCTCGGACACTACCTGGTTAAGTGCCTGTTAAGTCAATGTAGTTCAATTCCACGGGGGAGGGTGGCGTGGGGGAGGTGGGGGGAGGGGGGTGTGAGGGCGGGGTGTGGGGGGGGGGGCGGTGTGGGGTGGGGGGGCGGTGTGAGGGGAGGAGTGGGGGCGGTGGTGACCGAATTCTACTATTGCATACGTTATTGCTATTGGTGATGTAAAAAATGCAATAAGATTGTACAGAGAAAATTAAAGACTGAAAAACCAAATCATGTCTGTAATTTTTTTCGAGGATTATATTGTCACTGAACAAGAATAAACCTGACAGCCCTGGGTTGTTTTGATCCAGTAAGTAAGGCAATAAACTCATTTCGGCAATACATTTGTAAAACTAGTAAAGCAAACTAAAATACCTCGAAATGTTTGAACTGTTTACACTGTTATCAGTTCCAACGGTGAAGATCAAAGTTGACTGTAAACTATCACATAAAGCGACAGATTATTTATCACCAGCCTTCAGGAGAAATTGAGCATTCTTTTGATTTTCTGCAAAAGAGTAGGTTGACGGTCGGCTTATTAGAAGTGACATATTTTACCGCTGTTTAGACAGGGATTTGCGATCATATTTTCAATCAGTTTCACGTTTGCATTTGCTGACTCTGCATCAAAAAATGATTCCCTTTTAGATGGATAAAGAGGTAATGTCCATCAAGAAGTAATTCATCATATCGTTGTTTTGCATTTTCTGCACCAAATCATTTGTTAAAAAAGGTCTCCTAAGATGACAACAAGTATTACTGTTCAGAGATACTGCATTCTGTTTTAAAACGTTCAGTTGTGTCCTGGTGTTTAGATTAGGCACTGTTCAAATTTGAGTTTTTTTCAAATATTCGCTTTCCCTGCCTATATACATTTTTAATCTTAAGGACTGTGAAGCTAATCTGTTCCTTCCAAGTTCAATCCCCGCTGATTTATTTTCTGTGCATCGGGCTTGGTCTCTCACTCTTTCAGTGATTCTTATTCTGCCTCTGTCTCATTACATTTCTGTTGTCTATATTTTCCATCATCTCTTATTCTGGGTGTTGCAGCTGACTCTCTGGGGCACGTGTTTGATGTGGACTTCCAGTGGCAGGAGTAAAACTGCTTGGAATTGCTGAAAGGACAAACCATCTAGATACCTGTGGATGCACATCAATTCGATGAAGACATCACGCAGAAAATTGACGTTGTTGAGGAGTTCTTCTTTCAATAGTGGATGCAATCTTAATGAACAGTAATGCAACTATGAAATTAGATAACTAGAGGGCAGTTAACTTGACAACAGATATTGTGAAAGGGACAGGGCACCTTACTGAGGAAGTATCAACATTGCATTTCGCTCAGAAAAAAATAGTCAACCTGGCATTCCAAAGGGTTTTATTCTGCTTCTTAATTACCACCCATCCCCCACCGTCCCCACCACACCCTCTCCCCCCGCACTTTCATATTATACTATCTGTTAGTTCAAGGGAAACAAGTAGATGACATTTCCAAAAGTTAGTTGATAAGCTGCCGTACCGTCAGTTAAGATGCAATATAAAGGCTCATTGACTCGGACCAATATATCAGCATGGAAAGATGACAAATTATTTAGAACAAGCACAACCTAGGTACATGTTACATCTTCAAGTTGGAAGGCTATGAACAATGACGTGTATCGTGGATCAGTCCCTCTTTCCCAGCTATTTGCAGCGTATTTTAACGACTGACACGAAGAGGCAGAATAAATCTTTGCATTTTTCTGATCATGTCAGGTGAGGTGAACTGTGGACTGTAAACCGTAAGAAAGGCCCTAATGGCTGCAAGGAAACATAGACAAGGTAACTGAGTGATAAACAAGGTGGCACCTGGAGTATTATGAGCGTAAGTATGAGCGTATTCTGTTCTGCCCTGCTAATATGAAATCAAATATTTTAAAGGCCGTAAAGCATCAAAATATTGATACTTGGAGAGACTTGCGTGAGATTTATAAGTAACACGAAAACAGACTTGCAGTGCTGTTTACAGATTATGACTGGTCGGATACCCACTTGGACGTTGTGGGACGGATGGAACTGAAGTTTATTTATTAGTCACAAGTCGTCTTACATTAATGCTGCAATGAAGTTACTGTAAAAACCCCTAGTCGCCACATGCCAGCACCTGTTCGTATACACAGGGAAAACTTCGCATGGCCAGTTCACCTAACCTGCACATCTTTGAACTGTGGGAGGAAACCGGAGTCCCAGAGGAAACCCAGGTAGACACAGGGAGAACATGCAAACTCCACACAGACTGTGACCCAAGCCGTGAATCGAACATGGGTCCCTGGCGTTGTGAGGCAGCAGTGCTGCGCACGGTGCCAATGTGCCGCCCCAACTGTTGGTGGTGGGGGGAATCAGTCTTCCTTTATCATCACTTATACCACATATTTAGACAAAACTATCGTCATTCATTAGAAACATGATGTTGAAATTAATGCATTCATCGCAAGGCTCTGCGTGGCATGTTCAAATTGAGTAGGAGGTGAGTGAAGAGTGAAGAAATTGAGTATTCTTCCGGAACAACCAATCTAACACGTAGCTTGGTCAAATATAAGAATTTTATTTGGCTTTACAGCACATTCCAAAAAGTCCAACAAAATAAACACGTTCCATGTACTGTCTGTTCAAATTCGCGTTCAATAAGACTTCATAGCTCACTTAATATTTCTCCTTGATGTATTTCTCAACACTATTTTTGAATTGGACTCTCTCCTTCACGTATGGACATTGATGTCTTATTGGGCAGTACAGATCCGTGGAACTATTCGGATGGATTGAACCAGCAAATGGCCGCTTTGTCGTGTTGGTGCTTCAGTGAGCATGAAGAGCAGACGAATTCCATCCTGAAAAGAAACAGATGAGAGCCAGCACCCCGGTTTGTATCTGCCAGTTTCAAGTTGAGTTTGTAAACGTCTAAAATAATGTTTGTAGAGATATAAAAGAGTTGTAAAAAATGCTGGAGGGAAAGAAAACAGTCATTTAAATGCTGTTTCTGAGTGCTGTGCGAAAGTGTAGAGTACACACAGACTCCAGGTTGCAACATTTGTTTAAGGCAGTGGTTCCCAAAGGGTGCGGTGCGCCACACTGGTGCGGCGAGAGAGGATGGCAAGTGTGGCGGGAAGATTCAAGGACAATCAAAGAAACATTTAAACTTGGATAGATATTTTTCGAAAGTGAGAGCAAGAGCATCAAGTGATGCTGAGGACGATCCGAGTCCAAGTTGTCATCCAGAATCGCCATTCGAACAGAGTGCTGAAGAAGAGTCGTTTAATTCTACACCAGTAGCAGGCCCAAGCAAACCTCTAAAAAAGAAAGTTTGTCGACAATATATGGATAGCTATCTGAGTCTCGGTTTCATATGCACTGGAGATGAAAACGTACCGCGGCCTATGTGTTTGATCTGTGGTGAGAAGCTTTCCAATTCCAATATGGTCCCAAGCAAGATGAAAAGACATCTGTTGTCAAAACATGGAAATCTGGTAAACAAGGATGTTCAATATTTTGAAAGGCTTTTGGAACAGCAGAAATGCCAACGATCATATTTCGAAAAACGAATGACAGTCTCAGATAAGATGCAGATTGTATCTTACCAAGTGGCTGAATTGATTGCTCAACAGACAAAACCACATACAATAGCTGAAAAATTGATTCAGCCTGCCTGCAGCTTGATTGTGAAAACTTTGTTTGGTGATGATGCTGAGCGAGAAGTTATGGAAATTTCTTTATTTGATAATACAATTCACAGAAGAATAGTTGATATGTCAGCTAATATTGAGAAGCGTGTTTCTGAATGTATGAAGAATTCTAAATTTGCCATTCAAGTTGATGAATCGACCGACATTAGTGGAAAAGCACAGTTGCTTGCCTATTTCAGATTCATTCACAATGACGAAATAATCACACAGTTTCTATTTTGCAAGGAACTTGAAAAACATACCAGAGGACAAGATATTTCCAAACTTTGTCTGAGTATTTGGAAAAAGTTGAGATTTCATGGGATTCTTGTATTGGAATTTGTACGGATGGAGCGCCATGTATGATAGGGAATGTGAGAGGCTTGGTGGCACTCACCAAACAGAAAAATCCAGATGTAATATCAACTCCCTGTTTTTTACACAGAGAGGCGTTAATCACCGAGACCCTTGTAGCTGATTTGAAGTTGGTTCTCGATCAGACTGTGCGCATTGCGAACTTCATCAAAGCAAAACCACTAAAGGTGCAGTTATTTGCTCAACTCTGCAAAGACATGGAATCAAAACATCAATGCCTAATTTTGCACTCGGAGGTTCGCTGGATGTCCCGCGGAAACGTTTTAAATCGGGTGTTGGAACTGAAGAACGAATTAAGAGAATTTTTGGAACAAGAAGGGAACCCATTGTACCACCAACTGGATGACAATGACTGGTGTGCAAAGCTGGCATATTTGGCCGATATCTTTTCCGGTTGAATGTGCTCAATGCCAGTATGCAAGGCCGCGATGACAATATCCTCACAACTACAGACAAACTAACTGCATTCAAAAAAAAAGCTTCAGCTCTGGCTCAGAAGAGCGATGCAACATAACCTCGAAATGTTCCCACTGGTAAGAAGTTTTAAAACGGGCAATGAATTGTACGGCCTCATACAGGAACATCTTGCAACACTGGTAGAACAGATTGATCATGACTTCCCATCGTTGTCTACAGAAAAATTCGACTGGGTGAGAGACCACTTTGCGAATTCCAGCTGTTCCGGTCTGACATTGGATGAGGAGGAGGAAATGGCCTGCATTTCAAGTGATCGCACCTTGAAAATGAAACACGGGAGTATGCCACTGGACTCTTTTTGGATATACAACCAGAAACAGTATCCACCCATCTCTTCAAGAGCATTAGCTATTCTTCTACAGTTCTCCACGACATATTGTTGTGAATAGGGATTTTCAGCTCTGCTAAATATCAAAGACCAGAAAAGAGAAAGGCTTCTTTGTGTTGCTGAGGAGATGAGAGTTTTTTTTGTCTCAAATTAGACCTAATACAAATGAGATTACCCGACAAAAACAAGGTCACACCTCTCATTGAGTTTGTATACTTACTTATGGTTACATATGTAAGAGGCTCGTCTATAAATATATTTTGGGAATGAATCATGTTCTTATGCAGCTGCATTGTTTTATACTTTCTGGATGTCCCATGATCATATTATAAAGTAGTTGTGTTCTATGTTATGAATCAAGCACTGCGAGGAGTTGTTTTCTTTTTGTTTTTGAATGTATTTCTTATCAATAAAAGAATTGGTGTGGCGTGAGCAAATTTTTATTCTGAAAGTTTGGCGGCCCATTGATAAAAGTTTGGGAACTACTGGTTTAAAGGGACCAAACATCAGGCTCCACAGGTTTTTTTGCATTTTGTTAGGATTTGAGTTAAAGTAGCCAATCAACTAACAGCCAATGAGTTTAAAGTAAACACTCAGCGAAAGGAAACCTATGTGCTTTGATTTTTTTTGTTGTTGTCAGCATCAAACCAATCGTGGTGTAAGAAAACTGCGAGGTCATGGCAGGTAAAAAAGGCCAGAGGAACAGCCATCTCTAGATAATACCTTGGGTGAACATCTCCAGAGGCCAGGGCAGCCAGTCAAAAAAACATTTGTCTGTCCAGCAGTTCTCCACCCCTGCCAGATTAAAACTCGCTGAAGAAAACTATCTAACAGAAGGACACCGAGTTTGCAAGACCTTACAGACAGCGCACAACTACTGAAGAACACCAAAATCTTCTGAATCCCTTCGAGGCGGGTTGTATAATTTATTTGAGTGTGACTGAAATTCTGTTATTACAGTTTTGGTAATGAATGTTCCTCGTATTATTTGAACAGCATTTCATTCGAACTGTACCTTAATTAACATGTTACTTGATTACTTAAAGTTCTTGGTCATTTAAATATAATAGCTTGTTAATTATTTACTCAAAGTGAGTGACAAGCTTTTTTTCATTAATAAGCCTCTGAACGTTAATTAAAAACAGTTCGCAGTTTCACAAATAGTTTTTCCAGATTACGATGCGAGATAAAGGGGATTAACCTCAGTGTCATAACAGTATGGTAATTTACTGAATAACAGTAAGGCTGACAAAGTTTGGACAATATTTCACTGTTACAGAAGGGAACAAAGTAAATCTGTGTCGGGAATATAAGCAGAAACAGGAATAGCGGGGGTCCATTTTGCTTAGGGTGCTCTCAGAGCTCCACACTTTCAATTGGCAGGTAAGTTTCCTAAACACGTTTACTGCAGAAATAGTACAGGAGTTTAAATTCAGGGCTTTCACTGGATTAAATTCAATTCCCTGTCTCGATATTGTGCTAATTGTTGGAACTCACACTCAGTTACCAGTTTAAAACGAGTCATATTAGACTCAGAATCTTAACTCTCTGTCTGCTTCACATTTCCTGCAAGACCTGCTGAGAACTTCCAGCACTTTCTGCTTTTATTTTAACATGAATTACTAGCTTGATCAAACACATGAACACAATAAATAGGAGCAGGAGTTGACCACTCGGTCCATCGAGCCTGTTCCCGAAATTCAATACCGTTATGGCTGATCCTGGTTTACAACTTAGTTTTGCACCAGCTCCCCATATCCCTGAATTCTCCGAGAGACCAGAAACCTGTCTGTCCCAACCTTAAATGTATTCCATGATGGAGCTTCCATAACTGTCTGGCATAGAGAATTTCAAAGATTCACAACCATTTCAGTGAAGTAATTTCGCCTTTTCTTAGGCTGAAATGATCAGCCCATTTTCCTGAGACTGTACTGCCGTGGGTTAGATTTCCCGACAAGCAGAAGAAATCTCTCAGCCTCCACCCTGTCAAACCCAATCAGACTTGTGTAGGTTTAATGAAATCGCCTCTCATTCTTCCAAACTCCAGAGACTTTCAGCCCAATTTACTCAGCCTCACATCATACGACAACTCCCTCATCCCAGGGATCATCTGCTGAACCTTATCTGCACCGTTTCCAATGCAAACATATCCTTTATTAAATGTGAATATCATATCTGCACAGAATATTCAACTTGCGGTCTCAACAAAACTCTGTGCAACTTTAGAAAAACCTCATTATACTTGGACTCCAGTCTGCCGTCAATAAAGACCAAAATGCAATTTTCCTTCCAATCATTGCCTGCACCTACATGCTAGTTTTATGCATTCCTTGTACAGACGCATCTATTCTATGCTCAATATCGATACTAACCTTTTTCAGCTCTTCAAATATGTCCTGCTCTTTCTATTTTTTTTACGAAGAAGGAAACATCTATTCGCTTTCCAAAATTGCACCCGATCTGCGCCTCCACTCATCAAAGCTCTCTATTTCGTCTGCCAGACTCTCTTCCCCTTTCTGACAGCTTCTATCATCTAAAATTTGCCCATAGGCTCCAGCGAGAATTGAACTCGCGACCCCTGGTTTACAAGACCAGTGCTCTAACCACTGAGCTATGGAGCCAAATACTGCAACGCGCTTCTAGTAAGTGCAGCATTATCCGTGGATCGAGGGTTTGAGGATGAAGATTTTTGATGAATGTGGAAATGTCTGAGGTGGAGAGCCGGAAGTTAAAGGACAGAAGTTGAAAGTGACATGATTTGACATGTGTACTGTGTATGTACTTGACATGTATGTTGTGTGCGTCATGTGGTTCTTCTTCAGAGTTTATCGTCAATGTTACATCTCTGATTTTTCCAGCTCTGATACAAGTTCATCCAGCTGGAAGATTTAGCTTGTTGTTCACTTCACGGACGCTGCTTTTATTAAATGAAGAAATGAACAAAAATGTATTCACTCCGTGACTGGGAATCGAAACCGCGTCAGGGCGCCGACGCTGATCACGAGACCCTCAGTGACGCTGATGTGACAAATTTGCACTGAGTTGATCATTTCTGCACCTATTGCTTCATTTCCAATAACTTTCAATAAAAAAGTCACAATGAGGAATGACGGGAAGCGCACATGACAGGATTTGAACCTCAGTTAGAAAATCCCAATACATCCCCTCGGCCGGGACTGCAGTCTCAATGTTTGCAATCCTGCTGTTTATTTCGACAGACAGCCATTCAACCGGTGTTCCCGTTTGTATTCTCTATCGGAGCAACTCCACTCCTCCCAGATTTGAAAAAGGGTAATCTGGACTCGAAATGTCAGCTTTCTTCACTCCACAGATGCTCCCAGACCTGGTGAGATTTTCCAGCATTTTCTCTTTTTGTTTCCGATTCCAGAATCCACGATAATTTGCTCCACTCCTTCCACATCGTTCCTTTACCTCAACACCTGTTTACATTGCTCTGTCGCTCCTCTTTCTTCATGCCAAAAACGACACGGCACAAACTCTTGCATTCAATCTGAAATGCTGGACTTCAGCTGCAGGGACCAAAACTCAAACCCATTCTGGCAGTGGCTGTAGTTGAACCAACAACGACCATAGAGACTGGACTTTCAGCCACTGGCTTAGATTACTCAGCTACGTTACCACATATGCAGCTGTGTCCTTTACTGGTATTGTTATTGAAATTAGCAGCAAAGGAGCTGCGACAGTCCATCACTTGGCTTGAACCTGCTCGTTCACTGAATCAATTGATCCTGAACTGTGTAACAAGCAGGAATCACACCCAGTCAGAAACAGAATGAGCTGCAGTGAAGGACCAGCACCATTTAAACTGCCCTTAGCCTTGTCTGGTTCCCAATATCCTGCCAGAAATGACAGAAAAATACCTCCTGTTGAATTTGCTCAGTCTTCACTACAGGACATGAGGCGAGATTGTGTTTTATATGTTCCACCAGGCAATACCTGACATTTGTTTTTACGGTTTGGATGAGAGCAACAAATCTCCATTACCTGACCACCAATCGAAACAGCAGTGAAAGTGTCAAACTCTGACCACCAGACCAGCTGCTTGTCGCCTGTTTTACAACTTGCTTTACACACACTGCATGTGTTGCTTTATTTTTCGCGCCAGGCCAGACTACATTCACCACAAGCAAGTCTCTGTTGCAATATGGAACCTTCTGTTTCCATCCCAGTGATACATTCAAACAGTGACAACATACAACAGACATTCCACTTACAGTTAATAATTCCACTTCCGACTGTTTGAAACGAGAGAGAATCTTTTCCAAATATTTTCGTTGCAGAGTGAGGGAAAACTTGAATAATTCAGTGTGAATGCCAAAATCTGACCTTTTTACCATCCAAATGTTACCTTACATCACCATCTCAATTGTCAGCGCTTTGCAGCCTATCACTATCTTTCTGCTACTGTGTTTGTTCTTGACCTGTTGCACATGTGACGTTTCCAGCTGTGATGTAGACTTGCAAAACTCACTCGGCTCATATTAGTAGATCTACTTTCGATCAGATAGTAAATCACGTTATTTTTCAACAGTTTGCTGACAGCTATAAATAATCGTTCTCTCAGCGGGAATTGAAAACAAACAACACTGGGGAGTACTGATTACAACCCACTGGACTCCCAGGGCCACGGGTGAACTGTGTTTTTCAAAATGACTTACCATATATCCCTTCATGTGTCCAGTTTGGATGGAACATAAGTGGCTGCTTCAGCTAATGACAACACTGATTGTGTTTGCTGGGACATGAAATCGACAGTGAGGTCAAATAGTCCCACAAGATGCTGAAGTGATCGTGGTATATAAAATTCTAAACAGGATTGAAGAAAGTGAAATATTTTTTCTTATGCGCAATCGGGAACACCATGTCAAATGTATAGGTTGAGAGGTGGTAGATTTAAAACTGAGATGATGAGGAACTGCTTCTCACTGAGGGTCGTGAATTTGTGGAATGCATTGCCGTATAGCGCGGTTGAGTCTGAATCATTAAATGATTTCAAGAAAGAGACAGATATATTCCTGATAATTAAAGGGATGAGGGGATATTGGAACAGGTAGGGAGGTGGATTTGAGAACAGGGCAGAGATCAGTCATGAACTGATTGCATGATGGTTCAGGCTCGAAGCGCTGAATTTGCCCACTTCTGCTCCTAATTCTATGTTCCTAAGTGTAAATTTCAATTTTTCAAACCCACCATCTCATCACTGTGGCTCCAATGTAATCTACGTACATTACATCCACAGGTTCCCCTTCATCCACAACACAACTGAGTCCTGTAAGGGACTGAGGAATGGCCTCATTCTGTGGTTTAATTACTTTAAATTACTTTGTTTCCCTCATTTAATCTCTCCTGATTTACACCCGGCACGAGGCCTCAAACCCTCTTGTTATGCTGCTGGAAAACACTTGTTTAAAACTTCCTACATTTCTAAAAATTTCCAGTTGTTCCCAATGAAAGGTTATGGAGCTAAAATATAAGATTTGTTTTCCTGTGCACACGAGCTGTCTGGCTTTCTGAGTTTTTCCAGCATTTTCACCTTTCACTGCAGAAGTCTGAGCAGCTTTGGATGTCAATGGAAATATTTTCATTGAACAACATCCTCAGCAGTGGCTCATTGAACGAGAGGTATGACTCGGGCCTGGGGAGTAAATATCTACAAACGTGTGAACGATCTCGGGTTCACATGCCGGACTCGATCCCTCAATCAGCTGTTGTTTCATATTGGACAAGTCATAGGTTTTACAAATGTATTTTCAGTGCAAACGTTGGGATTGGTTTACGTGGGATTTGGTTTGAGAACCTGAGCACCGATAGCAGGCAATCTATCAACACAACACTCACACAAGAAAATCAAGACATTAAAAGGTTAATATGCTTGTGGCCATTCACTTGATCTCTGTTCACCAGTTTAGAGGACCCCATATTTGTTGGTTGAGACAGCTAGCTGTGTGATTATTGTTATTCATTCTTGGATTGTGGTTGTGTACCGCACTCGCTATCTCTGTTTTTCATTGTCTCTATCTTACTCCCTCAGACTCACTGACGATGTTTTTATTACGTTGACATCTTTTGCTCCTTGCTATGTCCATTATTTCGCTGTCTGTGTGTAACCGAGGTTCACTGGATTGATTTATGAGTTTCTCCTGGGAGCAGAGAATCAGTGGGATGAGTCTGTTCGCTCTGGAGTTTAGAATAATCAGAGGTGATCTTGTTGAAAAGTCGGAAACTGGGAAACAGTTTGACAGTGCAAATGTTGAGTTCCCTCCACCCTTGGCTAAATTATTAAGAACAAAGAAAAATAAGGTGAATGACGTAAGAGGAGTTTGGAATATTTGGGAGAGGTGAAGCTAAGAATTGGAAGATGTGAATAATGTAATTAATGATAGAGATGAATGGATAGGAACTTTGGGGATTCTGTCGGTGGATTCATTGCAAACTTTGAAATCAGAACAAGCTGAGACACCAGATGGAAAAACCGTATTTGTCTCCATGCATTTTAGGTTATGGAAAGCATTTGAGTACATGTGCCCGGCTAGCTCAGTCGGTAGAGCATGAGACTCTTAATCTCAGGGTCGTGGGTTCGAGCCCCACGTTGGGCGACGTTGATTTTTAAACTTTGTCTCATTCCTGAGTGATTCCAGATCTCCATTCCTCCAGAAGTGTCACCGCTCAAACTGAGTCTTTCTCCTTTCTGCGTTGTTTATCTCACAGTTGTGGGTTTGTGACTGAAAACTGCCTCCAGTTCACTGGAAGGCGGGGAGTTGAGCGCTGAACTCAGCGAGAGGTTTTGTTCTCATTTATTGTGAGATTCAAACCCAGATCTGCGAGATTGTGTCAGTGGGAACAATAATCATCTCCATTGTAATTCAATCACTCCAGCCTTCCATCCGATCAAAATACCGTTTGTTCTTTCCTCCTCTCCCTCTCTATTTTCCTTGACTTAATTTTTCCAGTTAGGGTCAAAGGTCAGCAACCTGAATCATTCACTCTCTTTCCCTCTCCACAGAAGCTGTTGAAGCCGATGAGTGCTTCCAACATTTTCTGATTTGAGGTGGGATTCGCAGCAAGTACAAAACCTAGTTTTGGATCACAGTGGTTCACTTTTCTCTGACTGAATCTTACCTGTCTGAACAGTTGAAAGGTTGAGGTCTTAAATAATAAGACACCAGAATATGTCACCCTGTTTGACATGAAATGAAACAAAATGAGAATTAATCATTTCTTAAAATGCGGCTAATGCAATATATATTTTGTTGTCAATGCCAGCATTTGTTGTCCATCCCGATTTCCCTCTGAACTGGGTATTTTGCTGGGCCATTTCAGAGGGCAGTTAAGAGTCAATCACATTGCCTTTCCTCTGGAGTCCCATGGAGCCAGAAAGGAGAAGGATGGCAGATTTCCTTCTGCAAGATGTGTTTTCATGACAATCAGAAAACAAAGCTTCATTACTGAGACTAGCTTTCACTTCCGTTTCAGTTCTAGGCTGCGGTGGGATCGTGACCTGTGAGCCGGGGCCACAGGATTCATACTCCACTGATTTTACCACGATGTCACCATCTTCCCGGAAGAGTGTAAGTTTAAATGCTTCACATGGAATCAAACAACTTAATTTCACATTGAAAACAAACATTTAAAGCAGTGTACTGTTGAAATCAGTGTCGTACACTCAGGATACCGGGGAATTGACGAGATATCTATTGCTTTCATTCAAAGACAGAACAATGTGGTGAATCCTCAGCGTGAGTGATGAAGGAGCTGTGCTCCGAAAGCTCGTGATTTCAAACAAACCTCTTGCACTTTAACCTGGTGTTGTGCGAATTCTTACCGGGCACTGAAGGGCATTTCATTTACAATTCGCAAAAAGATTATTTTTATAAAATTAACAGCTTTCAGCAAATCGCACCGCAATCACATTGCGGACAATGAACAAAGAACAAAGAACAATACAGCACAGAAACAGGCCCTTCGGTCCTCCAAGCCCGTGCCGCTCCCTGGTCCAACTAGACCATTCTTTTGTATCCCTCCATTCCCACTCCGTTCATATGGCTATCTAGATAAGGCTTAAACGTTCCCAGTGTGTCCGCCTCCACCACCTTGCCTGGCAGTGCATTCCAGGCCCCCACCACCTTCTGTGTAAAATATGTCCTTCTGATATCTGTGTTAAACCTCCACCGCACCCCCTCTTCACCTTGAACCTATGACCCCTCGTGAACGTCACCACCGACCTGGGGAAAAGCTTCCCACCGTTCATCCTATCTATGCCTTTCATAATTTTATGCACCTCTGTTAAGTCTCCCCTCATCCTCCGTCTTTCCAGGGAGAACAACCCCAGTTTACCCAATCTCTCCTCATAACTAAGCCCCTCCATACCAGGCAACATCCTGGTAAACCTCCTCTGTACTCTCTCCAAAGCCTCCACGTCCTTCTGGTAGTGTGGCGACCAGAACTGGACGCAGTATTCCAGATGCAGCCGAACCAACGTTCTATACATCTGCAACTTCAGACCCCAACTTTTATACTCTATGCTCCGTCCTATAAAGGCAAGCATGCCATATGCCTTCTTCACCACCTTCTCCACCTGTGACCTCACCTTCAAGGATGTGTGGACTTGCACACCCAGGTCCCTCTGCGTATCTACACCCTTTATGGTTCTGCCATTTATCGTATAGCTCCTCCCTACATTATTTCTACAAAATGCATCACTTCGCATTCATCAGGATTGAACTCCATCTGCCATTTCTTTGCCCAAGTTTCCAGCCTATCTATATTCTTCTGTAGCTTCTGACAATGCTCCTCACTATCTGCAAGTCCTGCCAATTTTGTGCCGTCCGCAAACTTACTGATCACTGCAGTTACACCTTCTTCCAGACCGTTTATATAAATCACAAACAGCAGAGGTCCCAATACAGAGCCCTGCGGAACACCACTAGTCACAGGCCTCCAGCCGGAGGATGCAGTGAGTTACTCTGCTGGCCTCATTGCATCAGCCCCAGAGGACGATTTCTCAAGAACACAAAAAGCTCAGCGATAAAGAGGTCGGTGGCTTCACTCATCAGAGATTACCCTAGAGCACGTGACCTTTCTCCCAAATCACACACGCCCACAATTGCTCAATAATTCTGAGGAAACCTCAATTTCCGTGTTGGTTTCGTTGACAGAATTTGTTGCTTTCACTGCAATGATCTGGGTTCGATTCGCGGTTAGGGAATGTTGATTCATTGCTCTCGTGCAACACATGAATTAGGGAGAGTGGGTATTGCTTCCTGGTCGAAAACGGGAGCGATACTTGTGGCAGGTTGAACAGGAAGAAGGAAATATCTGTCCCATTCCACAATCCTGTCAATTACCCATAACAATTCATATTTACATTAGGAAGTCTTACAACACCAGGTCTATTTGGAGTCAGGAGCTTTCGGGGCGCTGATAAAATAAAGCAAATTGATTTTATTATCGGAGCAAATGAACCAGTTGGACTTTAACATGATGCTGTGAGTCTTCTTATTGTGCCCACCCCAGTCCAACGCCGGTATCCCGACATCATATTTACATTGCAATTGCTGGTACCAACTGTCAGAATGAGTGAGTTACCTTCTACTGCATTAAATTTCACTGTAGCTCACCACATTCAAAGAGTAATGTTTGTTACATACCTTATTGTGTTAAATCTGTTGAAAAACTTCAGCTTATCACAGCTCTGCTTTCATCACACTGGAAGCTAATGTGAAAAGATTAATAATTTCAAAGCTGAACAACGTGCACAAGACAGGAAGGAGAATGCGACTGTGAATAATTGGCACTGTGCATATTCCTGTATTCAGTCTATGGGAGAACCAGGAGAATGAAATCCTGGTGGTCCAGTGCTTCGGATTTGGCGCTTTGAGGGTCATATATCGGCTTCGATATGCCAAGATTTAAAGTTTTTGATAATCCATTTAACAAACCTGAGTTGTTTCCTGATCGAAAACAGCTCTGACAGAAGCAGTGGAGTTAGGTCTATATTTGTGTCCGAATTGGAAATGTCACATGGGCAACAGTTCAAGAACAAACACAGATAGTGAAGGACAGTGATAGGCTGCAACGCGCTGCCAATAGAGATGGGGATACAAGGTCAAATCTGTGTGACAATGGGGTAGATTTTATCGATTAGATTGACACAAACATCTCCTAGACCTGGATCCAAATTTCAGCCAAATCACAAGAAAACATCTCGCTAACTCAAGCGCTGAGCTCTCCGACTTCACTCAGAAACCAGGAACTCTGAGACAAAGCGGGATGCAAGCTGACCACTGAATCCCCCTCCACCACTTAATAAGACTATGCTGGATCCCGAGCATCAGTTCACAGCTGAGGGGGCATAGCTCAGTGGTAGAGCATTTGACTGCAGATCAAACGGCCCTTGGTTCAAATCCGAGTGCCCCCTTCCTTGTCTAATTGTTATCTTAGTTTCAATTGTGACTGTCTTTCGTTGGTTGCAAAGCGCGTTGTGACGTCCACCAACCGGGAAAGGCGTTACATGCATACAAATCGGTCTTTCAAACATTACCTTCAATCCCAATTATTTGGTTACCACTAAATCGCAGCAATACTGTGGGGAGGGAAAAAGTCAAGGGGCTTGCATAGTATTGTAAACGATGTGGTCATGTTGTAGTCCTCGACTATGTTTTAAAAACAGAGAATTGGCGTTGGATATATACAGCACTCGCTGACACCCTAATATAGAGTGTCTTCGTCTTAGTGGTGGAATTCGTTATTGCGTTCGACTTTAAGCAAATGGTTGGTGGCTCAGTACCATCCAGAGGCGGTGGTTGTACTTTTATTTCTCCCATAAGCATTCATTGTCGCGCAGTTCCAGCTTGTGAACCGAGGCAAGAATAAAAATATTTCTCAAGTGTTGCCGCTCGACTGTTGTCAGGTGTTGTCAACATTATTTATTTAATGACTATTCATATCATACATATCACATGGTATAACATATATTCATTTCAAATGTGCAATTAAAGTTTAGAATTAGAGTCTTGGTTGGATGTGTTTGTGTGTCAGTTCTCCGGTGAGTCCTCATCTGAGACTGGGAAACAATCTCTCAGCATTCTGTAGGTTCAATAAGATTGTCTCTCAGTCTTCTAAACTCCAGGGAATTTCAGCCCAATTTACACAGCGTCTCATCCCAGGAGAACTCTCTCATCACAGGAACCTACCCAGTGGACCGTCTCCAATGGAAGGGTAGCCTTTTGTAAAAAAAAAAAGCATTGTGGATATCAGAACTGCACCGAATATTTCACACTTGCTCCCAACAAAATCCTGCACAAATGTAAATTGGTGTTTTTATTCTTATTCAGCAATCTGCTGGCAATAAAGACCAAAATGTCATTTCCCTTCCTATTGTTTGCTGCACCACCATGCTATCTTCCTGCGTTCCTTATACAAACACACCCAAATCTCCTTCAACATAAACGCTTATATTAGGAAAGACGATGGCCTAGTGGTATTATAGCGAGACTATTAATCCAGAAACTCATCCAATGTTATGGGGTCCCGGGTTTGAATCCTGCCAAGGCACGTTGTGGAATTTGTATTCAATAAAAAACTATCTGGAATTAAGAATCTACTGATGACCATGAAAACCATTGTCGATTGTCGGAAAAAAACCATGGAGTTCGGTAATGTGCTTTAGGGAAGGAAATCTGCCGTCCCTTATCCGGCCTGGCCTACATTGATTCCAGAGCTGCAGCAAAGTGTTTGACCCTAACTGTCCCAGGGCAACCAGGATGGGCAATAAATGCTGGCCAGCCAGCGACGCCCATTTCTAATTAATTACAGAAGAACTAGGTCATCTTTCCAAACATTGTCTGCTCTTTCTCAGTTTATGAACAAGAGAATATCTTTTTGGGCAACATGGTGGCACTGATGCCTCACAGCGCCAGGGGCCCGGTTTCAATTCCCGGCATTGGTTACTGTCTGTGCAGAGTCTGCATGCTTTCCCCGTGTTGCGTGGGTTTCCTGCGCGTGCTCCTTCTTACTCCCACAGAGTGAAAGATGTGCTGGTTAGGTACATTGGCCATGCTAAATTAGCTGTCAATTTACCCGAGAAGGTGCCGGTTCTGCCGACGACGTAATTGTCACAGAACTTCATTGCGGTGTTAATGTAAGCTCAATTGTGGCACTAATAAATAAACTTTAAACTGTCCAACCTTACACCCGATCTGCTGCCAACACTGAGCTATGGAGCCAATTCCTGCGCCCAGCGCGGAATTGGTGTATCATTATCGGTGGAGCGAAAAGGGGGTTGAATATTCAGGTGCGTGATATTTGGTGGATGTGGAAATATCCGAGGTGGAGAACAAGGAGTTAATCGAGGAGACTTGAAAGAGGAAGAATTTGACATGAGTGTCAGTGGCTTTTGTGATAAATGTCTGCCGTCTTATTCTTCTTCAGAGTTTATTGTTATTGTTACATCTCTGATTTTTCCAGCTCTGATAAAATTTATCCAGCTGCGGATTAATCTTGTTTCTCCCTCAACAGACACTGTGAGGCGTGTTTTCGTTTAATACTTGCCTCGGACTCTAACGCGGAACATGGCGCCGAAACCTGACCACGGCACGCCAGGAAAGCTAATATCAGAGATTTGAAATTCGTTAATAACCATCTCTGTCTCCACCGCTTCATTTCAGGTCACTTTCGCTACTGACATTGTCACACAGTCATTCCAACATTTTATAACCAACTGAAACAAATTATGTCTTCTTCCTTCATGTTCAAATACTTTCGACTCGAGAAACTCGGTACGTGCTGAGCAAAGTGCCGTTTAGTTAACAGTTTATCATCAATTCCGGGCTATAGCGGTGGAAACATTGACTATGAACCACTAGGCCACACAGGCTCCACTATCACTGGCTCAGTGTTTCCTTGTCCACCATTCCTGGTGTCATGTAATCCATCCTCCCTTGTGCTCGATCACAGAAATTCTTTTTTTTTAATTTCACTGAGTGATTCCTGACTTTTCAATCAGAAAATACTCGGAATACTCAGCAGGTCAGTTCATGTTTAGTGACAAACACGCAAATAATTCCACTAATCGAATCCCTCTGAAATTAAAACCGTTTGGATTTTTTTCTGTGAAGGCAAAATACTGCAGATGCTGGAACCGGAAACAAAAATAGAAAAATGCTGGAAAATCTCAGCAGGTCTGACAGCATCTTGGAGAGAGAGAATAGAGCCAACGTTTCGAGTCTGGAGCTCTGACGAAGGGTCATCCAGGCTTGAAACGTTGGCTCTATTCTCTCTCCACAGATGCGGTCAGGTCTGTTTCGATCGTCCAACCGTTTCTCTTTATGATGAAAGTGTTTCTGCAGGGATAAAACTGGGGACCTTTCGCGTGTGAGGCGAATGTGACAATCACAACACCACAGAAACATTGCGAAGCAATGATTCAAGGAAACTGGTTCCAAAACCCGTCAATTGCCAACAATAATTTACATTTGAGTTGCATGGAATTCGTGAGACAACAAAGGTATTTCGTAAATTTAATTAACTGGACATATAAGAACATAAGAACATAAGAAATAGGAGCAGGAGTAGGCCATCTAGCCCCTCGAGCCTGCCCCGCCATTCAATAAGATCATGGCTGATCTGACGTGGATCAGTACCACTTACCCGCCTGATCCCCATAACCCTTAATTCCCTTACCGATCAGGAATCCATCCATCCGCGCTTTAAACATATTCAGCGAGGTAGCCTCCACTACCTCAGTGGGCAGAGAATTCCAGAGATTCACCACCCTCTGGGAGAAGAAGTTCCTCCTCAACTCTGTCTTAAACCGACCCCCCTTTATTTTGAGGCTGTGTCCTCTAGTTTTAACTTCCTTACTAAGTGGAAAGAATCTCTCCGCCTCCACCCTATCCAGCCCCCGCATTATCTTATAAGTCTCCATAAGATCCCCCCTCATCCTTCTAAACTCCAACGAGTACAAACCCAATCTCCTCAGCCTCTCCTCATAATCCAAACCCCTCATCTCCGGTATCAACCTGGTGAACCTTCTCTGCACTCCCTCCAATGCCAATATATCCTTCCTCATATAAGGGGACCAATACTGCACACAGTATTCCAGCTGCGGCCTCACCAATGCCCTGTACAGGTGCATCAAGACATCCCTGCTTTTATATTCTATCCCCCTTGCAATATAGGCCAACATCCCATTTGCCTTCTTGATCACCTGTTGTACCTGCAGACTGGGCTTTTGCGTCTCATGCACAAGGACCCCCAGGTCCCTTTGCACGGTAGCATGTTTTAATTTGTTTCCATTGAGATAGTAATCCCATTTGTTATTATTTCCTCCAAAGTGTATAACCTCGCATTTATCAACGTTATACTCCATTTGCCATATCCTCGCCCACTCACTCAGCCTGTCCAAATCTCTGCAGATCTTCTCCGTCCTCCACACGATTGACTTTTCCACTTATCTTTGTGTCGTCTGCAAACTTCGTTACCCTACACTCCGTCCCCTCCTCCAGATCATCTATATAAATGGTAAACAGTTGCGGCCCGAGTACCGATCCCTGCGGCACGCCACTAGTTACCTTCCTCCAACCGGAAAAACACCCATTTATCCCGACTCTTTGCTTCCTGTCGGATAGCCAGTCCCCAATCCACTTTAACACACTACCCCCAACTCCGTGTGCCCTAATCTTCTTCAGCAGCCTTTTATGGGGCACCTTATCAAACGCCTTTTGGAAATCCAAAAACACCGCATCCACCGGTTCTCCTCCATCAACCGCCCTAGTCACATCTTCATAAAAATCCAACATGTTCGTCAAGCACGACTTTCCCCTCATGAATCCATGCTGCGTCTGATTGATCGAACCATTTCTATCCAGATGCCCTGCTATCTCCTCTTTAATAATGGATTCCAGCATTTTCCCTACTACAGACGTTAAGCTGACCGGCCTATAGTTACCCGCCTTTTGTCTCCTTCCTTTTTTAAACAGCGGCGTAACATTAGCCGTTTTCCAATCAACCGGCACTACCCCAGAATGCAACGAGTTTTGATAAATAATCACTAACGCATCCACTATTACCTCTGACATTTCTTTCAATACCCTGGGATGCATTCCATCCGGACCCGGGGACTTGTCCACCTTCAGTCCCATTAGTTTACCCAGCACTGCCTCTCTGGTAACATTAATTGTATTAAGTATTTCTCCTGCTGCCAACCCTCTATCGTTAATATTTGGCAAACTATTTGTGTCCTCCACCGTGAAGACCGACACAAAAAACTTATTTAAAGACTCAGCCATATCCTCATTTCCCACTATTAACTCCCCCCTCTCGTCCTCCAAGGGTCCAACATTCACTCTAGCCACTCTATTCCTTTTTATATATTTATAAAAACTTTTACTATCATTTTTTATATTAATTGCTAGCCTAGCTTCATAGTCTATCCTTCCTTTCTTTATCGCTTTCTTAGTCTCTCTTTGTTGTTTCTTAAATTTTTCCCAATCACTTGTTTCTCCACTGTTTTTGGCCACTCTGTACGCAGCTGTTTTTATTTTAATACTCTCCTTTATTTCCTTCGTTATCCACGGCTGGTTCTCCCTTTTCTTACAATCCTTGTTTTTTGCTGGAATATATTTTTGCTGAGAACTGAAAAGGATCTCCTTAAAAATCCTCCACTGTTCCTCAGCTATCCTACCTGCCAGCCTGCTCTCCCAGTCTACCTTAGCCAATTCATCCCTCATCCTATCATATTTCCCTCTGTTCAAACAGAGGACACTGGTTTGGGACCAAACTTTCTCCTCTTCCATCTGAATCAGAAATTCGACCATATTGTGGTCACTAGACCCAAGAGGGTCCTTCACAATAAGATCCTTAATTCTACCTCCCTCGTTACACAATACCAGATCCAAAATAGCTCGTTCCCTCGTCGGTTCCGTAACATGCTGTTCAAGGAAACTATCCCGACAGCATTCTAAGAACTCTTCCTCCATTCCACCCTTACCGACTTGAGTCTGCCAGTCAATGTGCATGTTGAAGTCCCCCATGATTATTGCCGTTCCGTTTTTACACGCATCCCTTATCTGCTTGTTTATAGCCCTCCCTACCTCAACATTATTATTTGGGGGCCTATATACCACACCTACTAGTGTCTTTCTCCCTCTACTATTCCTCATCTCTACCCATAATGATTCCACGTTTTGTTCCTCAGAGCCTATGTCATCCCTCAGTACTACCCTGATATTATCTCTTATTAATAGCGCGACCCCACCACCTTTTCCTTCCTGTCTATTCTTCCTAAACGCCTGATACCCCTGGATATTCATCTCCCAGTCCTGGTCACCTTTCAGCCACGTTTCTGTAATGGCCACTAGATCGTACCCACTTGTGCTGATTTGCACCACCAACTCATTTACCTTGTTCCGAATGCTTCGTGCATTCAGGCAAAGTGTCCTTATTCCAGCTTTTATCTGGACCCGCTTTGATGAGTCGCGAACACCCTCTCCCTCTACTCCCTTATCTAAATTACCGCCTTCATTCACTTGCACCCTCTCCTCTACCATTAATTTTGTAATTCCCCTTACCCCTGCATCCTCCCCCCCATCAATTAGTTCCTTGATCCTAGTCAACTCTTCTAGCTCCCCTCCCTCCAACCTATCTAGTTTAAATTCTCCCCAGTAGCCTTAGCCAACCTACCGGCCAGGATATTGGTCCCCGTGTGATTCAAGTTCCACCCGTTTTTTGTATACAGATCACCCCTGCCCCTAAAGAGGTCCCAATGGTCCAGGAACCTGAATCCCTGCGCCCTGCACCAGTCCCTCAGCCACACATTCATCCTCCACCTCACTCCATTCCTGCCCTCACCTTCCCGTGGCACAGGCAGTAATCCTGAGATTACTACCTTTGCTTTCCTCTTTCTCAGCTGTCTCCCTAATTCCCTGTACTCCCTTTTCATGACCCCTTCTCCCTTCCTACCCACATCAGCGGTACCAATATGTACCGCTACCTCAGGCTCCTCTCCCTCCCACCTCCCTCCCACCTCGCCCATTTCTAATTAATTACAGAAGAACTAGGTCATCTTTCCAAACATTGTCTGCTCTTTCTCAGTTTATGAACAAGAGAATATCTTTTTGGGCAACATGGTGGCACTGATGCCTCACAGCGCCAGGGGCCCGGTTTGAATTTGATGATACATTGATAGCACTGGAGGCAGTGGTGACAGTCATCGTGCTGTGGTGTGGGACTAATATTATGTAAGGGTGAATGTTGAAAAAAGTACTATATGTAACTAAGTATGCACTAAAATAAGTATGTATACATGTTATAGCATGACAATAAACTCTTTGTTTCATTTATTTTGTATTTATTTGCATGTAGCACAAGTCCGGGGGTGAAGCTCCTCTATTTATAGGTATTTGTTAGATTAATTCACCCACGGGGTCTAGTTATGAAAATTTGTTCACCCTTAAAAGGGTTAAACCAATTTTTTTTTGTTTTCGGGCCCCCCTCCCTTCCGGGCCCCTGGGTTTAAGCCTACTCAGCCTAATGGTTAATCCGCTACTGGGAGTGAACACATTTTTAAAACCGTCACACAGTCTGTTTACTTACTTTATAAATCTACATGATAAATGTACAGAAGATGGTAAAGGCTTAAAGTTGCGAGATGAAATTGACCCTTTCTGTTATTTGTGAGTGGAGACAGCTTATTGTCTGAGCTTCCGTACGTTCCAATGTGGAAGATGATCAAGTATTTTCTTTGATCAACATTTAACGAGACAGCGGATTCACTCAATGGTGGGTTCCAGTTCTATATCTGCGATCACAACATCAATTCAGGTCACTTCTTGTGAACCCAATATTTCTAATAGGTTGGACATTTAATCTAATTTACTTCATTTTACATTTCATTATTTTCATGTCAGATCTATTTCCACCAGAGGCAAGTCTCTCTTTCAAAATGTTCTGTTCAGGTAGAACATAAGTGATTTCTTCATCCAATGGCAACAACGATTACTGTTCGCTGCAGTATGAAAGCGGCAATGAGGTGAAACAGTCACACAAGCTGCTCATGTGTTACTCTCAATTACCAAAATTTATCAAACTCATCACTGCGGCTCCTGTGTCATCACTATACAGTACACCCACCTGTTCCCTATTATCCACAGCTCACGTGACTGCTTCAAAGATCTTGTGAATGGTCTCATTCTGTGGTATAAATATTATGTGATATTCTGCTTTCCTCACGCTCAGGCCGTGGACCGCAAAGTGCAGGCTCATTTATCTCTCCTGAATTGTACGCGATCACAGCCCTTTCCTGTTGTCATGTTTCCCAGCTCCTGGATTTCACCTATTTAAAACTTCCGACATTTCCAAACATTATCCGTTTAAATGAAAGGTTATGGAGGTGTAAAAAGAGAATCCTTTCCCTGTGCGCACATGCTGCCTGGCTTCCTGAGTGTTTCCAGCGCTTTCAGACTGATCAGATTTAGATGACAATATAAGTATCTGTATTTGAACAGCTTTCGCATCCGCAGCTCGTTGGTCTTGGGGTATGATTCTCGCTTTATTTGTCGCGATTCGCAAGGCTGCGAGAAATCCCGGGTTCCAATTCCGGGCGAGCCCCGTTGTTGTTTGCGATGGCCAAGTTTTGTTCATTTCTTTGCCGTGCACACGGCAGGATGCGTTTACCCGCAGTTTGGTTTGAGAACCTGACAATGCAGGCAATCCAACAACCCAACGCACTCACAACTAATTCAAGACGTTTTCAAAAGTTCGCTATTCTTGTGGACATTCTCTTTATTCCTAGTCAACGATTCAGAGGACCCAATGCTTGTGGGTTCCGGCCCCTGGTTGTTCATTCGTGTGTTATGGCTGACTACTCAACTCTCTGTCTTTTTATGTTTCCCCTTGCTTCTGTGTATCGAACTCAGTCTCTTTCACTCTCTTCAGCTCTCTGAGCCTCCATCTCCTTTCCCTATTTTGCTCTTATTTCTCTCTAAGCTCTCGCTGTCTGTGTAACCAAAGTTCACTGGATTGATTGCTGTGATGAGGCAGTTGCCCTTGGAGGAGGGATTCAGTGGGATGACTCTGTTCTCTCTAGGGTTTGGAATAATGAGAAGTGATCTCATTGAAAAGTCTGGAACTGCGAGTGAGTTTGACAGTGTACATGCTGAGAGATTGCACACCCCCCCCCGCCTCCCCCCCCCCCCCACCGCCCCCCCCCCCCCCCCCCCCCCCCCCCCGCCCGCCTCTCTCCCCCGCCCCCCAACCACCGGTTTCCCGGGTGGAGTGTCGAGAACAGGACTTACATTTTCCGAATGGTGTGTCAGACATTTAGGACCGAGGTGAGGAGCCAATTCTGCGCTCCAAGGCTTGTGAATCATTGGAATTCTGTTGCCCAGGGGTTTGTGGATCCTCAACCAATGAGAATGTTGAAGGCCTAGATGGCGAGATTTTTGAACTCTCAGGGAATAAAATGAAGTCGGGACGAGGTGGGAAATTGGTGTTGAGCTGGCGATCCAACATGAGGTTATTATGTGATAGAGGAGGCGCAAAGGGAAATATGACTCACTCCAACTCCATCGTTTCTGTTCACTGCCAAAAGCAACCGAATGTCTTTCCCTACTGGTAAAGTTGAGGAGTTGTCCGAGGCAATGAATTGAGGTTTTGTGGAGGCTTGGGATCCAATCTCATTGCTGTAGAAATTTCAATTGTTTTAGTTTAAACGTCATGAAATACCTTCGCTCGATCATATCATGGCTCAGATTTAATGTATAGAATGCATCATTATTCATTTTGACAACAGGAACCAGCAGAGACAATGGAAATATAAATTGTTGGAGGTAATTGATAGGATTGTGGAACGAGGCGGATATTTGATCCTTGTTTTGCAAACCGGCATGAGTACCACTCATGATTTCGATCAGGAAGTAGAGACGTAATTCCAGATAGTGTGGATAGTATGTCCAGATATGCGCATCTGTATCTGGAAGTAATTCCAGCTGCTGTTCATTCATGTGCTGCACGAGAACAATGGAGCTGCATCCCGGACTGGGGATTGAACGCGGGCCGTGGCAGTGGAAGCACCGAATCAGGGACGGCGTCTGTCTGCACTTTAATCTCACCGATCTGTGCTGGTTTTGCGCTTCAGCTCCATTTCAGTATTGTTTAATACCAGAGACGGACAAAATTGCCATGTTTCGATGGAACAGGAGTGGCTCCTTCTGCCAGTAACAGCGGTTGCAGTTACCTGGTACATGAAATGGACAGCGAGGTGAAACAATCCCATAAGTTGCTCATGTGTATCTTCCAAATTCCAAAATCCTCCAAACTCATCACTCTCGCTCCAGTGAAACATACAAGGCAACACAGAGCAGACAGGGCATTTAAATGGTCATCGGATAAACATATGGATGATGTTGGAATAGTATAGGTTAGATGGGCTTTAGATTGGTTTCACAGTTCGGCGCAACATCGAGGGCCGAAGGGCCTGTGCTGCGCTGTCATGTTCTATGTTCTATGGCAGTGAAAGGAACTGACGCACGATTAGTTTAAATTCACTACTTTCTATCTCAGAATTTTACGGTGCTAAATATGTCAGTCTGGTGAATGTTTAACCCTGTCCTCAATCTACTGATCATTGCCGACTTGCTGTGTGTGATATGTAACAAAAAAAACCGAGAACAAAAATATAAACAGCAGATGTTGTAAGTTCTCAGTCGGTTTGGCACCATCTGTGCTCACATCACTGTGCGCTTCTATCTCCGATGATGTCCCTGTATCGCTGTGTGCGTCCCTGAATCTGTGTAAGCCCCTGTATCCGTGTAAGCCCCACTATCTTTGTGTGCATGCCCCTGATTGTTTGTATGCCCCAGTGTCTATGTATGCTCCAGCATCTCTGTGCGTATGCCCCTGATTCTGTTTGTGCCCTTGTATCTGTGCAAGCCTCAGTATCTCTGTGTGTATGCCCCAGTATCTCTGTGTGTATGCCCTTGATTCTGTGTGCGCCCTTGTATCTGTGTATGCCCCAGTATCTCTGTGTGTATGTCCTGATTCTGTATGTGCCCTTGTATCTGTGTATGCCCCAGTATCTGTGTGCGTGCGCCTGCACCTGCATGTGCCCTGAGTCTGTGTTTGCCCCACTTACGCTGTGCATGCCCCTGAACCTGTGTGTGCCCCCTGTATCTCTGTATGCCCCAGTATCTGAGTCTGTGTGTGTGTGCTCCTGTATCTGTGTGTGCCGCTCTATCCGGGAGTGCCCCTGAAACTGTGTGTGCCCCTGTATCTGTACGGACCACGTTATCTTTGTGTGTGTGTGCGTGTGTGTGTGTGTGTGTGTGTATGTGTGTATGCGATTGTGTGCATTTCTGTGTGTGGGATTGTGTGCGTGTACGCGTGTGTGTGTGTGTGTGTGATTGTGTGTGTGTATGTGTGTCTGTGTGATAGTTCGTGTGATTGTGTGCGTGTATGTGTGTCCGTGTGTTTGTATGTGTGATTGTGTGCTTGTGTGTGTTTGCGATTGAGTGCGTGTATGTGTGTCTGTGTGTGATTGTGTGCGTGTGTGTGCGATTGTGTGCATGTGTGTGTGATTGTGTGCGTGATTTTGTGTGTGTGTGTGTGATTGTGTGTGTGTGTGTGATTGTGTGTGTGTGTGTGAATGTGTGTGTGATTGTGTGTGTGTGATTGTGCATGTGTGATTGTGTGCGTGTGTGATGGTGTGAGCGCGCGCACGCACGCGCACCTGAGAGAGTGTATGTGTGTGTGTGTGTGTGTGTTTTGGGAGAAAGTCCTCGTGCCTTCGGCAGAGTCCTGTCAGTTTCATGTTATAAAGTTTACTCTGGGCATTGAATTCAGCAATGTGAGTTGGAATTTCAGAGGAGCGACTATTCTCATCGTCCCACCTCTTGTTTGAATTGGGACAGATGAGTGAGTGAGTGACACCTACAGGTGGACCCTCTGCCCATTGTGGCGTCTCTGCCTGTGAGAGCATTGCTTTCTTGTGCAGTCGTTCGATGGGTATGATGCAATGACACCAGGAGAGGCATTCGCTGCATCATCTGCAATGTGATTTCGGTGGGATTTGCTGAGATTTCCTCAGTGTTTAAAATTCCACTTTCTGAGAATTTTATATAAAATGTCCTTCAGCAAACCAATCGCCGGCTTTAGCAAAACAAATTTCCACCGAGATTTGAACTCGGCACGCTGGATTCGAAGTCCAGAGTGCTCATCATTACACCAGTGAAGCCAGAACCCAGACGCCCGCTGCAAATGGTCACTCACAGCATTTGACGTTTTTCATTCAATGTGGCAGCTACGGCAAGTGTGACAACAATGTGTTGTTATGCGCTGACATTATTATGCTAAAAACTCAGAAGACACTGCCCCCAAATCAACAGCATTTCATTACATCCAAAACCGTATGAGCAGAAATAGTCATGTTTCACGGGGGCAAGTAGCCCGTCATAGTGACACAGAAACGGCTGTTCAGCCGGTCGCGTATTTTGACTTTGCTGAGCTGTCAGTTACGGCGTTCATATAATCATAGTAGGCAGACAGAGCAAAGGGAGGGCACTGGTCCCATTGAGGCTGCACCGACTTTGACAGAGCACCTTTTCAATGCAACAACTCCCTGACAGAGCCCTCGCCCCGCCGTAACCCAGAAACCGCACACATGGTAAATCTTGTGACAATGGGGTCCAATTTACCATGGCTAATCCACCAAGCGTGTACGTCTCTGTGTGAGGAAACCGGAGCACCCGGAGGAAACCCATGCAGAGACGGGGAGAACGTGCAAGCTTACTGCTGTAACATTACTGTCCAATGAAACAACCAGCCAACCAGGAAATCTGACCGCGAGTGAGCTGAACTTCCATAACCGCCTGGAAATGCTTCCAACTTATTGGGAGGTTGCTCACGCAGTCTTGGCTTAATCGAAGAAACGTCATTATGCATTGAAACATATATAAAATCAACCGCTCCCTAAGATTAAAAAATAATAATTTTTAGTATTTCCCTTGATTTCGTGCCCAATATCCATTAATATTCCACTCATTGTGAGTCTGCCCAGCCGCACGTAGAGCTCAGCTCCATGTCACATACCCTCCAGTTATTGTACGAGTGTTGAACAGGCTGTTATAGCTGTGAGAGTCAGTGCGCAGGAGTATATGGCTGTATCAGAGAGCCGCAGTTTGGAGACGGTTAAGGTAAAGATTCCACTCGAACTGTCCAGCCCAGAGGAGAATCGGCTTCGAGCAAAATCCGCTTTAATTTCGTAACCAGCCGAAAATCTGCGAAGTAGCATTTGTGGTTCTCTCCCAAGGAATTGTCGGACCCAGAATAAACTGAAGGAATTTTCTGTTGTAACGTAGATGCAGTTTAAAGTTGTAATGTCTCCTTCTGTCCTAAGCACTGTTGGACGGCGTTGGGTAACAGAGAATTCTTGACTAAAACCTGGATGAAATGGGAAACAAAGTCAAACATTAAACCGTTACTACATATCAAGTGCTGTTCACGTTTAGTTCAAAATTGCACCCAAATTAATTACCTGTAATAAACGCTCCAAACATGGCACAGATACCGAATAACCGCATTGCTGTTTGTCTTTACGTGTATTTACTGAGAAACCTGCAGACACTGGCAATATGTCACCGCTGGTTATCCCCGTAGTGAGGCTCGGTGTCTCCTCCTGTTCCCGCTCATATGTCATAACATTCAGTGTTTTTCGTCGGGGACGGCCGCCAGTCTCCTGACAATCGGACAGTAACTGATCCAATCGCACAAACTGCAAAGATTGAAATTTCAAACGGGATAATGATATTCAGAAGGAAGTAACATTTATCATTCAATGGCATCAATGTACAATGCCGCGATTCACACACTGAGTGTGTGTGAACGCACAGTCATCACGGACACTGCTGAAGATTCGAATTGCTTTAATTTAACAGCAATATATTAGAATTCACATGTACGACATAGCGAACACAGAATGTGACACACATTGATAAAGTGCAGGGAATATGTTATAAATAACGGATCTTTTATGAATGTTCCGTTCATGCAGGATTTTTAGAATCCGGGATTAATATTTTACAAATTCAAAGGGATTTATAAGTTTACAGTTTCACTTATGGACAATTCTGCTAAACTTTCAGTTAGCACTGATTCAGCAGCTTTTTTTTTTACCTTACGTCCTCGCTGTGACCATAACTTGCAAAATCAGTCGTCCAATTAATGAAATGCTTACTTTGTCACCTTTACCCGAATGAAGACTCCTTGAGAAAAGAAAGTGCACCGTTGTCAGTTTAACCGCTAACGTAATTATAAAGCGAGCTCGGGAGGTGGAGCTTCTCGCTGCTGCCATCACCTGAGATTGGCAGTTGCGGTCCCAGTTACCTCAGTCAGATACAGGTGCACATCCGGTTCTAACGGCATTTTCTCATCTACATGTAACTCCTGATAGAAACAGTGACCGAATGTAAGGATGTGTAATTCTCTGTTGAAGATGATTCATAGAAAAATGTTCAGCTCCTGCAAATCCTACTGAGACCACAGATTTCCGCTCCAAGTTCATTCTGATGATCAAATTATTTAATTCAATTTGAAGCAATTGAAAAATAAAGTGGAGTAATGAAGATCAGAACAGAGAAGGGGAAATGTTTTAATAGGGCATATGAAACACCAACACGTTGTGTAACGTCAGAGTTAGAGACTAAGAAAAGCTTTCAGCGCTTTATAGTGTTCAATATCAGCAGCAAATTCCTCAGATAAATCATTGAAAGTTTAGCCATTTTGGAGAATTGGAAACTGGAAACAAATAAATTTCAGCACCACCAGTTATCCTAAAGCATGTGACAGCCAATGCGGCACTTTCGCAATGCAGTCATTGTTGCAATGTCTGGAAAATAACATCCCTTACAGAGGAAACAGTGGGTACGTGACAATGTCACCGCTAATTAGTCAGAGGGCCATGTTAATCTTCCACACCAATTGATTCAATTCTAACATTTGAAACTGGTAAACGTTATATTAACAAAGTCAGTGATTTAAAATTAATATCAATAATGGTGATCGTGAATTTTCATCGTTTGACATGGAAAATTAATTTACTCAGCAATGTCCTTCAGGGCGTCAGGGGAGGACATCGCCATCTCCCCTTAACCTGACCGACATGCGACTCCAGATTGACTCTTAACTACTCTCTGAACCCAGCAGCAAGCCATTTACTTTCAGGACAATTAGGGATCCATGGAATGCATGCGATCCCTGCAGTGCAGATGGTGGCCACTTGGCCCATCGCGTCTGCGCACATTCTCCGAAAGTGCGTGTTAACAAATCCACCACGCGGTCATGCCACAGACCACCTCGAATTGTTAGCTTTTGTACGAGTGTTAAGGCTCGATGTAACGTGGTGCTTCATCGCCGCGCAGTAATACATGGCTGAGTCAGAAAGCTGAGTGTCTGTGATGTTCAAAGGGATGTTTGTGTTCATTTCATCCTATACAGCACAAAACCGCTTTCCAAATGCCGGCGCGTTCTCTTCATTACCAGCAGTATGTCTGAACAGCATCTACTGAAGGCCCTGTCCCGAGTACTGTACGTACCAATATAGGTAAGCTGCTGTGTATGTGGCGAGGTAGTGACAGGACAACACCACAGTACCCCCTTCACTCACTGCTACTACTGTGGGCTTTAGGAAAAGTTCATCCAGCTGGCTGTGCGCTGGAAAAAAATAACAGAATGTGATAAACATAATTTTTAGATGTGTTTTTGATTAAAATGAAACACGTTTTGAGCACAATTTCTCTCTCTCTCAAACGCATACACTCTTACAGACAAAAATACGCGCATTATCTGTCTCTCTCACTTCCAACACAATCACAAAAACATATTCTCTCTTTCGCCACATAGGTTCTCTATTACAGATAAAATTAGGTACAGTTATACACAGACACACACAGAAACTCACAATACACAGGGACACAAACACAGGGACACAAACAAAGACACACAGACATCCACACACAGTCAGGCACACGCAGACACACAGTCAAACACATAGATACAGACAGACACACGCGCACACACACACACATACACAGAAAAGACACACATACGGAAAACACACTGACACAGATATATGAATAAAAACGCGGGTTCTTATTCATTTATCTACTGAAATTTAGCGATGGACTCCATTCTGAGTAGAATTAAAATGGGGGAATGTCCAGATATGTATTTCCTGAGTTAACTGGCCCCAGGCTATGAACATTGCAATTGTCTTCTGATTATATTCATCAACCAAGGCTACTCTGCTGGGGGAAACAACCGCCCCCCCCCCCCCCCACAAGCCGCCGCACCGCCCCCCCCCCCCCCCCCCCCACCCCCCGCCAATCCAGGCCTGCCGTTCTGACAGAAACAGTTCAGTTTTGATTTTCCATTAAATGGAATCGGGGCATTCATTGGTCCAAGAGCACAACGTGAGGAGCCAGGCGTCACAAATGAGGGGAATAAATATTAGAGAAAAATCGAAAAAAAACATCAATGAAATAAAACGGTGATAATCGCCGGAAATGCTCATTCGTTTGAAGAACCATGAGCAAAAGCAATAGATTGGCGGATATCTTTCTAGGCCAGCAATCAAAGTGAAGATCAGAAGGCATGTTTGTGCTCAATATTGCGTCCAAATACCATACTGTACGGAAATGTGCGCTGCACATTCAATCAATTTGATACATCCTATTACCGTATTTACCAACACATGACCATGAATCCCATACACAACATGCAAACTGCGATTGCCAGCTAACTTTTCTGACGTGTCCAGGCAGCCAATTGGTGCGTTGTTGCGGCTTTGTGTGTGTGTTCTGTGTGTGTGTGTGTGTGTGTATGATTGGGCGGGAGGTGGAGCTGTGATGGCGGGGCGGGAGGTGGAGGTGTGATGGGGTGGGGGAGAGCGTGGAGCGGTTGGGGGCTAGACGGGTGGGGTTAAGGGTAGTCATGGCAGGAGAGCTTGCACCTCTCCTATGCTTCGATTGTTCGATATGGCAACAGTGCAAGTTTCAGGTGTCACGAGTGACCACGTGGTCAGGAGGCGTGTCCAAATGTAGCTACTGGCTAACCACATTTCGAAGCTGAGGCTGAGGAGTTTCAGTGTGGAGCATTCGCATAACTGAGCAAGTCGTCGATAACATGTTCCGAATGTGATCACACCGCAGGTGAAGGTTGAAAAGGCAGAAAGCCCATGGGTGACCGCTAGGCGGAGTAGAGGAAGGAAGGTAGTTCAGGAGTCGCCTGTGGGCATCTAGCAGATATAACGTTTTGGCTACTGTTTCTTTCGTGGTGTGGGGGAGGGGGTGCTCTGCTGTTTACTTCGTGGTGGAGCGGGGGTGGGGGGCTTACTGCGCCGGGGAAAGCAGTGACAGTCAACGTCGCGGCAACATGCATGGGTCTGCTGCACAATAGGGGAGTAGGAAAATGACATTGCTATAGAGGAAGGGATTCAATTCTAAGGGGAAAAGACTTACATTTCTGGGATGGTGTGCTGCCTCCCTCGTACTAGGGTCAGAATGTCACTAAAGGACTGCAACTTTTTCTGAAGGTGGAGGGGTTAAGGGGGGGGATTGGCGGGGGGAGGGGGGAGAGGGGGGATCACGGGGGGGGGGGGGGGTGCGAGGGGGGGGAAGGAGGGGGCTGAAGGTGGTATACAAAAATCGTAATGAGTATTGAATTGAACAAAATAAGATAACAAGCGAGGAAATCCTGCAAACAGTGCTCATGGAGCCAAGAAGTAGATCAAACAAAAAAAAGAAGTTAGCCATCTCAGCCTTACGTGTTAGTGAGTTTAGAAATAGGCGGTTAGTTGAGAAGAATGTGTGTCTGGAGAATAGATGCAGAATTGAGGACTTCAGACTTCTAGGACACTCGGACTGTTTTCGGAGACTGTGGGACCTGTGCAAGAAATTCGGTTTGCAACTGAACCGAAATTGGAATGGCTACCAATATATTGGCTTCAATAGTGTAAAATTCCCTCGATGCAGGAATAGTTCTGGTGGATTGAAAATATGCAAATACAACGTCCTAACTCTTTAAACTCGGTTTGACTGACATCATCAAATCTGAAAATGTTTATCTCACTCACGAGTGCAGCTTATTTTGTTTCAAGTCAGAACCCAAATGCATTTATTTTTCTCAATTAAAGGAGCTTCTCATTATCAATCCACACCAGACTGGAATGTAAAACTGTGAATGCCATGTCCTCAGCAGATCAGACTCGGCTCTGTGAAGAGAGAAACAGATGATCAGATGACAGCTCTCTGACCTTTCATCTGAACTGAAATATAAATGTAATACGTTATTATCAAATGAAAAGGGGACACGATAAAGCCAGGATAAATCAAAATTGAGTTCAACATTTGATATATTAATCTCTGTCTTATTTTCTTTCGCTCTTTTTCCCCCATTTATTTCTCTCATTCTTTATGTTACTTGAATCCCTTCCCGCAATCCCCGCATTATCACGGTTTCTCCTCAGTTTGGTTGTGCCTTTTGTTTCCTTGATAGGTCGGATTATCAGCAGAGGCGTTGGTCACTGACAGAGGACATGTTGCATTTCTCCCCACTGTGAACTGTGCTTAGTCATAGAGTCGTACAGCGCAGTAGGGACGGTTTGGCCCATCGAGTGTGCAACGACAATAACTGCCACAAACATCGCGCTAATCCCATTTTCTAGCACGTGTCCCATATCCTTGAATGCTATTATTTTTCAAGTGTTCATTCCGATACTTTTTAAAGTTTGTAACTTTTCTGGCCTCCAATAATACCTTCGCAGGCGCTGTACTGCACATGCCCAACAACCTCTTCGTGAAAACAATACCTGCCGAATCTCGAGCCCCTTAGCTTAAAACTATGCCCCCTCGTGATTAACATCTCAACAAAGGGGAAGAGCCGCTTTCCCTTCACCCTGTTCATGAACCTCAAACTTATATGCCACAATCAGCCCCCGCACTCCTTCAGCTTTCTCTGCTCAAAGGAAAACAATCCAACCCTCTCCACTTCCCCCTTTTCGCTCAAATGCTCCGTCCCAGGAAAAATCTTGGTGAATCTGCTCTGTCCCCCTGTTAGTGCAATCATATCCTTCCTATAGTGAGCTGGCCAGAACTGCGCACAGTACTCCAGCACTGGCCTAACCACCGCTCTGTACAACACCAACGTTAATTCCTTGCCCTTATATTCTGTGCCACGACTGATAAAAACAAGTGTCCCTTATGCCGTCGTAGCTATCCTATTCAACTGCTCTGCCACCTTCAGGGATCTGTTTATAAGTATTCCTAATCCACATGTTCCTCTGAACTCCCTAATGTCCTGCGATTCATTAAATAGTCACCTGTGTTATTATTTCTTCCAAAGTGCATCACCTCGCACTTATCTGGTTAATACACCATCTGTCACTGTTCGTTCCATCTGACCAACCTATCGAGATCTTCTTTTAACATAGGGTTTTCGTCTTCAATATTAACCACGCCAACAATCTTTGTACCAGCTGCAAACTTCTTATAATTCCCCTCAAATTATTATCTGTATTATTTATGCATGTAACAAACAAAAAGCGTCTCAGCACTGAAACCTCTCGTAGGCCACTGTGCTCTAACCTCCATTCATTCGAACGGACTTCTACCACTACACTATGTGTCCTGTTATGAAGACATTTTCCGATCCATCTCGCCCAGTTTCCTGAATTCCAAGTGCTTCTATATTCTCAATCAGTCTCCCTTGTGGGACCTTCTCAGTGCTTTGCTAAAACAAAACAAACTACGTCAACTGCACTTCCCTCAGTCACAGGGGAAGCAAGTTAAAAGACGCAACTTGAAAGTGGCAAGATTTGACATGTGCGTCGTATGTATCATCTGACTCTTCTTCAGAGTTTATTGTTAATGTTACACCTTTGATTTTTCCAGCTCTGATACAAGTTCATCCAGCTGGAAGATTAACCTTGTTTCTCCCTTCACAGGCGCTGTGAGTCGTGTTTTCATTAAATGAAGAATTGAACAAAAGATGATGGACTCCATGACTGGAAATTGAACGTGGGGCCACTGCGCCGAATCCTGGTCACTATGCTCTCAGGGAAGCTGATGTGACGCATTGGTAATGAGATGATCATCTCCGTACCCATTGCTTTAATTCAAATAACTTTCCCTAAAAACATAGTCACAATGAGGAATGATGAGAAGCGTACATGACAGGATTTGAACTTCACTTGGAAAATCTAAATTCATCACATTTCTCCCTGGAACCAAATGAGAAAATGTTGGAAAACCTCAGCAGGTCAGGTCGCATCTGTAAGGAGAGAAAAGAGCTGTAGCTTCGAATCCAGATGACTCCTTTTCAGAGATTCCAGCATCCGCAGTAATTTGCTTTTATCCAGAACTTAACCCCTGGGCCGGGAATACAGACTCACTGTTGCTTATATCGGCAGCCAGTCATTCAGCCGGTGTATCCGTATGTTCCCCCTATAGGAGCAACTACACTCCTTGCACACATTCTCCATTACCCCAGCAACTGTTTAATTGGCACTGTTCCTCCTCTTTTTTCCTACCAGGAACGACACCGCCCACACTGCTACATTCAATCTGAGCTGTTTATCTTCAGCTGCAAGGGCCAAAGCAAACAACAATTCTGTCAACGATGGGATTCGAAGGAACTTTTCTGCAGAAACTAGAGTATTATGTCCAGCGCCGTAGACCACTCGGCCACGCTAAACAACATGGTAAGTGTGTTATTTACTGTTATTGTTACTGAAATACATTAGAAGCAACGGAGCTGGGAAAGGCCATCAGAAGGCTTTAATCTGCTCCTTCACTGAATCTGGTAATTCTGAACTGTGTAACAAATAGAATCCATCTCCAGTCTGAAACAAAATGAGCTGCAGTGAAGGGTCGGCACCATTTAAACTACCTTAACCTCGCCTGTTTCCCAATCTCCTGCGAAATGAAAATAAAACGTCCTGTTGTATTTGATCACGGTCTTCACTTCAAACAGGACGGACACGAAGTGAGACTGAGATTTCTCTGTTCTTCCAGGAAATATCCTATATTTATTTTCACGGTTCGGACGAGAGCAATAAATCTTCATTTTCTGACCTGCAATTAAAACAGCAGTGAAAGTATCAAACTCTAACCACCAGACAAGCATCTTGCAGCGTGTTTTACAATTTGATTCATCCACGTTCTATTTGTTATTTTGTCACCATCCATAATTGAATGTGTTCAGATAATGACAACAAACGCTCCACTGCAGTTATCACGTTTGGTTCCGAGGGTGCGACACCAGACATAAATATTTCCAAATATTGTTCATTACAGAGTGAGATAATTTTCAAAGTTTTACAATTCAGTGTCAGTATAAACGGTGAAATCTGATCCATTCTCTTCCAGATTTTACCTTGCTTCACCATCGCTGTCCTCAGCGATTTGTAATCTATCACTTTTAGAAGTCTCACAACAACCAGGTTAAAGTCCAACAGGTTTATTTGGAATCACCAGCTTAGGGAGCGCTGCTTCTTTGAGCTATTGATTCCGAATAAAGCTATTGGACTTTCAGTTGGTGTTATTAGATTTATTTCTGTGCCCACCCCACAATGCCAGCAGCTCCACCTCATTACAATCTCTCACTGTTCTTCTCTTTCTGAGTTTGTTCTTGACATTTCCAGCTCTGAAGTAAACTTGCAAACTTCACTCTGCTGATTCTACTGATCTGCTTTACATCAGAGTTTAAATCAGATTACTTTTAACCGTTTGCTCAGAGCAACGATTAACTTCGCAACCAACGGGAAGAGGTGCTTTCCGCTCACCCTGTCCATGAACCTCAAAATTGGAAACGGCAAATGATTCTTCTTTTCCTGAGCGGGAATTGAAAGCAAACATAACCCGGGGATGGGGTGGGGGGGGGGGGGCAGGGGGGGGGCAGGGGGGGTTGGGGGGGGGCGGGGGTTACTTACACAAACCACTGGACTCCAAGGGTAACGGGTGAACTGTATTTTTAAACTGACGTACCCTATGGGACGGTGGTGTAGCGTTTGGTACTGCTACCTCACAGTGCGAAAGACAAGCATTCGATACTTGGCTTGGATCATTGTCTGTGTGGAGTCTGCACGTTCTTCGTGTTTCTGTGTGGGTTTCCTGCGAATGCTCTGGTTTCTTCCCAGAGTCCAAAGATGCTCACGGTATTTGGATTGGTTATGCTAATTCTTCTGCTAATTACCTAAACAGGTAGCCAAGAGTGGTGACCAGCGGATTTTCACAGCAACTTCATTGAAATGTTAATGCAAGCCTTCTTGTCACACGACTAAATAAACTTTAAAATACATCTCTTTGCTTATTATTTTCATCTCAGATCATTTTCATCAGCGACAAGTATTTCCTTCAGAATATCCTGTTTAGATGGGACATAATTGGTTCCTTCAGCGAATGACAACGCCCAATGTATTTGCCAGGACATGAAGTCGACAGCGAGCTGAAATAGTCTCACAAGTTGCTGAAGTTATCGAGGTGTACAAAAGTCTAAAGGGAACTAATGGAATAAACGTCGACCAAATGATTCCTCTATGGGGCAATGTAGAACAAGAAGACGCAGGTTTAGGTTGAGAGGCGGTGGATTTAAACCTGAAATGAGGAGGAAGTACTTCTCGCAGAGAGTGTTCTCGCAGAGTGGTGAATCTCTGGAACTCGGTGCCCCAGAGCGTGGTGGGTTCTGAAAGATTGAATGGTTTCAAAAGGAGATAGATATATTTCTGATGTTTCAAAAAATGTTTAAAGGGGAAAGAAGAACAGATGGGAAAGTAGACTTGAGACCAGGGAGAGATCAGCCATGATCTGATTGAATGGCGGAGCAGGCTCGAAGGGCTGAATTTGCCGACTTGAGCTCCTGATTCCTTTGTTTCTATATTACTGAGTGGAACTTTCAAAACTCAAGACCCACCAACCTCATCAATGTGGCTCCAGTGTAATCTATGTACATTACATCCACCGGTTCCCCTTTATCCACAGCACATGTGTGCCCTGGAAAGAACTTCGGAACGGCCTCATTCTGTGGTTAATCGCTTTGTGATTCTCTGTTTCCGTCATCTCACCTCTCCTGACTTCCACCCTACAGGATGGTATGCTTCCTCCGTCCTGCATCTCATTTGCTCAAAACGTTCTACATTTTTAAACATCCCCAGTTTCAGTTAAAGGGCATAGAGATGAAAGATGAGCTGTGTTTCCCTGCACACACGCTCTCTGACTTTCTGAGCTGTTTCAGCATTTTCAACTTTCAATGCAGATGTATGATCTATTTTGGATGACAATGAAAGTATAATTATTTGGCAGACCTCTGCAACGAAGGCTCGTTGGTCTAGGGGTATGATTCTCGCTTTGGGTGTTGAAATTCACAAGCTTGCGAGAGGTCCCGGGTTCAAATCCCGGACGAGTCCACATTTTGCTGCTGTTGCATATTGGACAAGGTACTGGTTCTGTAAATTTATCTTCCTTGCACACGGCGGGATTGCTTCACATGGGCTTTGGGTTGAGAAACTGAGCACAATCTAGCACCATAGCAGGCTCACAAGTAAATCGAAACATTTTCAATGGTTGACACTGCTTGCAGACACGAATTGAGAGGACCTCATTCCTTCAGACGACCTCCCACGTTATGGGAGACTCGGGGGAAATAGCGGGTCCCCTTCCAGAGATATCTGAATAATCGAAAGCCACAGGTGGTCTGCTTGAATACTGGAGGGTGGGAAATGTCGTGCTTCTGTTTAAAAAGGGTTGCAGGGAGAAGCGTGGGAGCTACAGGCCGCTGAGCCTCACATCTGTAGTGGGTAAGTTGTTCGAAGGCAGTCTGAGAAACAGGATCCCGAGGCATTTAGAGAGGCAAGGACTGATCAGAATGGCTCTGTGAGTGGAAAATCATGTCTCACGAATTTTTATTGAGTTTTTTGAAAGGGTAACCAAGAAGGTCGATGAGGGCAGTGAAATTGATGTTGTCTACATGGACTTTAGTAGGCATTTGACACGATACCGCATGGCAGGTTGTTGCATCAGGTTAAATCTTACGGTATTCCGCGTGAGGTAGCCAAATGGATGTAAAATTGGCTTGATGACAGAAGACAGAGGGTGGTTGTAGGGAGTTGCTTTCAAATTGGAGGCCTGTCACCAGCGGTGTGCCTCAGGGTCGGTTCTGGTTCCACTGTTATTTGTCATTTATTTTAATGATTTTGATGAGCATTTAGCAGGCATGGTTAGTAAGTTTGCAGATGACACCAAGATTGGAGGCATTGTGCACAGTGAAGAAGGTTATCGAGGATTGCAGAGGGATCTTGATCAACTGGGCCAGTGGGCTGACGAATGGCAAATGGAGTTTGTTTCAGATGAATGCGAGGTGATGCATTTTGGTAGATCGAACCAGGACAGGACTTGCTCAATTAATGGTCGGGCGTTGGTGAGAGTTTTAGAAAAAAAGATATCTTGGGGTACAGTTCATCGCTCCTTCAAAGTTTAGTCACAGGTGGACGGTGGTGGAGAAGGCATTCAGCATGCTTGGTTTCATTGGCCAGAACATTGAATAGAGGAGTTGGGACGTCTTGTTGAAGTTGTACAAGACATTGGTAAGGCCACACTTGGAATACTGTGTACAGCTCTGGCCACCCTATTAAAAAAGGATGTTATTAAACTAGAAGGAATGCAGAAAAGATTTACTCGGATGATGCCGGGACTGATATTTTGAGTTATAAGGAGAGGATGGATAGACTTGGACTTTTTTCTCTGGAGCATCGAAGACTGAGGTTGTTCTTATAGAGGTCTATAAAATAATGAGGGGCATAGATCAGCTAGATAGTCAATATTTTTCCCAAAGGGAGGGGAGTCTCAAACTGGAGGGCATAGGTTTAAAGTGAGAGGGGAGAGATACAAAGTGCCCAGATGGGCAATTTTTTCACACGGAGGATGGTGAGTGTCTGGAACAAGCTGCCAGATGTCGTAGGAGAGAGGGGTACAGGTTTGTCTTTTATAAAGTGTTTAGACAGTTAAATGGGTAAGATGGTTATAGAGGGATATGGGCCCAACACAGGCAATTGGGACTAGTTTAGTGTTTAAAAAAGTGGCGGCATGGACAATGTGGGGCGAAGGGCCTGTTTCCATGCTGTAAACCTCCATGACTCTATGCTTGTAATTCGGACAGCTGGCTGTGTGTTTATTATTGTTCATTCGTGGGTTGTGTGTCCATCCCAATCTCTGTCACTGTCTGTCTCACTTTGTCTCTATGTTTCCTCCGGGTACTCCGGTTTCCCCCCACAGTCCAAAGATGTGCAGGTTAGGTTGATTGGTCAAGCTAAAAATTGCCCTTAATCTCCTGGGATGCGTAGGTTAGAGGGATTAGTGGGTAAGATGTGTAGGGATATGGGGGTAGGGGCTGGATGGGATTGTGGTCGGTGCAGACTCAATGGGCCGAATGGCCTCTTTCTGTGCTGTAGGGATTATAAGATTCTAAGATTCTAACTGTCCCATTCTTTTCTCCCCTCAGTCTCTCTGTCTGTGCATCTATCACTGTTCATTTTTTGCTGTTTTTTCCTGCTGTGTCTGTGAGCTAAATTCCCTGGATTGATTTCCGTGATGAAGCAGTTGTCCAGGGAGGACACATTCAGTGGGATGAGTCTGTTCGTTCTATAGTTCAGAATAACCAGAAGTAATCTGATTAAAATTTCTGAAACTGGGAGACAGTTTTACAGTGTACATACCGAGACGCTGATTCCACCTAGCCGGGGTACTTGGAACAAAAATATTAAGGTGAAACATGTAAGAGGAGTTTGCTATGTTAGGATGGAGATGTAGAAGTGGAGGATGTATATGAAATTATTGATGATTGAGAGGCATACATTGAAACCTTGGGGATTTTGTCGGTCGATTAATTGTAAACTTTGTACTCAGAATAAACTGAGACAACAAATGGACAAGAAACAGGCTAGTCTTCACATATTTTAGGATATGGAGTGCCGCTTCTTCCATGTTCCTGGCGAGCTCAGTCGGTAAAACATGAAGCTTTAATTTCAGGGTTTGAGCCCCAGTTAGGTGTCATTACTTTTAAACGTTGCTGCTTTCCTGGGTCAACTCCAGCTCTACTTTCCCCCGGCAGTGTCAACGCTCAAACTGAGACTTTCTCCATCCCACTTTGTTCACATCACATTTATTGCTTTCTGCTTTAAAGCTATCTCTATTTCCCTGGAAGTCGACGAGTTTAGTGCTTTATTCAGCGAGAAGGGTTCTTCTAATTTTGCGCCAAATTTGAAACCAAATCTGGGATATTGTGTCAGTGGAAACAATAATCATTCGCGTTGTCATTCAATCACTCCAGCCTTACATTTTATCGTAAGGGCGTTTGATCTTTCCTCCTCTCATCCTCTGTTGTCCTTGACTCTGTATTTGTTTGTAAACCATTAAATCTCTAATTTCTTCCAGTTTAATCCCACATTGTATCTGTTTCTCTGCATCTCCGTCGGTTACAGGACCACAACTTTTTTTCCAAGTATTCTATTTTCAAAACCAATGGAGGGTTCTCCCTCATCACAGCTCAGGCTGTGAGTTCTATAAGCCACCGTCTGGGTGAAATGCATTACTGAACCACTCCCTCTAATCCTGCCATTAATTCTGTTACATTGAATAGTTTAATTTCCTGTGACTCTGTTGGTAACGATTTTGGAATGTCATTAGGCCAAATTGCATTCCTGCCACTTGAACACAACAATATAGGTTAAAACTCCCGCAATAACTGAGAGTTTGCTGCACTGACGGATATTTTAAAATGATGTCCCCTCTGTCCCATCAGGTGTTGATGGAATATCCCATGAAGGAATATTTGTTCGGCTGCAATGATAAACGTTTTCCATTTACTCCCAGTGAAGTTGGGGGGGAGGTGGGGGGGGGGCGCAGTTTTAAGTGACTGCTTCAGTGGATTGATAAACAGAGCCAATCAAGTGGCGCAGAGACACAATGCAATTCCAATGAAAGAACATAGACTGGACATGTGAACAATGTTTCACTCTTCACAGATGCACTCAGATTGGCTGAAAGTTCCAGGATTGACTGTTTTTATTGCAATGTGAATCATCTGCAGCAGGATAACAGTGTTTAATTGGTGAGTTCCCGCAATAAGGAATTATTGCAAAGAAAGCTCTGAGATCCCCCTGTGAGCTGAAAACTGATTGGTAAAATCAAAGTGTGAATAAGGTCATTAGCAGCTGAAAGTGAAAAGGGATTCACTCGGTCATCCGATTCACTGATACAATAGCAGAGTCACACTGGATTGGGACCATTCAAATACTTCACGGTTGTGATCGGATTCACACCAAGGCTGGTTCTGAACCGGGATTTCTTAGAATCATCGAATAATACAGCGCAGAGGAGGCCCTTTGGCCGATCGAGTCCACACCAACACATTAGAAACACCCGAACTGCCACCTAATCCCATCTGCCAGCATTGGACCATAGCCATGAATGTTATGGTGTGTCAAGTGCTCATCCAGATACTTCTTAAAGGATGTGAAGCAATCCGCCTCTACAGCCTCCCATGTAGCGGATTTCAAACCGTCACCACCCTCTGGTTAAGAAAGGAAATCATCAGATCCCCTCTTAGCCTCATCTTAACCCCGTGTCCTCTTGTGGCTGACCATTCAGCTCAGAAGAACAGCTGTTCCTTGTCCACTGTTTCCATGTCCCCCTTTCCATGTCCCCCATAACTATAAGGACCATGGCGAGAGTACACAGGAATCAACTTTTCCATTTGGTGGAGAGACCAATGACTAGGAGTAAAGATTTAATGTAATTGGCACGAGGTTTAGTGGGGATGCGAGGAAAACAACTTTTCCGCCAGAGGGTGATGGGAGGCTGGAAATCGCGAGCTGAAAGGATGGCGGGGCAGAGACCTTCTTAACATTGAAGACATATTCCGATATGCACTGTGAAGCCAAAGCACACATGGCACTAGACCAAGTGCTGGAACATGGGATTAGAATTGAGAGACGATTGTTTGACTGGTGGGGACGCGATGGGCCGAAGGGACGTTCCTGAGTGATTTATGACTGGGCATTTGCCCCTGTGAAAAATGACTGTTTCTGGACACTGAAGCCAACGATCTGAGTTCAAATCTTGGTGAAACCTTGCTTTTCTTTGCTGAAGCCGATGACCGGTTTGCTGAAGGACATTTTATTTCAAAGGCTCAGAAAGTGGAATTCGGAACATTGAAATGTTTTCAGCAAATTCCACCGCAAATACATTGCAGACGATGCAGTGAATGTGTCTCCTGGCGCCATTGCATCAGCCCCAGAGGACGATTGTTCAAGAATACAAAGGGCTCAGAGGCAGAGGTGCCACAGAAAGCAGGGGGTCCACCTACAGATGTTATTGACTCACTCATCTGTCCCAATTTACATAAGAGGTGGGACGGTGACAGTCCAGAGTGCTAACCGTTACACCATAGAAACGACAGCACTCTGACCTAAATCACTAGACCATTCTTCCAACTCAGACACACACACTTGCACAATAATTGTCTGTCTCCAGTTGAATAGTTGTTGTTGTGTGACATCAGCTGCTCCTTTCTTTGAACAGACGAGTGAAAGAGAAGAGAAAAGACTTTAAAAAACACTGATGTTGCAGGCATCTGTCGCCAGAGGCTCAGCAATGTGCAATGTAATAGAAGTTAAACTGGCTGACAATTTGTCCTCTCGCTTCGTACTTGGTGAAAAATTTAAACGAAAATCCTTCAGTAAACCAATCATCAGCTTTTGCAAAGAAATCAAGAATCCGCCTCTGGATCCAGAGTGCTCACCATTCGACCAGAGCACATAGAACAGAGCAGCCAGCTGCTAATTCTCACTCAAAGCATTTCACCCACTTGGTTTTGCTGCCATATTGAATGAAAGAGGTCACATGCTTTGAGTGATCATTTGCAGCTGACTGCTGTCCTCCTGGATCTATGGTGTAATGGCGAGCACCCTGGACTCTGAATCCAGCGATCCGAATTTAGATCTCGGTGTAACCTTGCTTTTCTTTGCCAAAGCCGATGATGGGTTTGCTGAAGGGCATTTTATTTAAAATTCTCAGAAAGTGGTATTTTAAACACTGAAGAAATTTCAGAAAATTCCACCGCAATCACATTGCAGACGATGCAGCGAATGACTCTGCTGGTGCCATTGCCTCAACCCCAGAGAAAGATTGCTCAAGAATACAACACGCTCAGACACAGAATCATTGAATCCCTACTGTGCAGACGGGAGCCATTCAGTCCATCGAGCCTGTACCGACAACAATTCTACCCAGGCTCTATCTCTGTAACCCCGCGTATTTGCCCTGTTAGTCCCTCTGATGCTGTGGACAATTTAGCATGGCCAATCACCCGAGGCCGCACATCATTGGATTGTCCGCCGGGTGCTCGGTTTCCTTCCACACGGGGAGAAAGTGCAAACTGCACATAGATAGACACCCGAAGACAGAACTGAACCCCGCTTCCTGGCACTGTGAGGCAGCAGTGCTAACCACTGTGCCACCGTGCCAGAAAAGCCACATAAGTCAGGGTTCCCCTACCGATACCATTCATTGAATCACTTGTCCCAAGTTAAACAAGAGTTGGGATGCTGAGCATACTGGTTCCCCCGAGATTCAAACTCGGATTGCTGGATTCAAAAACCAGAGTGCTAACCGTTACACCATGAAACCAACTGGGCAGCAAGAGGGCGCATGTTTAAGGCAGGAAACCTTTCACCCAGATCTCTCACTTGCACACTCTTGCTCAATAATTACAAGACTACTTTCGAAGGATTGTTGTTGTTTGGCACCAACTGCTCCTTTGTTTCGACAAAGCGTTAAAGAGTAGCGAAGAGTAAGGGAGAAAACACAGATGTTGCAAGCACCTGGCACCAGAGGATCAACAATGTGCATTGTAATAGCAGTTGAACTGGCTGACAAATTGTCCTCTCGATTCACACTTTGTGAAAAATTTAAATGAAATGCCCTTCCGCAAAGCGATCATCAGTATTGTCAAAGAATTAGAATGCCCCGCCGAGGTTTAAACGCAGATCGTTGGATTCAAAGTGTAAAGTGCTCACCATTACACCACGGAACCCAGGATACAACAAAGCGCTGCAAATGACCTGTGAAACAAGACTATTTATTCTGATATCTCCCCATACGGCTTGCGAAGGAAATGACTTGATGTCGATCTGGGGGACTGTGCCTTCGCATAGTGAGGCATTTCTGTTGCACTTGCTGTTGCTGCCACATCGAATGAAAGAGGTCAAATTCTTCGAGTGATCATTTGCAGGTTGTGGGCGCGTTTTGTGCTCCGTGGTTTACCGGTGAGGACTCTGAACCTTGAATCCAACAATCCGAGTTCAATCCCGCCAGCGCATTGCTTTTTTTTTGCTGAAGGGCATTTTATTTCAAATTCTCAGAAAGTGAAAGTCTAACTCCTGAGGAAATCTCAGCAAATTCCACCGCAATCCCATTGCAGACGATGCAGCGAATGACTCTTGGCGTCATTGCATCAGCTCCAAAGGACTTTTCCTCAAGAATACAAAGCTCTGAGAGACACGGAAGCCACAATGGGCAGGGGGTCCACCTTCATGTGTCGTGTCATTCACTCACTCATCTGTCCCAATTTAAACCAGACTTCGGAGGCGACAGGCCAGAGTGCGATCCGTTACACCATGGAATTGACAGCACTCTGAACGAAGACACTATACTTTTCTCCCAAAACACACACACACACCTACACACACACACACATTCTCTCCTTCAAACATACACACAGACACATACACTTGCTCAATAATTACCAGACTCCAGTCGCACTGTTATTTTGTGACACCAACTGCTTCTTACTTCCAACAGATGATTTAAACTGTAGATAAAAGATGAAAAACACTGACATTGCAGGCATCTGGCGCCAGCGGCTCAGCAATGTTCACTGTCTTAGCAATTGAACTGGCTGACAGATTGTTCTCTCGATTCTGATTTTGTGTGAAAATTAAGCGAAATGCTTTTTAACCTATCAATCATCTGCGTTGACAAATTAAAGCATTGTTCCGCCGAGATTTGAACTCGGATCGCTGGATTCAGAGCCCAGAGTGCTTACCATTACACCACGGAACCAAGCACGGGACAGTCTGACAATGTTCGTTCAATGCCTGTGCCAATTTGAACAGCAGAGAGAAATATCAGTCCCACTCACAATCCCACCAATTACCAAAGCAATCCATATTCACAGTGCCCTTGCTGGTTCATTCTGTCAAAATGTGTAAGCTACCTTCAACTGCATTAAATTTCACTGTAGCTCACCACATTCAAAGAGCAATGTTAGCATCGAACTGATATGAACCTTACTGCGGTAAATGTACTGAACAACATCAGCTTATCACAGCTCTGCTTTCGTCACAATGGAAGCCAGTGTGAAAATATAAACAATTTCACATCTTAACAGACAGGAAGGAGTTTGTGCCTGCGGATAATTGGCACTGTGCACGTTGCTGTAATCAGTATCTGGGAGAATCAGGCAGATGAGATCCTGGTGGTCTCGTGGTTAGGATTCGGCCCTTTCAGGGTCGCAGACTGCCTTCGATATATTCAGATTTTTAAAAATAAGCAAGTCAGCAATACTTCCTGTTCCAAAATACCTCTGCCAGAATCAGTGCATTGAGATTTGTAGTTTTGCTTCAGAGTTGGAAATGTTACATGGGTGACAGGCTGAGATCAAACACAGATAGTCAAAGGCAGTGATAGGCTGCAAAGCGCTGACGATGGAGATGGTGATACAAGCTAACTTCCGGGTGGTAATAGGTCAGAGTTAACCGTTTACATTGACAGAAATATCACTTATTTCTGGATAAAAATCTCGGGCTAAATGACTTCTAGAAAACGTCTCCCTGAATGAAACACTAAACTATTTGATTTCTACTGATTGCAAACAGTTTTTATTCAGAAATCCGTAATTGTGAGATGAACAACGCGGGATGGAGAAAGCCTCAGTTTGAGTGGTGTCACTGTCGGAGGAATGGAGAGCTGGAATTTAACCAGGAAATCAGCAAAGTTTAAAAACAATGGCGCCTAACGTGGAACTTGAACCCAAGACTCTGCAATTACATTTGCCATGCAACCGACTAAGATAGCCAGGCGACTGCTGTGATAACCCTTGACCGATTCTTAATATGCATGAACCCAAATGTTGTTCGAATCTGGTGTCTCAGTTTGTTCTGATTACAAAGTTTACAATTAACGGACCACAGCATCCCCAAGGTTACCAAAAGAGAAAATGCTGGAAAATCCCAGCAGGTCTGCCAGAATCTGTAAGGAGAGAAAGGAGCTGAAGTTTCGAGTCCAGATGACATTTTTCCAAAGCTCAATTAGAAATGTCAGCTTTGAAAAGAGTCATCTGGACTCGAAACGTCAGCTCATTTCTCTCCTTACAGATGTTGCCAGACCTGCTGAGATTTTCCAGCATTTCCCCTTTTGGTTTCAGATTCCAGCATCCGCAGCAATTTGCTTTTATCCCCAAGGTTACAATGCGTTCCTCTCAATCATCAATAACATCATTCAAATCTTCTACTTCTTATCTGCAGTTCCTTCAAACATTACAAAGTCCTCTTACATCTTTCATTCTGATCTTTTCTCTGTACCATTTAAGATTCAACGTTTGAACGAATATGAATCATTTTGTGACGGTAACAAGCTGTTCGTTCCCATCGGGAACTGAAGCACATTGAGACACAGAGAAAACGAAACAAATACACACACCGGAGAGACAGGGACCTAAGGAGAGACAAACACAATGAAAACAAGCCTGACACGAACATGGTTCTGATGGTGTTCCAGTTCCGGCTGCCGCATCCGTGAACGTTTCTGTGAATTAACGGAATTGGGAACACGCCCGAGTTTTTGCATGGATTTGATTTAATTGTCTTTGTAGACATACAATTAAAAGCAGGAATAATGAAAAGCGGGATATCCCAATGGATTTTAACTCGATCACGTTAATCACTCGGACACGATTACCAGTTTCTAAGCTATTAAGCCAACAGCAGGTCCAATGTAAGTTATTCTACAATTTACTTTAAACGTCATTACTTTTAACGTCATTAATCGAACATGTAAGCACGAAAGATTCATGCAGTAGAATGTAGCATTATTCATTTTGACAGGAGGAACGAGCAGAGGCAATGCAAATATGAATTGCTGTGGGCAATTGATCGGCTTGTGGAACCAGCTTCGTTGCTCCTCCAGCAAAGTCGATCCGCCAGTTCAAAACCTGTAATCGTGTATGTGCAGTGTAGTGGTTATCAAATTCGCCTCACACGCGAAAAAATCTGTTTCGAAACCCGCCAGGAGCACTTCCAATGCTTCCGTTTCAGAAAAGCTCCGATTTCAGTCTGATTTGCATTCGTCATTAAGCATCAATTGCGTTGCTGCGTGTAATCAGCATTTTCTGCTTTCAGTCTGTGTCTGTGAAGGGCAAAACAAGACTCACCTTCTCGCTGGATATCTTGTATCAGACTTGGAAAAGTCAGAGATGTAACAACAACAACAAGCTCAGAAGATAAATCACATGGCCCAAACATTGTTCACTCAAGGATCTGATACATGCCCAAATCTGCCGCTCTCAAGTCACATTATTTTAACTCCCTGTTCTACATCTCAGACATTTCCACACCCATCAAATATCAACCAACAAAAATTCAGCCTGCTCCTCACTCCAGTTTGTGGTAAACTTACTGTCGATCTTCGCAAGTAGTTGGCTTCATTACAGCACTGTTTTTTTGTAAACCAATGGTCGCGAGTCAAATTCCCGCTGGAGCCTGAGGTTACGTTTGAGATTCCGGCAACAAGTTCGATGGTGAAGTAAGTTGTGGGGAGGAGACAGACATTTTAGATTAATGAGCAAGAAGATTTAGTTACAGAGGGAGAGAAGTAGAAAGAACAGGACCTACTTGAAAAAGTTGAGAAAGTTATGTGTTGATGTTCAAAGTGGTGATGGGTATTTTGGTCTTCATGATCAGAGGAGTGAAATGCAAGAATCAATAAGTCTGCCACAATTGTAACCTGGTTCTTCTGAGACCACAGCTGCAACACTCTGTGCAGTTTTGATCCCCACGATGGAGAACTGATAGACTTGCATTGGAGGTTGTAGAGGGAATGCTCGAAAGATTGGATCCTGAGATGAGGGAGTTGTCCAATGATGAAAGGCTGAGTAAATTGGGTGTTTATTCTCTGGAGTCAGACGAAAGAAAGGAGATTGTTTCCGCTGGTCAGAGAATCTAAAAGACGGGACACATTCTCAGGATGTGGAGCCGGTCATTTAGAACTGTGTAAGTTGCTATATCAGAGATTTGGTTCAGAATTGGTAGGCCGCATGTCCTGATTCTGCATTGCAGGGACACGATGATAGGAATAGATTTAGCAATGTCGAATTCAAATAAAATTAGACAAATTATATCAGTCCTGCACATATTATCAAACCTATTTTCATTCTCAATAACCGATAGAAATTGATGCTGTGATTGTAGATATAGAACTGTGACGCACCATCACACCGAGTAAATCCACTGTCCGTTTAAATGTTGATCAGTGAAATTTTAATCAGCTTCCGCTATGAAACATGCGGGAACTGACCCAATAAAGTCTCCATTCAAAAAAAAAGTGTCATTCCCTCTTACAACTTCAAAGCTTTTGCTATTTTTTGTACCATTTAGCGTGAAGATTTATACAGTAATTGAACAGAGATTTGATGCCAAGAATATGTCCACGTGTTCCTTCCGGGTACATAACCACAGTGACGTACACAGAGGAGCAAACGTAAACATAGACGGTGAGCGTGACAGAGGAACGACAAAGGCGGAGGCTTGACGCTCAGTTGTCGAGCATTTGACTGCATATCTCGAGGTTCCTTGTTCAATTCGGCATGTCCTCTTCAGTGTATTTAACTGGATATTTTTGTAATTCTGACAGTCCTTCAGTGGTTGTAAAGTTCTTCATGACGTCCACTGGTCGGAAGAGGCTCTATATAAATGCAAGTCTGACTGTATTTAACGATCTTCAATCCCAGTCCTTTGTTTACTGACTCAAGTCAATGGAAATAGTTTGTCCATATCTGCTCTATCAAACGGCCCTTTTTCCATTTTTAGCAGAAGGAATTAACCACTGCATCAAAACAACACCGTGGAGGTAAAGTAGTCCAAGGAACTTGTTTAGATTTGAAAACTATATAGATGGGATGCAAGACTGGGCGGACAAGTGGCAGATGGACTTTAACCCAGATAATTGCGTCGTGGTCCATTTTGGTAGGTCAAATGGGATGAAGGAGTACAATATAAGGGAAATACTCTTAGTACTGTAGAGGATCACAAGGACCTTGGGGTCCGGGTCCATAGGACTCTAAAATCGGCCCCGCAGTTGGAGGAGGTGGCTAAGAAGGCATATGGTGTGCTGGCCTTTATCAATCGAGGGATTGAGTTTAGGAGTCCGGGGATAATGATGCAGCTATATAAGACCCTGATCAGACCCCACTTGGAGTACTGTGCTCAGTTCTGGTCGCCTCACTATAGGAAGGATGTGGAAAAGATTGAAAGGGTGCAGAGGAGATTTACAAGGATGTTGCCTGGAATGAGTGGCATGCCTTAGGAGGATAGGCTGAGGGAGCTCGGTCTTTTCTCCTTGGAGAGACGAAGGATGAGAGGAGACGTAATAGAGGTGTATAAGATGTTGAGAGCCATAGATCGGGTGGACTCTCAGAGGCTTTTTCCCAGGGTGGAAATGTCCGCTACGAGAGGACACAGGTTTAAGGTGCTGGGGGATAGGTACAGGGGAGATGCTAGGGGTAAGTGTTTCACACAGAGGGTGGTGGGCGAGTGGATTCGGCTGTCGTCAGTGGTGGTGGAGGCGAACTCAATAGGGTCGTTTAAGAGACTCCTGGATGAGTACATGGAGCTTAATAGGATGGAGGGTTATAGGTAGGTCTAGAAGGTAGGGATGTGTTCGGCACAACTTGTGGGCCGAAGGGCCTGTTTGTGCTGTAGTTTTTCTATGTTTCTATATCGTCATGTGGTCTTCCTGTATCAGGTTTGGCGCAAATCGAACTGGCGTCAAAGTTGCAGAGAAAAAGCTTTCAGCCTGATTAAGAATGTCGTGCGGTGCTACAGCCGTCTCATCCTCTCTGGCGCGATCGGTCAGCGAACATGGTTATGAACCGAAAGATTGGTGATTCGAGACCGTCCAGAGACGGCACTGCCGCTGTGTTTCATTTTCCCCCACCAGCTTTTATTGTTACACAGTTTTTCTTTAACATTTCGTCCATGGGCCTCAATGAAAGTATTTCTCATGTGCCTCCAGCTCTGCTGTTAACCGGTGTTATCGACATTACTAATTCAGTGAATATTCATCCCAAACACATTTGTAGTAATTTATATATTTCAAATACTATTAAACTTAATAACTGAACGCGAAACTTTAACTCATGGTTAATCCTGGGTTTCAATTTAATTTTCCCACCCATTCCACTTCATTCCCGGTTCATTCAGAAATCTGTCCATCCCAGCCTGAAGTGTGTTCAGTGAAAGAGCTCGTCTCATTCCAAATCTCTTGCGAGTGGTTCTGGAGAATAGAAGAATGGTTAGTGATTAGCACCACTGTCACACAGCTCGCTGGACCCTGTTCGATTTCTGGCTGGAACCATTGGCTGTGTGGGTTTTTCCCATGTCTGTGTGGGTTTCTTCCGAGTGCTGCGGTTTCCTACCGCGTTCTGAAAGACTTGCTGATTAGGTGCATTAACATGAACTGTGACGACTCGGGTAGCTTCACTGCAGTGTTAATGTAAGCTGGAGTTGTGACGAACAAATAAATTAAAGAATGAGAGGGGATGTCACTGAAACTTACACAATTTTGACAAGTCTTTATAGACTCGAGAAACTTATGAATGTTGATACCGATTTGGTTGCGTTTGTACAAGAAATGCAGCTTTAGTCCATTTCTGACAAGAAGTTTGTAAGTAGCTCAGATTTAATGCAGCAAAATAAATGGTATTCATTTTGACAGGAGGAACCAGCAGAGGCAATAAGTTGCTGGGGGTAATTGACAAGATTGTGAAAATGAGCGATTTTGTTTCTCACCGCAGTTCAAACTGGGTCAACTATTATTCCTGTTTTCAATCAGGAAATAATTCCAGCTCCTCTTCATTCATGTGCTACACGCATTCAATAAATTTTCATTCCCTGACCGGGAATCGAATGCGGGTTGTGGCAGTGGGAGCGCCGAATCCTAACCATTAGACCATCAGAGAAGATAACGAGGCAACGTTTAGCCTGACTTTTCCACTTCAGCATTTTTTTAAATACACAAGAAATATTTGTTGGACAAAAATCACATCCAGAAAGAACACGAGTGACTCCTTCAGCCAATGAAACACTAATTGTTGCTGTCTGGAACAAGGAATCAACAGTGAGGTCTCACAGGCTGTTCATGTGTATCTTGCAATTTCCAAAACCGACCAATCTCATCACTGCTGATCCTGTGAAACGGATGAGGGAACACACAGCAGATGTCCATCGCTTCAAACTATCTGCTTTCCACCTCAGCATTGTGTAGGTTTAAAAGCACCGTTCTTTAAAAGTTTAAGTCTATCGTCATTCCACTGATCATTACCGACTTTCTGTGTATTTTATATTGTGATAAAACCTGTATTTATAATATAAACAGCAGATGGTAGACATTCTCTGCTGATTTGGCAGCATCTGTGGACATATAAAAATCTAAATATTTCCATGCGTTAGCTGTTTCTGAATTATAGCGATTATTGCGTTTGCAAGGCGGCAAAATATTTTCAAAACAACTGACTCATTTCAAATTGTTTTTTGTTAAATATTAAGGCATTACATTTTCTCACAGCCATAGGACATTTACACTTCGCCATGTCTTGAATAATATTGTACAACTGCAGTCATAGAGAAAGAAAAAAAAATGGGACAAGTCTTATTTTCTGAATCTTACGTTAGATCACTGAATATGCCACATGGCTAAGGTTTTCAGCCGAATTGGAATAGGAGGAAAACAAGGTTCTAAACTGCAATCAGACTGCACGCTTTGATATTCTCGGCCGGTCACATTGGTCATGAGCAGAGTTTCTATAGTGTAGGGGTTATCATCTTCATATCATACAGGATAGGCTCCCCGATTCGAAACGGGGTTGAACATGATCGAAATTTACTGCTGGAAAGTTGCCCGATTGTAGTTCGTTGTTGGATGTGAACTGAATATGGATGAACCAAAATATTAATTTGTTATTCACCAATTATTGGAAAAAGTGCTCTCGGTGTGCAGCTGATGTCGGTTTGATGGGTTAGCCATGGGAAATGTGTGGGCTTAAGTGGGTGAAGGTGGCGACAACAGTCTCGGTCAGGCACCCTGGGCTTACATTCTCTGGATCATGTGTCAGCCATTTATGACCAAGGTAAGGAGATATATCTTCTCTCAAAGGCTTGTGAATATTTAGAATTCTGCAGCCGGCCAGAGGTGTGTGGATCCTCAGTCGATGAGGACATTGAAGGTTGAGTTGGAATGGTTTCTGAAATCTAAGGGAATGAAGGGCTGTTGGGATAAGCTGGGAAATTGAGGTTGAGGTTGCGGATCTGCCTTGAATCAGTCGTGGAGGAGGCTCAATGGGACATGTGACCCAGTTCTACTTCATTGATTCTGTTCACTATCAATACCAGATCCAGTATCAATGGCTTCTGCTGACAGCATTGAAGTCTCAGGCACTGAATTCAGGGTACTCGCATTAGTTAAGGCGTATGATTGAAACCCATCACTGCTGAATGTTCAATTAATTAACTTCATGGAGTACCTTTGATTTGATTTTTTATTGTCACTTGCATTAGCATACAGTGAAAAGTATTTTTCTTGTGCGCTACACAGACAAAGCATATCGTTCATCAGGAAGGAAACGAAATATTGCAGAATGTACTGTTACAGTCATAGCGAGGGTGTAGAGAAAGATCAACTTAATACAAGGTAGGTCGTGCATGTTAACACGTGAATTCCATGCAGTAGAATGTCTCGTGAAACATGCCAACAGGAGGTACCAGTGGACACAATGCAAATATAAATTGCTGTGGGCAATTGACGTGTTTGTGGAGCCAGTTTCCTTACATCGTTGCACCGCAGCGTTACTGGTAATTATCACGTTCGCCGTACACACGCAAGTTTCCTGGTTCAATCCTGGGCAGAAATGTATTAAACAGGAATAGAAAATGTTGGAAAATCTCAGCAGAACTGACGGCATCTGTGGGGAAACCAACGTTTCAAATCTGGATGACCCTTCATCCGATTTCCTGATTCGACACAGAGCGTTCTCTCTTCACAGATGCTGCCAGACCTGGTGAGATTTTCCACTATTCTTTTGGTGTGTTTCAGGTTCCAGCATCAGCAGTATTTCACCTTTACAGAAACATTTCCAAATGTTTTCAATTTCAGAGTAATTCAGTTTTCAAAATTAATCACGCATTTGCCACGAATCATTAACTGCCGAATATTTCCAACATTTTCTGATGGTAACGCCATGAATCAACCTGTGAAAAGAACAAACGGGATGGTCTGTGATAGAAAGCAAGGGAGGATGATTCAATTAATCAGGGGGTGAAGGATCAGGCAACATTTATCTGATGATGGTGGAGGCCGGATGGTCAAGTCGTTCAGAGTCAGTCTGTCCAAGGCCCGGGATTGATGATAAACTGTCAACTAAACAGAACATTTTACTGAGCGTGTAATCAGTTTCTGGAGGTGAAAGTATCTGAAAGCAAAGGAAGAGTATATCATTTGCTGCAGAAGGTAGAATGACTGTGTGACTATGTCTGTAGCGACAGTGACCTGGAATGAAGCAATGGAGACAGTAATGATGATCAACGAGATACAAATCTCTGATATCACAGCAGAGCTGTGATCAACTAATGTTGATCAGCAGATTTCCCACGAGAAGCTATAGAAGAGGCAGAGGTTACGAATGATCTGTGAATGTGGTGAGCTACAGTGAAATTTAGTGGGGTAGAATGCATTATTATTCATTTTGACAGGAGGAAGCAGCAAGGGGAATGTAATGAAAAGTTGCCGGGGACAATTGACGGGATTGTGCAAATGGGTTTATTTTGTTTGTCCAGGGAGTTCAAACTGGCACAATTATCACTCCTGTTTCAGATCAGGAAGTAATTTCAGCCCCTGCTAAATCATGTGCTGGTCGGCAGCAATAAAATCTACGTTCCCTGACCGGGAATCGAACCGGGCCGCGGCGGTGAAAGCGCCAAATCCTAACCACTAGGCCACCAGGGAATATGCAAGCACGCATTTTAATCTGACAGATACATTGCAACGTTTTTCAAATACTCGAGAAAGATTTGTCGGGAAAAAACAACCTCATGTTTAGATCGAACACGAATGACACCTTCAGTCAACAGCAAATTACTGCAGATTCTGGAAATTAAAAGAAAAACTTAAAATGCACGAAAATCTCAACAGGCATGACGGCATCTCTGGAGAGAGAATAGAGCCAACATTTCAAATCTGTATGGTCAGTCATCAAAGCCGAAGACAGGAAAAGAGGACAAGATTGATACTTTAAGTGTGGGAGATGTTGTGTGAGGGTGGGAGCCGTGGGGAAGATTTGACAAAGTTGTGATGGAAAATAAATCAAAGGGAACGTAAATGGTGGCGGTAAAAGCAAAATACTGCGGATGCTGGAATCTGAAACGAAAACAGACAATGCTGGAACATCTCAGCAGGTCTGGCAGCATCTATGGAGAGAGAATAGAGCCAACGATTCGAGTCTGGATGACCCTTCGCCAGAGGTCTGTAGATCCTCAGTTAATTAGAATATTGAAGTTTCAGGGGGAGATATTTTTGGAATCAAAGGGAATGAAGGACCATCAGGATACGTTTGGAAATTGATGTTGATTCCTGGGATTCGTCATGATCTCCTTAAATTGTGGAGGAGACTCCATGGGACATGGGAGCCAATCCTACTCCATTAATTCCGTTCCCTGCAGCACCAGATCTGATAGGGATCACCTCTGTTAAAAGCGTCGGTGAGTGTTCGGAGGCATTGAATTCGAGGCAGCAGCATTTGTGGGGGAAAGTGATCAAATGCCGCAAATTTCAGGTGTTCAGTTGATTTGCTTTAAACATCATGAATACTTTTTCTCGAACATGTTATTACGAAACTTTAATGCAGTAGGAAGTATCATTATTCATTTTAACAGGACAAAATCAGTAGAGTAAATGTAGCATCAATTGCTGTGGGCAAAAGATGGGCTTCTGGAGCCAGTCTAGTTGTTTCTCCAGTAAACCGGATCTGCTTGCCCTGAGGTCATCACCGTGTTTCTGTAGTTCGGTGGTTATCACAAGAGCCAGGTTAATTCTGAAAATATCTGGTGAGAACAAGGAATGATGGGAAGTGTACATGATAGGATTTGAACTTCAGTTAGAAAATTCAAGTCCAGCACCTTAATTCCTGGGCAGGGAATACAGTCTCACTGTTTGTAATCCTGTTATTTATATCATGATGCAAAGATTGGCATTGGACTTGAGTGGGTACAGTAAGAATTCTCACAACACCAGATTAAAGTCCAACCAGCTTATTTGGAATTGCGAGCTTTCAGGAGCACTGCTCCTTCATCAGGTTGTTTAACTCGGCAGTCAGAAATTCAGCCTGTGTGTGCTCTCGAAAGGAGCCACTTGCACACACGCTGCTTTACCCCAGCAACGTTTTAAATTGGTGATGTCACTGCTCGTTGTTTCTGACATAAACGACACCGCACACACTCCTGCATTCAATCTGAGCTGTTAGACCAAAACTCAAATCCATTTTGGCAGCGGTGGGATTCGAACCCACGCCTCCGCAGAGACTGGAGCCTTAATCCAGCGCGTTAGACCGCTCGGCCACGCTACCACGTTAAACTGCATCGCAATCATGTTATTTAATGATAATGTTACTGAAATTCATTGAAAGCAATGGAGCTGGGAAAGGCCATCAGGAAGCATGAGCCTGCTCCTTCCCTGATTCAGGTAAGTCTGAACTGCGAAACAAACAGAAATCATCTCACGTCAGAAACACAATGAGCTGCAGTGAAGGGCCGGCATCATTTAAACTGTCCTTAAGCTCGTCTCTTCCCAATTTCCTGCCAGAAATGACAAGAGAACCTCCTGTTGAATTTGCTCAGGGTCTTCACTTAAGGACCATATTATGTTTTATATCTTCATCCAGGCAATAACTCACATTTGTTTTCAGAGTTTGGATGGGAGCAATAAATCTTCAATTCCAGACCAGTAATCTAAACAGCAGGGAAAGAATCAAACTCTAACCACCAGACCTGCAGCTTACAGCGTGTTTTAGAATTTAATTTATCCCCGCTGCTTTTCTTCCTTTAATTTTCACGCCAGACCACTTTCACCACAAACAGCTTTCTCCTGCAAAATGGCACCTTCTGCTTCAACACCATGATGTGTTCAGCCAATGACAACAAACCACCAACACTCCAGTGCAATTATCACTTTCGCTTCCGACTGTTCGAAACCGGACAGAAACATTTCCAAATGCTTTTCAATGGAGAGTGAGGGAAAAGTTTCATTATTCAGTGTCAATATAAACAGCAAAATCTGACCCATTACCAGATAGATTTTACCTTGCAACAACAACTCAATCGTTAGTACTTTGCAGCCTATCACTGTCCTTTTTCTGTGTTTGTTCTTGAACTGTTGCACATGTGAAATTTCCAGCTCTGATATAAACTTGCAAACCTCACTCGGCTGATTCTAGTAGATCTGCTTTCGATCAGAGAGTAAATCGGATCATTATTAATGGTTTGCCGAGAGCAAATACTCTTATTTTCCTCAGCGGGAATTGAAACCAGACATCACTGGGGGAGTGCTGAACATGAACCATTGGACTGCCAGGGAAACCGGTGAACTGTGTTCTTCAAACTGACTTAACATATGTCCCTTTGCTTATTATTTTCATCTCAGATCTTTTTCACTTGTGACATGTTGCTCCTTCAAAATGTCCTGTTTGGATGGAACATGATTGCCTCCTTCAGCTAATGACAACACGGATTGAGCTGGGTCATGGAATTGACAGTGAGGTTATATGGTCCCACAAGCTGCTGAAGTTTAGAAGTTTGAGGGGGGATCTGTTCGAGGTATATAAAATTATAAATGGATTGATAAAGTGAAGGTAGACCAAAAGTTTCTTCTTATGGGGCAATCTAGAATAAGAGGTCACGTGTACAGTTTGAGAGCCCGTGGATTTAAAACTGAGATGAGGAAGAACGACTTCCCGCAAAGGGTGGTGAATTTGTGGAACTCGCTGCCCCATAGCGCGGTGGAGTCTGAATCATTGCATGATTTCAAGAAGGGATAGATATATTTCTGACAAAGAAAACGCATTAAAGGAATATGGAGAACAGGTGGGGAGGTGGATTTCAGTTCAAGGAGGTGTCAACCATGATCTGATTGAATGCAGAGCAGGACCAAAGGGCGGAATTTGCCTACATCTGCTCCCAATTCCCATGTTCCTATGTTTCTATGTGTAAGGTTCAATTTTCAAGCCCACCAACCTCATCACTGCGGTTCTGTTGAAATAAATGTACAGTCCGTCCTCTGGTTCCCCTTCACCCACAACGCAGGTGAGTCGTGCAACTAAGTTTGTAATCATCCCATTCTGTGGTGTAATCATTCTGTCATTCTCTGTTGCCCTCATTTATTTTCTCCGAGCTTCCAACACACCAGATGTTGTTATGTTTCCTCCCTGCTGGATTTCACTTGTTTTAAACATCCTACATTTCTAAACATTCCCAATGTTAATGAAAGATCATGGAGGTGAAAGTTTATCTCTGTTTCCCTATGCACACACGCTGGCTGACTTCCTGGGTTTTTCCAACATTATCACTTTTCAGTGCAGATGTCTGATCCGCTTTTAGATGGCAATGAAAATATATTTACCTGATGCGTGTTTTCCCACGATGGTTGGTCTAAGGGCACGATTCTCGCTTTGGGTGTTAAAATCCGCATGACTGTGAAAGGCCTCCCCGGTTCAAATCCCAGACAACCTCTTGCTTTGTAATGGATAAGTCGTGGAGTTTGTTAGTTTATTTCCAGTGACATGGCGAAATTGGCTCACATGGGGTATGATTTGAGAACCTGAGCACGCTCTGCAAGTCTTCTGTAAGCACGACACACACAGAGAATCCAGACATTTTCAAAAGGTGACAATGCTTGCGGACATTCACTCAATCCTTATTCACCCATTCAGATGACCCCATGCTTGTGGGTTCAGACAGCTGTTGTATGTATATTGGGTTGTGTGTGTCTGCTCCACTCTCTGTCCCTCTCTGTCTCTTTTTGTCGCTGGAGACCTATCTGAGACTGTCAAACTCTCAGTCTCTCGATCTGTGCATCGATCACTGTTCCCTCTTTTGCTCTTTGCTCCCGAGATTCTCTCGCTGTCCATGTTTAACCAAGGTTCACTGGATTTAATCCTATGATGAGGCGGTTGTCCTGGGAGGAGAGATTCAGTGGGATGAATTTGTTTTCTCTGTATTTTAGAAGAATGCTCACCATGAGACAAGAGAACCTACAACATAGCAGCCGGCTGCAAATGGTCACTCAAAGCATTTGACCCACTTGCCGTGACTGCCACATTGAATGAAAAATGCCACGTGCTTTGAGTGACCATTTGCATCTGACGGCTCTGTTGCTGGTTCTGTGGTGTGATGGTGAGCACTCTGGACTCTGAATGCAGCAATTGGAGTTCAGAACTCGGTGAAGGATTGTTGTTTTTTTGCTCAAGCCGATGATGGGTTTTCGAGAGAGCATTTAATTTTAAATTCTCAGAAAGTGGAAATATAAACATTGAGGAAATTTCAGCAAATTCCACCGCAGTCAATTGCAGATGTTGCAGCGAAAGACTCTCCTGGCATCATTGCATCAGCCCCAGAGAACGATTGCTCAAGAATACAAAGCGCTGAGAGGCAGGGAAGCCACAGTGTGCATGGGGTCCACCGACAGGAGTCATTCACACAGTTATTTGTCCCAATTTTAAAAAAAGAGATCGGAGGCGAGAGGCCAGAGTGCGAACCGTTACACCATGGAATCGACAGCATTCTGACAGAAGACACTAGATTTTTCTCCCAAAACACACACACGTATCTAGTCTCTCTCTCTCTCTCTCTCACACACACACACATTTGCTCAATAATTCCCAGACTCCTGTCGAATTGTTATTGTTTGACACCAACTGCTTCTTCCTTTCAACAGAGGAGTTAAAGAGTTGTCGATAAGATGAAAAACACTGACATTGCAGGTATCTGGCGCCAGAGGCTCAGCAATGCGCATTGTAATCGCAGTTCGTACTTCGTGAAAAAATTTAGCGAAATGCCCTTCAGCAAATCAATCATTAGGATTTGGCAAAGAAAGGAATCCGGAACAAGGTAGATGAACTTGGGGCGTGGATTGCTACTTGGGACTACGATGTTGTGGCCATTACGGAGACGTGGGTAGAACAAGGACAGGAATGGTTGTTGGACGTTCCGGGGTATAGATGTTTCACTAAGTGTAGGGAAGCTGGTAAAAGAGATGGAGGAGTGGCATTGTTAATCAAGGGTAGTTTAACGGCTGCGGAAAGGCACTTTGAGGGGGATCTGCACACTGAGGTAATATGGGCTGAGGTTAGAAATAGGAAAGGAGCGGTCACGTTGTTAGGAGTTTACTATAGGCCCCCAAATAGTAATAGAGATGTGGAGGAAGAAATTGCGAGGCAGATTATGGATATGTGTGGGGGTCACAGGGTAGTTGTCATGGGGGAATTTAACTTTCCAAATATTGATTGGAACATTTGTAGGTCAAATAGTTCGGATGGGGCAGTTTTTGTGCAGTGTGTGCAGGAGGGTTACCTGACGCAATATGTGGATAGGCCGACAAGAGGTGAGGCCACATTGGATTTGGTACTGCGAAATGAACCGGGCCAAGTGTTAGATTTGGTTGTGGGAGAGCACTTTGGAGATAGTGACCACAATTCGGTGTCTTTTGTTATTGAGAGAGGGATAGGGCCGTACGGCAGGGCAAGGTTTACAATTGGGGGAGAGGTAATTATGATGCGATTAGGCAAGAATTAGGGGGCATAAGATGGGATCAAAAACTGTCAGGGAAAGGCACGAATGAAAAGTGGAACTTTTTCAAGGAACAAATACTGGGTGTCCTTGATAGGTATGTACCTGTCAGGCAGGGAGGAAATGGCCGAGTGAGGGAACCATAGTTCACGAAAGAGGTGGAATGTCTTGTGAAAAGGAAGAGGGAAGCTTATGTAGGGATGAGGAAACAAGGTTCAGATGGCTCGATTGAGGGTTACAAGTTAGCAAGGAACGAGCTGTAAAAGGGGCTTAGGAGAGCTAGGAGGGGACATGAGAAGTCCTTGGCAGGTCGGATCAAGGAAAAGCCCAAGGCTTTTTACTCTTATGTGAGGAATAAAAGAATGACCAGGGTGAGGTTAGGGCCGGTCAAGGACAGTAGTGGGAACTTGTGCATGGAGTCAGTAGAGATAGGCGAGGTGATGAATGAATACTTTTCTTCAGTGTTCAAAAGGAGAAGGGCCATGTTTTTGAGGAAGAGAAGGTGCTACAGGCTAATAGGCTGGAGGAAATGGATGTTCGGAGGGAGGATGTCCTGGCAGTTTGGAATAAACTGAAGGTCGATAAGTCCCCTGGGCCTGATGAAATATATCCTAGGATTCTTTGGGAGGCAAGGGATGAGATTGCAGAGCCTTTGGCTTTGATCTTTGGCTCCTCACTGTCCACGGGGATGGTGCCAGAGGACTGGAGAGTGGCGAATGTTGTTCCTCTGTTTAAGAAAGGGAATAGAAATGACCCTGGTAAATATAGACCGGTTAGTCTTACTTTGGTGGTTGGTAAATTGATGGAAAAGGTCCTTAGGGATGGGATTTACAACCATTTAGAAAGATGCGGATTAATCCGCGATAGTCAGCACAGATTCGTGAAGGGCAAGTCGTGCCTCACAAATTTGATAGAATTTTGTGAGGAGGTAACTAAGTGTGTTGAAGGTAGGGCAGTTGATGGCATATACATGCATTTTAGTAAGGCGTTTGATAAGGTCCCCCATGGTCGGCTTATGATGAAAGTAAGGAGGTGTGGGATAGAGGGAAAGTTGGCCGATTGGATAGGTAACTGGCTATCCGATCGAAGACAGAGGGTGGTGGTGGATGGAAAACTTTCGGTCTGGAGGCAGCTTGCTAGCCGAGTGCCATAGGGATCAGTGCTTGGTCCTCTGCTCTTTGTGATTTTTATTAATGACTTAGAGGAGGGGGCTGAATGGTGGATCAGTACATTTGCTGATCACACCAGGATTGGTGGAGTAGTGGATGAGGTGGAGGGCTGTTGTACGCTGCAAAGAGACATAGATAGGATGCAAAGCTGGGCTGAAAAATGGCAAATGGAGTTTAACCCTGATAAATGTGAGGTGATTCATTTTGGTAGGACTAATTTAAATGTGGATTACAGGGTCCAAGGTAGGGTTCTGAAGACTGTGGAGGAACAGAGAGATCTTGGGGTCCATATCCACAGATCTCTAAAGGTTGCCACTCAAGTGGATAGAGCTGTGAAGAAGGCCGAGAGTGTGTTAGCTTTTATTAACAGGGGGTTGGAATTTAAGAGCCGTGGGGTTATGCTGCCACTTTACAGGACCTTGGTGAGACCACATTTGGAATATTGTGTGCAGTTCTGGTCAGCTCACTATAAGAAGGATGTGGAAGCGCTGGAAAGAGTGCAGAGGAGATTTACCAGGATGCTGCCTGGTTTGGAGTGTAGGTCTTATGAGGAAAGGTTGAGGGAGCTAGGGCTGTTCTCTCTGGAGTGGAGGAGACTGAGGGGAGACTTGATAGAGGTTTATAAAATGATGAAGGGGATAGGTAGAGTGAACGTTCAAAGACTATTTCCTCGGGTGGTTGGAGCTATTACAGGGGGGCATAACTATAGGTTTCATGGTGGGAGATACAGGAAGGATATCAGAGGTAGGTTCTTTACGCAGCGAGTGGTTGGGGTGTGGAATGGACTGCCTGCAGTGATAGTGGAGTCAGGCACTTTAGGAACATTTAAGCGGTTATTGGATAGGCACATGGAGCACACCAGGATGATAGGGAGTGGGATAGCTTGATCTTGGTTTCAGGTAAAGCTCGGCACAACATCGTGGGCCGAAGGGCCTGTTCTGTGCTGTACTGTTCTATGTTCTATTGACGGTCAGCAATGGCCTTCCCACAGACCTCAATCTAAATGCTGATCACTGGGAATGGTTGAGGGAGGAGAACATTGCAACTTTTACAGGAAATTTAGCTAAATATCTGAAGTTGTAGAATTTGTTAGTCAAATTGAAATGGATGGAATTAGAATATTGTGAGAGCGAGAAATGCATTGAGTGGAGTCAAAACAAAGTCAGTGTTAGTGCAGGGTGAGTGTGAGACATGGCTGTGAGGGCACAATGATGTGGCTGAGTGAGCACTTTGGCTTTTCAGATTACGATGTAAGGAAGTGTTCGGAGAGACAGGAATGAATGGAGGTGTAAGGGTTGTTGTTTTGTGGAGTTGTGTTGGGAAATGCTGGGAAAGTAAGAATGTGAGTCTCGGCTCCTGAACGAGTTATGGCACGCACTTTCTCGAACTCCTGCGGTCCTTGAACTTGTTGAAAAACTTTTCCCATGTTTGAGAGACCACAATGCTCCTGCTCACTTTCTCAGGTACTTCCATTCAGCCTCTTCCTTCCGTCGTTGGAAAATATGACTTCATTTGAATCACCAGATCCCACAGCAAATTCTCCATCTGAGGACCCGATTTTACCATTGCGTCCAAAACTTGGTAAAATCAGGCCATTAGTGCGATTCACACCTTCATCCGTGCAGACGCCCACTTTAACAAGGCCCGAAAATGGCCACGATTCGAACCACGCCCGAAATGGGTGCAATGGCGATTCAAATGAATTTGCATGCATTTAAAATCAATGAATTGGCTGCCCGCCCAACTTTACCAGCATTTCCCCCTTTACCATCGCTTTTGCCCGTACAGATTCGGGCGCGAAACAGACATGCTTGGCAAAGGTCTGTTTCAGCCGCTCCAGCTCCTAACGAGGTCGGTTCAGCGCTTCCAACTGCTCTCTGACTCAGATCGATGGTAGGTGTTGGGGGCGAGGCGCGCCAGGTCATTCTCTGGTGGGGGGTGGGGAGAGAAGGGGGGACAGTTTATTCTCTGGTGGGAGGGGGAGGAAGGCTACATGGATCTCTGGTGGGGGGGTTGGGGGGCAGGGACGGGGGGAGCACTACCACTCTGCGGGCGATTGGTGGGGGGCGATGGAAGGGACTGCTGCCATTCTGTGGACAATCGGTGGTGGAGGAAAGGGGGCAGGGGGTCACGATCTTTCTGGGCAGCGGTGGGGGGGGGGCGGGGGGGGGGATTGGTGGATAAGAGGGACAGTAATGTAGTGGGAGTGGGGCGAAGTCTGTGAGGGCCACCGCTGCTGCATTTTGGTCCCTGGCCGCTTATCCACTTTTTGCGGCCCGGGAGCGATGTGACAGGAATGCGTTTTTCGATTTTTTTTACTGCTTATATGCATTTGAAGATTCCGATTGGAGCTGCAGCGTTTCAGGCGCGATAAGCCCCGCCCACAGCGCGATTCAGACTCGCAATTTTTTTTTCAGGCTGACTACGTATGGGGGCGCCTGAGAGTAGATTTCCTCGTCGGATCTGAATTGCGCCCAGATTCAGCACTTGGAATCAAAATGGTAAAATCGGGCCCATTAATTCAAACGACAAGAACTATAAGAGCGGCACGGTGTCACAGTGGTTGGCACTGCTGCCTCACAGCGCCAGGGACCAGGTTCAATTCCAGATTTGGGTCACTGTCTGTGTGGAGTTCTCCCCGTGTCTGCAGGGGTTTCCAACGCGTGCACCGGTTTCCTCCCGCCGTCTAAAGATGTGTGGCATAGGTGGATTGGCCATGCTACATTCCCCCTTCATGATAGGGGGATTAGCTAGGGTAAATTCATGGGCTTATGCCTGTTTGGGATTGTGGTCAGTGCAGACTCGATGGGCCGAATGGCCTCCTTCTGCACTGTAAGGATTCTATGAGTCTATGAGAAGATAGTCACACTAAAACAATTGATTCTGAAACTACCAACAATGGCAAAATAGGCTTGAAGCATAAAAACTACTTCAGGTCAATAGGCGGAGGCAAGGAATCCCATTGATGTCCATTATCCGCACTCCCTGTTCTCTGGAATGTGACCACATGGACACCAGTTCTTGCATTGCAGCGCAGGTAAGTCATTGTCATTTAAATGCAGCCCAAGGATTTGCCGAACGAAATGCCATCACACATTTCATTAGTCCCCATCTGGAGTTTAGAGTTCAAGTCTGAACATCACAACTCAGGATATATTGGCCCTGAAGGGGTGTGTAGGAGGTTCTCAGCAACTAACAGGTTTAAATTATCACAACATATGTTGCATAGACGATCAGTCTAGTGTTTATAATGTGTTTGTAACATGATAGATTAGATTGGAAGAATTTGTTTCCTCCGTTGAAGGAATCAAGTAAATGGGCTTTTAAATTTAATTAGAGGGACATTGATCTATTTCATTGGATGTGGGTGTCAGTGGCAATCCCAACAATTGTTGCCCACCCCTCATTTCCCTTGAGCTCAGTATCTTGCCTAGGCCATTTCACACCGCAATTGCGAGTCAACCATATTGCTGTGGGCCTCGATTCACATCGGCCAGATAAAGATAAGACCAGGTTGACAGCAAATTTCTTTCCCTGAAGGGGATTGGTGAACCCAATGGGATTTGTAGCAGCCTGCGACTGCTCGAGTAAAGTAGAATAATCGGAAGGGCACCTACTACAGACAGCCATGAGGCCAGAAACACAATCACAGTGAGCTGACATAAAAACTGACACAAGGGCACAGAAATAGGCCGAAATGGAAGATATGCTGGGATTACCTCAGTCCAAATGCACAGAGACAATTCTGCCTGGAGACAGGCTTTGTGCAAGATTCAAGATCAGACAATTAGAAACCAGAGATGCACCAGGACACAGTGGCAAGTGTAAAAGTGTAGTTATACATTTCCTGACAAACAAATCACCACTAGATACATGGGGCAGACGCGTATCAGTAAACCAAAGACTCGATGCTTATTAGAAGCTGAAACTAGACATTTAGGTACGCAGCACACAATCACAAAGGGTCCACCATTGAAACTCATTAACACCCATTGAAACCCATCAAAGATGATGTGAAACAAATCAGACCAAAGCACATGATACAGCGAATCTTCAGAAGATTCTAGAGGGTAGCCAGAAAGGTATAAGAAGCCTATGCTAGCAGGGTTCGTCCTGACCCCCTCTCCAGCCGACCCAGTAGCATATCCGGACATGGCATCAACTACAGCAGCTCACTTCCAGACCAGAGAGAGAGGGAGAGAAAAAGTGATGAACTCGAGAGATCAACACACTGACGGGATCACGACGATTTCTAAATGATCGATTCATTAGAGAGAGAATAGTTAAAGTTGTAAAACCTAAGTCTTTTACTGTTTGGAACAAAGTTTCGAATTGGTTACTTACTGTCAGTTCATGTGCGTAGTCGTTTTGCCTGTCAATATGCAGAGGTGTTTGTGTAAAACCCATGATATACAATGCTAGTTGAGTGAGTCTGCAGTGTACTAGAAATACCGTGGACAAAAGATTTCACAACTACCAACAAGAGTTTTTCATACTAAGTCAAGCTTTCAATTCCCAACTTCACTCATTGAAAAATTCCACCATCTGCTACGATGGCATTTGCACCCACGACACCTGGGCTTGAGTTTAAACCTCTGGATAATAGCCCATTGACATTGCCACTACGCACCATCTCCCCCAAGGTACAGATATCCCCTAAGGTACAGATCAACCGTGGTCTAAATGAATGGGGAAATATGCTTGAGGAGTTGAATAGCCGACTCCTGGTGCTGTAAATGTATCAAACTGAGATCAGGAGAAATCCCATTGCTGCCTATTATCCATGCTCACTGCATCATCTCTGGGATGTGATCACATGGAAACCTGTTGTTGCATTGTAGCACAGTAAGTCATTGTACCTTCAATAAAATCCACAGATTTGCCAGAATAAACTTCGTCAAAGTGTGACCCCTTGAAAAAATGCATTCAGCCATGATATCACAGTGCAAGTCTCCCCATTACAATGTGTATCACGGGGCAATCAGACATCACAATAGCTTTGCAAACGTTTCAGTTTGAGTTCGGAGGCTAAGTAATCAGTTGATGTGAAGGAAGTGGAGCTACACTGACTGGCTGGTCTACCTCGGAGTCAATGTGGGTGGTTGGAAGATCTGAATAAGTGAAAGGAGAGTGACCAATGCCAACGTCAGGTAAATTCAATGGGACATTGAAAGGTTTGTCTCACTATAGTTGTACTTTATTTTTAATTTTCTGAATGCACAACAAATTCAGTTAAACTGCTGCAAGATGAAATAGTTGTGTTTTATTGTCTCGAGTAAATTTTTCGTATCATTGCTCTTCGGTCGTCGGGTGCCCAGAGCCTCGTATTCTGATGGTCATTCACCGCGCTCTGCGGACCTTGTTTGGAGACCCTGACTGACCATCTCGCTTCTAATGTGAGTTTAAACCTCATGCCTTGTTCCGTATTGGATTCAGCTTCCTAACGTCATCTCCTGTTGGATTAGCTGGGAGATTTTTAGAGCTTGGCAGAAATGTTCAATGTTTGCTGGATTCACTCTAAAGTTCGAGGTAGATATCTGTGCCCTGCTCACTGAATCTACACAATGGAGCTCAATGAAAATGATTCATCTTCCATAGCCTTTCTCTCGGTTGAACTTGTTATGAATCCGCGGCTACAACAACAAATATATTCCAGCAAGATTTTGGTTCAGCTCCTCCCAACAGCACTGATTGGCTCCTCTGCCTTTGGTACCAAGCCAGCACCAATGGATCATGATCAATGTTAGCTGGCACCACTGATTACCACGAGTATTCTGCCCTACAGTGCTCCAAATCCCCAAAACGGATTGAAAGGATATAGAAGAAATTTTAAACATTGTTTACCCAGCAGGAGGTCATGGAAAAGGCAATCAACCCCAACGCTATTGCTCTTTCTGCCATGTCCACTGGGTTGCATCAATATGGAAAGTGTTTTATGTGAGCTGATACGAAGATATGAGTTCAGAGTAGAAGTGGGCCATTAGAGCCCTCGAGCCTGTTCCGCCGCCAAGCAGCAAGATCACAGCTGATCTGAATGTGCCTTACCTCTCTCTACCTCTGAGAACCATTGACTCCCTTGTTAGTCAGGAATCTATCTACCTCTGCCTTCAAAATATTCATTGACCCTGTCCTCCAGCACTTTCTGGGGAAGAGAGTTCCAAACATTTCACAATCTGTAGGACAGAATCCTTGAGATAATCTTCTCAATCTGATGTGACCCAAATTAAATCCAAGGGTGTTTGTCCATCAAGCCAAGGCCCTTGATTGGTTGATATTTCATGATGTTATGGAGCAAATGTCACTCTCACACTAAGCATCACCTTGAGATTAAACATCACAGTAGGTTGATCAGCACAACCAGTTCCAGTGGAAATCGCAGACTCTTACTAACTGCCTGATCTATCTTGGAGTGAAGGTGGTCGGCTAAGAAGTGATTGGTTTGTCTCCATATCATTACCTTGTAATGTAATTTGTGAACATGATAATGAGCAATGTGATGATTATAACAGAGCCAGTAATATTGATGCAGAGTAGGATGGATTAGTTGAAGTTGCGGTTGCTAATGAATCTTCAATATTGTTCCTCATATACATTCTGGGTCCTGGAACTTGGGTAATGATGGGCACACAAGTCAACTCTCAGGTCTGTCTCTCACTGACTGGCTGCTATCTGTCCTTGAATTTGGCGCTCACTCCATGCTCTGTACATCTTTGCAGCTGTATTACTGGCGTCAGTCTGAAGTGTGGGCAGTCGTGCCTGACTTTATTGTGCCTCACACTAAAGGTTCAGGAAGGCATTTACAACCTTCTCCACTCTCCCTTCCACTTGTACACAAATAAATATGAACATAAGTGGCTCATCAACTATAGACCTTCACTTGGGCAGCAACTTATTAAATAGTCTTGATCTGAACAACATGTACAGCGCAGTCTGAATTGGAATCGGCTCCATGTAAACCTTCCCATTGGCACCAATCAATTCCCCAGCCAATGATTGAACCCCAGCCTCAGTGGTCCTGATCAATGTCTCTGGCATCATTGATGACCTGGAGCATTCAGCTCTACAAACTCAATAGCATGTTGCAACGCTGGATTCATTCTTCACTTGGGGAATGTTGCAGCGAGAAGGCTAATATTCTCATTAAGGCCCATTGCTGCAGTTCTTATTCTGACTTTTTTTTTCATTTCAGCTCATTCTATCGTGATGACCAAATTATAACCCGGGCATGTTTACCCGAGACCCCCATAAAGATGAGGCCCTTTAAATGGATGAGGGAAACTGTAATATCACAGTGAGATCCCACATTTCATTCGGTTTGTAAACTGGATAAAATAGAGACAGGAGGCTTCGCAGCCAGTTCCAGTGACAGAAATTGAGCTGCACTGACCCTTACTCTCTGGTTGATCCCTTTAGGAGTGAAAGCAGATGTGCAGAAGGTCTGAACATTTTTGTTTTGCGAAGGGAGCTTGAACAATGGAACATTGGTAGCCAGCTGGCACTCACAAGGTTGGGGCTGTAAAATGTTTATTTTTACAGGGAGTTTTAGAACCTTCCTCTTGAGGCTACTGATTGATATTGAGTGTAGTGTCGGGATAGAATAAGGGCAGAGTGAACACATCAACATTCAGCTGCTCAAATTTTCCATCAAAATCGAGCACTCAGACGTGAAAAAGGAAGTGTGGAGTGTTGAAGAAATTCTTCATACAAATACTTAGCACGAGCGGCTTTGGAGACAGAAGCTGGAAAATGGTTTGAAGAAGTTGTAAGCTGTTCAACTTGAGAACTGAAGAAATCTTCTGCTTTTCATACTGAGCTGACACCAGTAAAATTACAAGAAATGTCACAAACCAATCAGTTTTACACTCAGAATCTTCATTATTTATGGGGTGAATGGTTTTACTATTTGAGTTAAGCTACAACATAACTGTGGTTATACTTGTTGCTTTCCAGTATTTTCTGTGTCTAATATCTTCTTCTGCTACAGGCACACGGCTCGTGCCAGAATGAGTGTGAAGAAATGGGGTTTTGACCAAACTGCCACAGAGTGAAATCATCAGAAATGAAGTATCAAAGGCAAGTGGATCAATTATAAGAGCGATCGAATCCCAACCCAAAACCAATCATTGCCTGCAGAAAGCTAAGGAGGAATGGAGGTCAATTGAAATGCTCCTCACGTCATCATCCTCTGTGTCCCAGTCTTTTTCTCAGTGCCAGCTCTACATCCTTTCATTTATTTGTAATTGACGGTCAGCAGTGACCTTCCCACAGACCTCTATCTAAATGCTGTGTTACCCTGAATGGTTGAGGGATGAGAACATTGCAACTTTTACAGGAAAGTTAGATAAATATCCGAAGTCCTAGAATTTGTTAGTCAAACTGAAAGGGGTGGAAATAGAGAATTGTGAGAGTGAGAAATGCATTGAGTGGAGTAAAAACAAAGTCAGTGTTAGTGCAGGGTGAGAATGAGACATGGCTGTGATGGGACAATGATGTGGCTGAGTGAGCACTTTGGCTTTTCAGATGAGGATGTGAGGAAGTGTCTGGAGGTGTAAGGGTTTTTTTTGTGGAGTTGTGCTGGGAAATGCTGGGAAAATGAGTCTCGGCTCCTGAACGAGTTATGTCACGCACTTTCCCGACCTCCTGCAGTCCTTGAACTTCTTGAAACCCTTTTCCCATGTTTGAAAGACTGCAATGTTCCTGCTCACTTTTTCGGTCACTTCCATTCTTGCTGCTGGTTTCACGAGGCTGGCCTTTTCCTTCCATCCTCGGCAAATATGACCTCAGCAGTGTCATAACAGGAATGCTGCACACACTACATGTGTTGCAAATACACCGACAGCATGAGTCACACTTAAAGCTCAAGCTGATTTCACTATTCATGCTGGAATACTTGGCTAATATTTCATCAGCTTATTTAAGTCACTATTCCCATACAAGTGTCTCCACCATCTTTAACCTCAGTACTATTTGGTTACATCCCAGCATTCTGTGCAGTGTATTTGAATGAGAATCATCCCCCTTGTAAACTGGTACAGGTACTGGACCCCTTTTCCTGGGTCCCAGAAACAGGAGGGTCTCAAAAACCGATTGCACTTGACGATGACACCACATGATACAATTTGCAATTGACGCGAAGAGTAATTTGTCAAGTCCCAGATTCCCATATCTATAACCTGCACACGCAGTTTAACCATTGCTCGAACATGTCTCTCTCTCTCTCTCTGTATAATTTTAGACTTTACTACTTGGGCGGCACGGTAGCACAGTGGTTAGCACTGCTGCTTCACAGCTCCACGGTCCCGGGTTCGATTCCCGGCTCGGGTCACTGTCTGTGTGGAGTTTGCACATTCTCCTCGTGTCTGCGTGGGTTTCCTCCGGGTGCTCCGGTTTCCTCCCACAGTCCAAAGATGTGCGGGTTAGGTTGATTGGCCAGGTTAAAAATTGTCCCTTTGAGTCCTGGGATGCGTCGGTTAGAGGGATGAGCGGGTTAAATATGTGGGGGTAGGGCCTGGGTCGGATTGTGGTCGGTGCAGACTCGATGGGCCGAATGGCCTCCTTCTGCACTGTAGGGTTTCTATGTTTCTATGTTTCTGCTTTCATGTCAAACGTCCCGCGGCTAACAAGAGCACCAAGACAAAATGTCACTGACTATAAAGCAGAAAGTAGAGTTACTCATGCGTCTGGAGAAAGACACCTCAGGGAAGAGGTTAAGCAAATAGAATGGTGTTGGTACATCTACCATGTATGACCTGAAGAAGCAACTGGAGAATCTAAATGTTATGCTGACAGTGAATTGCCCAAATTAATGGATAATAGGAAAACCCTCCATCAGTCAAAGACTGTCCACGTCGACAAAGTACTATCAGATTGAATCAGACAAAGTCAGAATGCAACATATCCATTGGATCACTTCATTACCATGGCCAAAGCGAAAGTGTTCAATAAAGAGCTCGGCCTAACAACACCATGTTATTGAACGTCGGGGTGGCATCACAAGTTACAAACTGCCATGGTGTGTGTGTGTGTGCCGAAAATGTATGGTGAAGGAAGCTCCACTGACCATGAAGCTGCAGAGACATACTTGGATGAGTTTTCTGTGATAATATTGGAAAAAGGTCAAAGAGAAGGACATGTGTACATGTATTGTTGGTAACAGTCAGAAGTATACATTTTTCAATGGGATCAGAACCTTCCCTGTTGTTTACAAGGCCAATCAATAAGTGCACATGGATGACTCAACCAATTTTCTTTGATTGGTACGAGTGCCATTTTGTCTTTGAAACCAGGGCTCAGTGTCGGTCTCTGGGGGTTCCTGAGAGAAGCATGGTTATTTAGTCGTCATCAGGAACATTGTTTTCAGAATTCATTTTCTGCCCAAATGTACGTCCCCCATTCAGCCCAAAGATTAATGCATTTTGCGGGCAATCGCGACCAGATACAAGCTGAATTCATGCACAGAATACTCACTGCATCCAACAGAGGCTTGGGTGGGAGGGAATTCCAAGAAGTATTATTGGACAATGCACTCTGCAATGCTGCCAAGGCCTGAGCCAATGTACTCCAAGGTAGTTTGATAAATGGGTGGAACAAGGTGAAGCCATTTACCATGTTCCTAACTAGTGATGGTGAAATTAAAACAGATCACCTTGATATGCTCTTCCCTTCTGCCTCACCACAGCACGGAAACAAGAGCAGCAACAATGCTGAAACCAATAGGAACAGCAGCTTTCCCTGAAACCAGGGCTCATTGTCAGTCTCTGGGGCATCCTGCGGTCTGCAAGGCTAGTTTACTCCTTGATAATTGTGCTGCACACCCTGCTTTAGAAATCCTCGGGTTAAAGTCCAACAGGTTTATTTGGTAGCAAAAGGGTATTTGCTACCAAATAAACCTGTTGGACTTTAACCTGGTGTTGTTAAAACTCCTACTGTGTTCACCACAGTCCAACGCCGGCATCTCCGCATCATTAGAAATCCTCACCAGGGACAATGATTTTGGAATTCAGTTGCTGCTGAAATGCATATCCCTCATCCAGCCATGGCTCAAGGCATTCTCTGGCCATTCCAGACCATTCAAGAAGCTGAAGCCAAGTTGCGGGATGAAGAAGCTGTTGAGGATTGTCTAAATATTCACACAACGCTGCTCCAGTTTATTTCCAACTCACAGAACGTGAATGAGTGGCATGATCATAAATAAGAATACCGAGAATTGAGAGTGGTGATGATGGAGATGAAAATGGCGCTTTGGTGGAACAGGACAATTGTCTATTGACAGGTGAATAAGGTTTACGGAGGAATTGATTCAGGGCATCACTCGGTACAGCTTCATTACAGAGCAGCCTATTATGTGGGTCCACAAAACACAAGAGCTGTTCCTGAAAGGAAAGCCAACATAATTGAAACAATTAAAGCTGCAGGACATGTTTAAAAGACGTACAACAGATCCTGAACCTTCAAGTTTCCCAGCCTGTGTCTGTATGGCAGAAAGTCCATCCTCGATTAATATATACTTTGAGTTGTAATATTATGAAAAAATAAAAGTACAACAGTGAAATAAAATCTTCTAGTCTTTACTTCTCATTCATTCTTTGTGTTTTATAAAGAGGCCATACATAGACCAGAATCCATCAAATCCGGAATGTTTTCAGAATCTGTTTGTCACCCGACTGTTTGTCCCTCATCCAGCCTGGGTCGAAGCTTTCTGTGGCAATTCAAGACCAGATTCAAGGTTGAATTAATGCACAAAATGCTCAGTGCGTGGAACAGAGGTTTGGGTCGGAAGGAATTCCAACAAATGTTCATTGTGAACGATGCACTCTGCAGTGCTGCCAAGGCTGGGCCAATGTACCCCAGGGTAGTGATAAATGGATGGTACAACCTCAAGCCATTCACCATGTTCCTAAATGGTGATGGTGAAATTAAACCTGAATTTAGAGCTTTTTATCTCTCTGAGGAGAAAACGTTGCTGAAGCTCTATTGGCAGATGTGAAAGTCCTGCTTCCTCTTCCTCTGTTGATATGTAATTTGAGTTGTAAAATTATGAAATAATAAAAGTACAATAATGAAATAAAAGTCTTTATTTTTCATTCCTTCTACATGTTTTATAAACATGCGATACAGAGACCAGAATCCAAAAGATGCAGGACATGTTTAAACAGTGTTGGCAGAACCTCAACCTTCAATATTCGCAGCCTGTGTCTGTACTGCAGATATCTCATCCTCAGTTGTAATTTGAGTTGTAAAATTATGAAATGATAAATGTACAATAATGAACAAAAAGCCTTGTCATCTTTATTTCTCATCCCTTCTCCATGTTTTATAAGCACGCCAAAAAATCTGCCAAATACACAAGGCCACATCATGTTAGCTCTCAGACATCCCAGGTATAGGGTCTGGTATCTGTACATTGTAAACTCCTGTTCCATCTGCGGGAAATGAAACATTTTCCTGCCATCTTCTAGAAATTTCCTTGATTGGTGATGATCAAATTAAACTTGAATTTAAAGGTGTCCGTGTGTCCGAGAAAGAAGATATTTTGGAAATATTGTTGGCATTTGTGAGAGACTTCCCTGTGCTGAAGTCCAGCTGTTGGATCAAGATGTTGATGATTCTGCAATATTGGCAACAATGCTCAACTTCACTTGCAAGTCCCACACAATGAAACACACACCATGGTCTGGACCAAGAATAAAGAGAATGAGAGTGGTGATGTTGAAGATAAATATGTTTCTTCATAGGTGAATAAGGATTACATAGGAATTGACTCATGGCATCGATCAGAAGAGCTTCATGACAGAGGTACAAGTGGTGTTTCTGAAAGAAAATCCCATGTACCTGAAATAATTTAAGGTGCAGGACATGTTTAAAAGAGGTACAATATGTCCTGAACCGTCAATATTCACATCCTGTGTCTATATGGCAGCTGTCTCTTCCCCGGTTGATGTGTAATTTGAATTGTAAAATTATGAAATAATCAATGTGCAATAATGAACTAAAAGTCTTGTAGTCTTTATTTCTCATTCCTTCTCCAAGTTTGATCAACACAGCAAAAAGAGCCCAAAATCTGCCAAATCGTCCTGAACCTTCAATTTTCACAGCATCTGTCTGTACGGCAGCAGCCTCTCTCTCGGTTGCAATGCAATATGTAAAATTATGAAATATTAAATGTATAATAATTAAATTAGAAAGCGTCATCGTCTTTATTTCTCATTGCGTCTCCATGTTTTACAAGCAAACTATCCAGAACCCCAAATCCACAATTCAGGAACAGGTCCAGTCCCCAGCGCCTCCGATGCGTGATCCAGCACCTGGGCAGTGTAAAACCCGGTTCATTCTGTAGCTAATGCAGCATTTTCCTGTTACCTGCTTGAGCCCCGGTGATTGGGGGATTATTTGCTTGATATCAGTACTTCATCCTGAGTTGTATTTAGGTGTCAACAAGCTGAGTGCTAGGCTGCTATAAATGACCAATCAATAGAGGCACACGGGTTGTGGTAACCAAATCGATGTGATCTACAGAGTTATAGTATCAAAATAAATGTCTGAAAATTGTATCAGGCCTTAAGATATTTTACGAAGCCAGATATCCTGGGCATCACGCACCCTGATATGCACCTCCCGACTGTCTCACCACAGCACGGACGCACCTTGAAACTCTGATGATGACATGTGTGAGCACCTGGTCCAAGCAATCAAACTTAATCAACAGGCTCAGACTTTCATGGCCGGTCTTGCTGATGTCTGCAGTCCCCGGTAACAAGGCCTCCCCCACAGTGGACCAGGAGGGCATGCATTGCCAGTGCTTGTCAAGATGCTTGTCACTGGAGGATCATATCCTGTCCTCTTCCTTCCCTGGAGTTCTGCTCACTCTTTATTGAAATGGATGAAAATAGCAAATTATGGGAGTGAGAAATGCATTGAGTGGAGTGAAAACAAAGACGATGTTTGCCCAGAGTGAGAGTGAGACATGGTTGTGAAGGCGCAACAGTGTGGCTGAGTGAGCATTTAATTTCGAATGAGGATCTGAGGTCGTGCCTGATAAACTGATACATTGTAAAACTCTACTCATTCAGCATCCAGTAGTTTCCTATTGGCTGTTTGTTGGTCCTTGTAGGGAGTATTTGATAAGTTTATTTTACTCAATCTGGGTTGTATTTAGGTGTCAACAATCCGAGTTTGAGGGTGTGCTCTAAATTAACAATGAACAGGAGCCACTCAGGTTGAGAAAAGCATTGGTGTGTGTAAGAATTGAAATGTTGGATTTGAACTTACATCTTCCGATTATTAGTCCAGTCCTCTGACCACCACGCCTGAGATTCAGGTCCCACTGAATTAAAGGATGATATACCTAGCATTTTAAAAAGATAAATCTTGGAACAGTTTTTCTTCAATCTGCAACGGCACAGAAGTGGAAAATCTGGACAATCCAACAGCAGCTTTCAAGTTATCGATGAATATTTGGGAAGCAGCTGCTCATACTGAACAGTGGAGATTGTTCGAACACAGGATCAGAGGTCCTGTGTTCAGATATCGGCTGCAAAGCCAGAGTGGCGAAGCAATCACCTTGTAATGCATGGAACTCACTAGGAGCAGAGCGATCTCCTGGACTAGTTTTCAATTGCCTGTGGGGATTGGAGAGGAATTTACCAGCAAATGTTTCTCCCAAATTAACCTTCTTTGTCATTCTGTTTATTCACCTACCCTGATTGATAAGGCCTCCTGGGTGAAGTGGAGAGGTCTATACATTGTGCTGCACAAGGCATTGCATCTGAGTGAGACAGGCTGGATGCACCAGAGTGTCTTTCTCCATCTGTCCTTTCCCATATGTTTTAATCATCATATTACTTCAATAACTTAAATGTAGGAAATGTAACTTCTGGAAATAAACATGGAAGGAAAATGAACTAAATGTTTTCTAATTAAGACATGGCTCATAGCAAGGAATTGAAATTCAGACACTCTCTGTGTGAGCAGCACTGTGTGGGTTGGACAGAGTGTGGAAGTTTGGTGAGAAGAGGGAGTTCAGAAGGGGGCGGGGGGGGGCTACTCCTTTGCTTTTCTAACTTTTTCACCCTGTGGGAATTGGTTTCTGCTTTCCTACAGGGGAGGTGACGAGCTGTTGGTTAAAATCCAGTAAGTGGCAAAGATCTATTTTCTGAAGGTTGAAATTTCTCCTGCACTTTGTGATAAGATTTATTACTATCTAAAATAAATAACTGAATAAAATAATTAAGTCGTTAATTAAAGATCAGAAATATATCAGGACAGTTGATGTGTCATGACTGCAGTATGTGGGTGTTCATGGATCCTGGTGTTATCCAGGGCAAGGATGTCTGCAGTCAGTGTCTGCGTCTTCAGAAGCTTTGGCTCAGAGACATTCAGCTGGAATTTTACACTGCGACACATCAGGGAGGGAGAGTTTTATCTGGGAGCTTTGTTTCAGGAAGCGGCCACACCCCTTCGGATATAACCTTCCAGATTGGAAAGTGGTCAGTGACAGGAGGATGTGACGGCTGCTGAGGTAAGTAAGGGGACCCAGAGGATAGGAGTGGAGAAGTGTCAGCCACTGCAATTGTCCACCAGCGTTCCCAAATAAACCTGTTGGTATTTAACCTGGTGTTGTGAGACTTCTTACTGTGTTGTCCAACAGGTTTGAGGTTTTTTCAGCTGGTTTGGAAGAGAGTGGGGAATGAAGGGTGAATGAGTCAGAGGTTTACAGTATGGAAACAGGCCCTTTGGCCCAACTTGTCCATGCCAACCAGTTTGTACCACTAAACTAGTCCCAATTCTCCGCATTTGGTTCATATCCCTCTCTACCCATCTTGCCCATGCAACTTTTGTCGTGGTTCCCCAGGACGACAATTTATTCACATCAATTAAAACAGAGAGTCTGAGCAGCGATCTTCCAAGCAATAGACTTTATTTCTCAGCACAAGAGACAAAGCCGGGAACGTCCGGAACACTCCAAAGAGCCCTTGGGCTTACACTCTTTTATGTACATTTCAGCCTCCTATCTCAAGATCCTTATCTCCCTTTTACTGCCTGTCCTTGGTTGTAATCTTACCCTACAGCCCGCTCTTTCTTTGGCCACCATTATTTTTAGTTGACCCTTTATCTGTTTTCTTTGCAATCGGTCGTTCACTGTTATATCTCT